>NC_057700.1:1436153-1768817 GCF_014466175.1 Vespula pensylvanica | reverse complement strand
TCTCTCTCTCTCTCTCTCTCTCTCTCTCTCTCTCTCTCTCTCTCTTTCAGTCTCGTTTCAAGATACCCCGATCGAATCTACGAATCCCTTTCGATGCGAGACGCGCCGAAGATCATAAACAATATATAATTGACATGATTTATCGAAGCATGCTTCCTCTCTATGCTTTATGGTCACGCGAGCAAACAGTATGATCGACGCCGATAGAATTTCTTGTCAGTTTTCTTTCTCCTTGAAGCTCGTCCAGAGTTTCGCACCTTACTCTAAGATTATTATTTACGTATTTTATATCGTAAAAATTCTCTTGCATGTGATTAATTTTTAGTCTCCTCGGACTAACATGTTTATCTATATTTACTCTTAATAAATATATTAACGGAGTACTACAATAATACAATCATCATTCTTTTGATTTTATCATTTCACATAACTATTGAGTTCAATTCATTTCGCTTATAACAATATAATTTTTTAACAACTATCGATCTGAATTTACTACAAAAAACATAATACTTATTTATAAATCGATCGAATGATTAGAATAATTCAACTCATCATGACTAGTCGTTATAGCGTGTTTGCGTGGAGGTTTACGAAACTGTTGCGGATCCTTCGTCCGTAGAAAAGAAAGAAAAAGGAAAAGAAAAAAAAAGTTATCGATCATTCTCGTGGTAGGTAATCCAACCGAGTGGAATATTCACGCTGATTGCCAAAAATGGTGTAGCGAGGCTACCAAAAGGAAAGCAAGCAAGACGATGTTGGAGTTGGTTGAATGTTGGAGATATGTAGATCGGTCGACGTTAGCAGGAAGAGAGTAGCAACGACAGCGGGGGTATATAGGTGGCTGCCTACGCTTTGGACGGCCGCAGGTGGCTGTCAGCAAAAGGTAGACATACTTTATCCACCAAACGGAAAGTGGAAGGACTCTTCGAAGGGGGGCTTTTGCGATTCGCCGCCGCCTTGGCTGTCGTCGACGCACCGCCGCACCGATGCTAACTGACGCCTTAGAGGGCGCTGATTGAAGTATTTATTGCCACTCTCTAAGGATTCTCTCTTTCTCTCTTTCTCTCTTTTTTTCTCTCTCTTTCTCTCTCTCTTTCTTTCTCATTCTATCTTGCTCTTTTCCTACCTTTGCTTTTATGCCCGTGTAATGATCCGCTTTTGCATACGAGCCTATCGGCTTTCTTCCTGTGTGGCTGACTGGATTTCTCTCTCTCTCTCTCTCCCTCTCTCTCTCTCTCTCTCTTCTTATCTCTTTTTTACTCACTATCCTTTTTCTTACCTTTCAAGAACTACTTCTTCAAGTAGAAAAAGAAGAAATTCACCTCATCGATCATCTTCATACATAAATAGAAAGAATTACTGATGATACCGATGACCTTTAAGTAAAAGCAAGACTAAAAAAATGAAATGGTTATATTTCAGGTGAAGGATTAAATAGTAAATTATTCGAATGGATTTACGAGTGTTTAACTGAGAGAAGGAGAATAGATTCGATAGTAGAAAAAACGATGGCTTGGCACGATTTCCAACTTGCGAGTTTCGTGATATTGAAATTCATTCGCGTAATAGGGTGACAAAAAGTGTAGTCGGTAAATCAGATACGTTTATGGAACGACTTGGTCTCGTGGCTTAGTCAGCAAGAAACGTAAAGCGAAACGTCGAAACAACCTGGCAGTCCTATAATTATATTATTACCAAGCGGTCGAGCTCATGACTCCGGCAGCAATTTGTCTTGGGTCGCAACGAGTTCGCGTAATTCGTGATTTATCACTGTTCCCTTCCTCGTTCAGCAATGGACGTCTCCGCCCAAACTGGACCATACTTTCTGTGATACCGATCTCTCTCTGTCTCTCTCTCTCTCTCTCTCTCGCTCTTCCTGTCTCTGTTTTTCTCTATATTCGAAGAGAGCGTATAATTTCAAAGACATTTCGATTCCTCGGATTGCACGTCGTCGTTTATTTTTCCGCAAATATATCAACTTCCCAAAAAGATCAATAAGAAAATGAAACTTTTCCATGATGATAAACGAGGCAGAGACCCGGTGGCTTAATTGAGAAGTTTTAATTAAGCGAATAAAAAAGAGAAAAGAATGCACTTTGTCGGACTGATTGCCAATGAAATCTTTATAATCGTTAAGGTAAGATCGATTTCCAAAAAGACGTAATCGTCTGGACCGAAGAGAAAACGTTTGTCAAACGTCGCCGTTGGCTGATAAATCGATGGTCCAACTGCGACTCCTCGGTAAGGATAATTAAAAGCACCCAATTATAAATACATTTACCGATGATAATAACGGGTTGCTCCGAAATTTCTGCAAATAGGTATGTCTCAATTAGTTCTCTCGAATTTAATTGGGTCCTCGATTGTGTTTCTCAAGGGAAAAAGAATGAGAGAGAGAGAGAGAGAGAGAGAGAGAGAGAGAGAGAGAGAGAGAGGGAGAGAGAGAACGATTCTAGCAAAATCCTCAACCAAGTGAGCTTCTTCCTTCGAAGGAAAAGAGAAAAGAGTAATTACTCTGGAATTAGAGCAGAGACCGATTTCAGTTGTTGCGAATTACCAGGTGGAAGAAAGTTTAAATAAAAGAACGTAAAGCATCGTCGTCGGTCGACATTCCTCTCGCGTCTTGGAAATCGAGTGCCTCTTTCTCGTCTTTCGTCCTTTGTCGCTATGTCGTTCATGGATTTAACGTTCGTTCGAGCCTCTTTCTCGAGGAGGAACTTAATTAAACGACGACGATTCCAACGTTCGCAGCGAACTCCTGTACTTCGTTCGTTGAAACTCGACGAAGGGAAGTACACTCGACGTTTCTTTTGTACGTAAAAACGAAAGGTAGAGATAGACATAGATAAAGAGAGATATAGAGATAGACAGAATGGGAGGAGAGTAGTTTGTTCTATAAAATCATTACAAGATACTTCCTTATTATCTTACCGATTTGTAAAGGTGCATTGATAATTAAATACGAGAACTTTCATCCTTGTATAGATAGAAATTCAATTGTATTTTCCAATTTCAAGCATTTCCAAGTACATTTTCATCAAATTTCAATCTTTGCAAATTTTTCTTTCAATTATGTCGATCGTATCAGATATATATCTTCGAGAGTCCATCGTTTATTTTAATTTTCATATAAGGCATGATGGTTTAAGACAAAGAAAAAAAAAAAGATATTTGAATTATTCAAATTTTATTCATAACGTTTAAAGGGATTTAGAGTAAAGAAACGAACACGATATTACCCTAATTTGAACCATCCACTATTTCTCTCTCTCTCTCTCTCTCTCTCTCTCTCTCTTTATCTCTCTCTCTCTCGAAAAAGACCAATACTAAAATGATTTTGCGAAGGGTTCCGCAGGTGCTAACGAAGTACATCGACTAAGACGCGCGAGTGAAACGAGTAATTAACGTTCTCCGAACCTTTTGCTTGGCCATTCTGACATCGTGCTGGTTGGCTTGGCTAAATAAAAAATTGCAAAGAAGCGTGAGGGGTCCAGTAACGGTAACTTAGCGATCTTTCTCTTTCATGTTCGTTGAGCACGCGCACAAGAAAATAATGCTTATCGTTTCGCTTTTGAGAAGGTATCCTTGAAGAGAAGCTCAGTTTTTCTCCTTTGGATTTTATTCAATTTAACGATTATGAATTTCGCGCGTGTACTGCCTCGAGGTGAATGATCGATCTTTCTCGTTTTTCTTGCAGGATATTAAACGTTTAGCGTGTTACATACATACGTACGCTTAAACGCGATTGTATTTCATCTCTTTCATTAAGCTTGTATCGTTAAAGGAAGGTAAACCCGACGTGTGCCTTGGAGCTTTACGACATTATCAACTAAAATAACGATTGAAAAGCAAAATAACGAGAGAGGTGAATTGTTTTAAAGGTGAGTCGTTTAAAGAAAAAAAAAAGAAAAGGAAAAAACGAAAGAAAGAAAGAGAAGGAACTCATTCGCTTAATGCAATTTTAACGCGACAAAAGAGAGAACCTATTTGGATTTGGAGACAGATGAAGGTACGTATTCTCTGATACGATAAAGATCGATCGGATATAAATCGGTATTCTCTTGATTGGATAGAATCTCTTTTTTCTTCTTTCTTTCCTTGTTTCTTCTCTTGCATTAAATTAACTCCGTACCAACAGTAAGAAGAAGAAAAAGAAGAAGAAGAAGTAGAAGAAGAAGAAGCAGAAGAAGGGCGCGTAAATCGTAAGATTCCTAGATGTCGAGATAGCTTTACATCTGCCGATCGATTGCGATAATTGGCCATGTACAGAGATGGATCGAGATTCTCTGAGAAATTCAATGGATTGACCATTACCTAATTAAGCGGGACGTTTCGTACATTTTACTCCAATTTTACAGTACGAATTAATTAAATCGAGCTGTCTATACTTGAAAGAAATATATTTCTTCTTGATTCCGACCACCAATCGACTGACATCATATTGATTGTTTTTTCTATAGTTTTCTATAATTTACGTAATATCTTTCTATGTAATTCCGATTGTTTCAAAGTGAGATTTTCGTACTTTTTTATGAATACAAATTACAAAGTTCGAGGAAAAGAATCGGCAAGTACTTTTAAATTAAAATCTGGCGTGGGCCGAGTCGGAACGCTTATTAAAATCGAATTTACCGAACGATCTGAAAAAACAAGAAATGTGTGCATGTAAAAGAGAAAATCTCATTTTATTACACTTCTGCATTTCGTATATCTCCATATATACGATATACATATATATATATATATATATATATATATATATATATATATAAAGTCATGTTAATAGATAGTGACTTATTTTAGTATCTAAAATAAGTAGAACAAGTAATAAAATGTAGTATATTTTCTTTTTTATGTCAGTACGGAAAAACAATAAAGGAAATAAGAAATTTCTGTCGGCAAAAAGTTTAAACCTCGACGCTCTAAACCGCGAGTAGTTAAAAAAAGAGAGAAAAAATACGCGAGAAGGAGAGAGAAGACCGTGATTTAAATTTTTATGGGAAAAAACTCTGTGGCGTCGGTTTAAAGTATTCGCGCTCTCGTTTTCGTGACTAAAAACTCAGCGTAGCGCCAGCCTATCGCCGAGGCTTCGAAGGAGCGAGAAAAATGCGCACGCTCGTTTTAAATTCATTAGCCGATTCTGAACGCGGCTTAAGGCGGCCTCGTGCCGTACAAAAAAACGATAGGTGCTCTCTCTCCGATGGTTTTTGCGATGATCTCCTTCGACATCCTCTAAATGCAGCTGCTTTTGTTCCTAAAGTATATCCATAAAAAGGTGAAAATAAAGAAGAAAATAATGGACACCCGATTATCCTGGCACGAGGCGTAATGACAGTCGCATAATTTCTTTAAATTTAGAACGTCACGAATGTACCATACTAAACACGCATATATGTACATATATTAGAAAGTTATACATTTTTAAACAAGTAAGATTACGTCACAAAAAATGTATATACGTTCTACTTTTGTTCCTACATGGACTTTTAATTAGATACACATTATACTTTGGATTCGGGTTTCTTGATCGTAAACTTCGATAGTCCTGTATTATAATTTATTTTCTTTGGTAGACATGATGCGCACGCACACACACGCGTATACACACGCCAGAATCGAGGCAGGATTTTAACTGTTAGTCCTTGTGGACTTTTGGAAACGTTTCGACTTAAAAGCACGAGCCGACTTTATCGATACACAAGAAGGTGCAGCCTCATTGAATTTCAGAAGAAGCCGCCGACTTTTTTCCCTTGGACGTCCGCACAAATTGAAGTACGAGAATTTCGACGAATGATCTACGCTTATGTCACATCAATTTCAATAACGTCAACTATCTCGGTTCGGTGATACCTAAAGTTGATATCGATCGTGACATCTCTGCTGGTGGTCATTCTTTTTCTATTTGGTTTATATTTCAAGTGATTAGTTATATTTTTTGTATAACTAAAAAATTGAAATTGGCTGTGACATATGATAAACAAACATATATAAAATAGAAAAAAATATATATATATATTTAAAGCAATATATTTTGTTTAATTTTTTTTTTAAGTAATATAAAAATTAATTTTTCTTGTTCTGCGTAGATAATGAATAGGAAAAGGACATCAACGTTAATTCGCTGTCCTTTCGCTTTGTTTTTTCTTTTCCTTTTTTTTTTTTTTTAATTTAGTATTTAATACCAATAATAATTTCGTCCAATCGTTTGTGAAATATTATCCAAAAGAAAAGCTTTCGACTCGTTCTTCGTGAAATTCCCATGAAATTCTTTGAAGATCCTCTCAATAAACTATTTCGTTCGATGAAAAATTCTCAAGTTTCCTTTACGTCTGGTACAAGGTCCTCTCGATTTGTATCTCGTGTATCCAAGGATGCATACATATATTCTCTAGTATTTCCCCACGTGAGATCTCATCGTTAGGATCTTTCTTGGTAGAATAAAAAGCAATAAGAAGGGAAGAATGAGAAAGAAAAAGGGAGAGAGAAAGAGAGAGAGACAGAGATAAGGAGAGACGAAGCAAGGGAAGCTAACAGGAAGATCCTGGATTAAGGACGACCCTTGACCTCTGCGGTAACTCACCGCCCACGTTGCACCTGCCTCGCCTTCTATCGTGTTGCTTTATTGGTTTACATTACCTATACGATGGCCTTATGAACTTTTAGAGGAATTTTTTTTATTGTAATTCGACTATCGATTTTTTTCATCGACTCGAGTTCATATATATCTTATTTTATTGTATTCTTTTTTCTTTATCGTTATACGCATGTGTTGCAATGTGTGTGATTTAATCGGTTTATTTATTTATTTATGTTTTTTTAAGACCTTATTATTATTCATATTTTATTAAAAGTATGTAACATGTTACATACGAATTGAAAATTAATTTAGATCTACCGCCTCCCACGTTGCAAGGGGCGTTCTAAGGTATGATCGAAGATAATTTTAAACGGCTATGGGCTACCCTATAAATACCGCACACGACGCGACCGTGTAAGAAATATAAAAATTGTTAATAATTAGCGACATCAATTGGTACGATAAGTTTGGTGGTTCGACTAATCGTTAATCTTCTTAATCTTTTTTTGCTTTTTTTAATAAGCATTGACTACACGCGCTGTGATTATTATCGATATTTCTTGATTCCTCGATTTAATTATTAATATTCGTAATAGTTGATTAGCAATTCACGGTAAAGTCAAGATTACAATTTATGGTAATTCAATTGAATATTTAATAAGATGAAATGATCTCAAATAAATCGAAATTTTTAATATGTTTATTTTATTCTATTTACACGTATTATTACATTCAAGTATATATTTATTTATTCATTTATTTTATATTTTGTTATTCATTTTATTTCATATACGGTAGTTAACCTATCTCAACGATTATACTCGATTCGTTTGACGTATGAACGTTAAATCTGATAACGAGCTCGACTACGTTAGAAAAGAATAAAATCGATAAAAAGGAAATCGATCCAAGTTGCGACAAAAATTACCGCGACTCTCTCGAAAAGTACACAGGACCACACAAGAGAAAACACCTGCAGTCTGGTCTTTGCACGTGATACAAGGTAATACGTAATGCCAGCGAACGTTCTTGGAGCGTTCTTGAAGCAGAAATCTCCTCCTCTTCCTCATCCTCCTTCTCTACGACTCGGCGCGTCGGCATAATTCGCGGCTTCCGGGCGAATGAACGACTACGCTGAGTAAGGCATTATCGAATTTCAGATTCGACTCGGGCCAACCCTCGCGCGTCTCGTCGATCCTCTCGTGTATAAATATTTAACGTGCGGATCGTTTCATTTCATCCTGGATTATGGGTATGCCATTTTTCGATGGTAAAACGTGGTTTTGTCCGTGTAAAGTGCAAATAGAACTCTCCATCACTTTTTTCTCTCTATTTTTCCTTTTTCATCCGATAAAATTTTCAGCTTTTCACGTGAAATGAATTTTTCAATTCAACTGATGGAACTGTATTTTAAATTATGCATTCTGAAATTATTTATATTTAAAATATACTTCGCGTACTGTACGCGTTTACTCTGTTTGAACTATGAAAATGATAGTTTAAGAAACAGAAGTATGGTAATATATCCGATTCTTAAAATAAGAGGGAATAGAGAAAAACCGAACGATCGTCCTGTAATTTATAACACTACTCGATGTCGTTTCCTTAACTCGATCTTAAATCTTTCGTCGTATCTCTGGTGCCGATCGAAGTCCGTTTTGCGGATTTAACAAATTCGAGAGCGGGAAACGTTCCCTTTTAACACCTGCACAGAGGCTGAATTGATCCGTCAAGCGACGAAGGACACCTTCGCAAGAGCGGCATTTCATGATTTTTACAGACGATCTTGACCAGCGGCCATCTTGTGTTATCTTCGATCGGCAAAGAAATCGGATCGCAGCCACCATCATTTCCCGTTAGCGATCTTTCTCGTACCGCTTGCCAGAGCATTACTATCATTATCGTGGAAGTTTATTGGATAGTATCTACACGTTGCACGGTGGGTGCTCGAATCACCTGTTACCGTGAAAGTAATAACACCTCGCTTGCATTATCCTTTACGCAGAATCAAAGAGAAAAAGAGAAAGAGAAAGATAGAGAGAAAGAGAGATGCGTATTCAAATTTGCTACCTCGTACCTTTCCCGCGTAAAATTTCGACGAACGGTATCGTTAATTTCGTAATTCCACAAGAGCACATGTTCAATCTTTTATTTACATATTTTAAATCAAGAATATATTTTTATAACTTTGATATCCTGTAATTTACATATATTTTTTAAGGAAATATTTTCAATAAAAAATTTTGATGTCAATGGACGGAAAACCACTTTGATTGAATAATCATTACTTTAAGGTCGCTCATCACTCTTGATTTTATAATGGTTTACGTCAATATGAACATACCATTGACTTTAACTGCTATCGAAATTAAAGTTTTCTTTTGGATTTCGATTACAAGCGAAATTGCATGATACTTTTTGTAATAATTAGAGTAATCGTTTGCAAAAAGGAGCATCCACGAATTTTCCATTACATTTTTAAATGAAAAAGAAATATTTAATCGGTTTTGTTAATGAAGGAAAAGTCTCGATAGGTTTTAAATAAAAAAAAAAATCACGAGTGTAAATATTCGCGGACACGATGAAGTTCTATCGTGGACTGTGTTTTATTGTTTGAAATTCGGAATTAATAGCGGTAATTGAAACATCCGATGTTGCGATGGTCCTGTTATCCGGAAGTGGGAACTGACCCTTCTCCGAATAGCATTGGGAGCCAGAATTCCCTGTATGTGGTATGTCACCTCGGTAACGCGGATTTTAGAGTAAAGTCATCGTCAACCTGTGGGTCTCCACAAGCAACAACCTTTATGTGGTGAGACCCGGATCGGTAGATTTGCGATATGCAATAAGCGCATATTCGGACACTC
Source organism: Vespula pensylvanica (assembly GCF_014466175.1). Lineage (NCBI taxonomy): Eukaryota > Metazoa > Arthropoda > Insecta > Hymenoptera > Vespidae > Vespula > Vespula pensylvanica. The sequence continues at coordinate 1,759,370 of NC_057700.1, read as the reverse complement.
TCATTGTGCCAGTAGTTCATACGTTGTTCATACCTCTCGCTGAAGCCATTGTTGAAATTAATTCTTCGATCGAAGAATAGTGATCAACTTTAATATAAAAACATCTAATTTAATTTTTAGTGAAAATCGAAATTATGTGAATATCTTTTGAAGACTCGTGAAAAAGAATTTCTTGCATTTTGATATAAAAAATAATTCAGATCCTTGAATCTGAGAACCTCTGAGAAGCCTAAAAGCATCCTAATTGAAAATCGGTCAAAAGGGTTTACCAACATACTTAAATGTACTATAAACGTGTACGTGTATTCGCGAGAGCGTTAGCACAACTCTATCTTTGTTCAGCGATTCGGCAGAGCCTTCATTAATCGCGACACGGACTGCCGCGGCGGCGAAGCGGCGCATTTGATGGCTCTCTGTTGGCCACACAAAATAATTTCCTTAATGAAAACACGATTATACACGATAAAGGCCGACCGCCTTCATGGTCCTCTCGCTTTCGGCAAACGCAAGTCACGATTTTCGGTCGTACTCGGGTCAGATAGCATAACGAACGTAATCGAGACTGAAAACCGATCGATAAAATTAGTTATATCGATATCTCTTCTTTCCCAATACATTTACTATTTATATCGTCGCTGAATTTATTAAATAAATATCAGCATTCTTTCGGACGATACAAAATGTTTTACTTCTACTATGGTAGATACTATTGATGATCAAGATCTTTGGTAACTATATTGTCTATGATTTACAACCAATTTACAAACTAAATGGTAACCTTTCTTCGAATGATATAAGAGTATTTGTTTTTCTTCTACTATTGATTATCAAAAAAATTATGGGTTCTAATTTCATATATTCCCAGACTCGGAAAGAGGATCTTTACTCGATCGATAGATCAAATAATACTATCTCCATCTTCAAATGATAGGCTTAGGAGACCCAGAATACGAAAATTTTTTCAGATTGGAGACGAAAACCATAGAAGACACGGATAAATACTGGACGAATGACCACATTTTCGTATAAATTAGAAATAATGATAGACAACACGAGTGTAGGAGAATCAAAGGAGCATATACTTAGGAGAGACAAACGCTCGGTGAAATCATTAAATTTCTGACAGCCCGGAAGGAGAAAGGACGACGATGATCCTCTTATAATTGTATGCGCGTGTGCCGAGAGGCCCTTGCTGTTCGGAGACGACTCGGTGGCGAACCGCAAAGAGCGCCGATTTTGCTCTGCATAGAGAAGCAGCATCTGTCCTCCAGTGATGCTCAAATACTTGCGAATTTATCTGAATTTAATCTCTATTATTTAATTTGTAAATTTCTTCTTTCATTCATACGTATAATACGTGCAGAAATTATAAAAAAAATATGTATGTAATATTCTAATAAATTCTTTTTAACTATCATACAAATATATCGAATAAAAGTTAAGTAATTAATTATTACATTTTTTACTCACACAAGTTAGAAATCAATCAATAATGATATTAAAAGAATTTATGGAGTTTAATAGATTACAAAAAGCTTCTCCAGTTTAATTAATTGAAATTACTTTATTAACAAAAATATAAATTAGAACATGTCAGAATACGTGAAACTTTTCACGACAACGTCCGGTGTTTACAAAAAAGAACGTTTTCCTCACGTTACAAATGTCGAGGTTAGTTCCAGTGCAATAACGTTTTAGTCGTGGTCGACCACAAGATTCATGATAGGCGATATTATATCGTCGATAGTAAGTATAATATGTTCTGAAGGGATCAAAAAAAAAAGAAGAAAGAAAGAAAAAGATACAAAAAAAAAAAAGAGAGAACGACGCTATTCGAGATAGGTAGCTTTCAAAATAGTTCTCCCTTGACTTGGCCTTCGTTTAATGTGGCTCCTCTACTCATCTGTGAATAATAATAATATAATTCAAGGATCTTTGCTAAAAACTAACGGATGCGTCCGGTAAGAGCGTTGCATGAATCGAGCATAAAGAAAATTTAATGAGCCGCGTGATACTTCTCGTAAATATATCGAAGATACTGGTTAAATGCCTCGGAATATATGACAGTTTAAAAGAAACAAAGTTAGCTTGTTAATTCTGCATCTTAAAACGTATACTTATTTAAAGTTATATCGAAAAACAACGGAAATGCTAATCGATCTTATCCTTTTTTATTTCTTTCAATTGTTATAAATTTAACATATTCATTTTCTCTTAAAAAATTTTCCTATTTAAGCCTTTTACAATATGGAATCAATTTAATCGAATGAATAAAAATAATATTGTATACGTGTCATACAATCAAATTTATCGATCAGATAAAAATATTTTCGATGTATAAGTATATATATATATATATATCGAAAGATGATTTAATCGAATCATCCAATCGTACTTCGAGTCGAGAACCTCTGTTCTTACTGTAGAGAGGTAAGCACCGTGCGCTTCGTGTGGTCCACATTGTCCGCGCTCAAATTACATGGAACGGGGTGCTTCTAATGGCAGTTCTCGTTCCTCTGTAGAAAGAGAGAGAGACAGAGAGAAAGAGAGAGAGGGAAAAAGAGAAAGGGAAAAAGAGAAGAGGAGGGAGAGCGAGAAAGGGAGAAAGAGAAGAAGAGGTAGAAAGTGAGGGAAAGAAAGAGGGAATGGACAAGAGAGGAATGCTTACCTGAACAAGAAGGAAGGAAAGGTAGATCGAAAACAGAAAAAGAATCTAAAGATCTTAAAAGTAAAATAATATAAGTGTACAATAAATAAAATATATATAAAAAATAAATACACTTTCAACCACACACACATACACATATATATATTTTAAGTATAGTTTAAATTTTAGTGTGTTTCTTATATTGCTTACAATCCATTAACATTAATTATCATCAATATTAATTAAATATAAATAACATCAATTTAAATTGTAAGTATAAACTTTTTTAAAAGTTAATGAAATTAAGTTTAAATCATATAAATCTACATTTAAAAATTATTTATACATAATGCATGAAAAATATATATATAATATATAATTAATACGTCTCGTTTCGTGTAAATAAATGTATTTGAAATAAAGAAAAGAAGAAGCATGAAATCTGTGAGAGGAGAATAAGAAAGGGGATATTAAGTTTCGAAATCCCAGCTTCCGCCACGCGACGAGCGTGAAGCGTGGAAGCACCTGCCTTTCTCTCTCTCCCTCTCTCGCTCTCTTCTCCTCTCCTTCTTTCTCTTTTTCTGTCTCGTTGACATGCAAGGAAAATTTCTTGAAGCGGTGCCGACGCGATCGTTCTGACCACCGTGATAGACGATTGCGAATTGGTTTAGAGAGAAAGACTCACGCTTGAATCCAGCGTGGAAGCCGATCCTATCTACGAAAATGTGTCCCAACAAATGGCTCGATAATCGCATTATGTCCAAGATAACTTCACGCTGCGGCGATCAATGATCGAGGGATCCAATAGGATCGGATTTTTTAAGGATTACGTAAAAGCTTTTTAATATTTTCTTCGTCACACATTCTAAATCTTAAATGCTCACGACATTATAATATGCATGGTTTTATGCATGGTGTAAAATAAATTAGTTGTTAATGAAATTCTGTAAAAATAAATAATGCTGATATATCTTTTTTCTCTTTAATATTTCTAAAAACATAAGTCGTGCATTATACAAAAAAAAAACAGAAACAAAAGAAAATATATAGTAAAAGCAAATAATTTTTTAAAGTATATTTAAAGAAAAAAAAAAAAAAAGAGAAACAACGTTAAACCGTTTGTGCATAGTGACGAAATTATCTAATGGTAATTTCAACTCTAGACACTCGCTGAAATAAGAGAGATCGAGAGAAAGGATGTTGGAAATAAAAAAATGCACAAGTACGATAAAGATCCAGTAACATCGAAGAGAAGTATTGCCTAGTAGCTTGGCATCCTTCATCCTGCTTGCCATCTTCTCTCGGTAAGATATTCTCGAGAGACGTGCACTCAGGGCATGCTCTTAGCCTATTAAAACAGGCGTGATCGATCGATAGTAGAGCGCCTGTTTAAAGAGAAAAAGATTATCGGTGAACCGTGATATCTACTTGGTAATACACGATGAAGGTAAAACTTATTCTCGATCGTGTGGATAAGAAATTACGTAAGCAATAATTTCTTATGCCTTGTTGGCGTACGCACGAATACTCAACTTTATGGTAAAATAAAATTTCTTTTTAGAGGAAGAGAATGTACTTTTTTAGAAAGAGACAAAAAGAGAGGAAGAAAAAGAAAAAGAAGAAGAAAAAGAGAAAGACTCTGTAGCCTTCGCGAGCTTTCATTTCAAATAAAACGAATACGAGAAGCATGGTGTACACCGCAACTCGCAATTTCCCATATCGAAGGCGATTCGTGAAATTTGAACGGAAACGTACGATCGGTGGTAACATGAGATTTCGACATCAAGGAAGCGGAACCATCAAGAATCATAGGGTTGAACCCTTTCATCTGGAAATATGAGAGTTCTGGTGCTTTCTTCTGGGATATTATACTATAAACTACTGATGCTGTCGTTAAATCTATAGAGTCGAAATCATTTTCGGTATGATCTACTTAATTCTACCAATGCATCGATTGTTAAGTACTTATAGGTATTGTACATACGTGTTTTAAGGATATATACACGTATGTACATATATGTACACCTACCCATTAAAGATTTAGGTCTGATATTTAAAAATTTGCGTATAATACTATATTTATATTCTCCACTCACCCCTTGATTCTTGTCATTTTTAATGTGCAAAAGAGAAAATCTTAAGAATTGGATCGATTTGGACCGATTGCATCGAAAGGTGCAGCGGATACTTGTCCTTGATTTCTTACGATCGCCTTATTACCCTTAACGCCCTTTAATCGCCTTTCTCTTCCTCGTCCGTACACCATCGAATATTTAATGAAAAATACTGTTGGTAGAGCCTGCCGTTCGCGGTACTCTCGCTTGTAAAACCGTTAATAAAGCACCATGGAATCATTAAGATTCATTACGAAGGATTTACGAGCATCGGGGAAATATCGAGAGTACTGCTTCAAAGCGGTTACCCTTTCTTGTCGATCGCGAGAAGAGAAATCAACGTAATTTGCATCTGAGTTCGCGTTCAGTTTAAGTACATCTTCCCTTAGACGTTTTCCATGACGGTAATTGCATTTTTTTTCCTTTCGTTTTCTTCCCAAGTTTCGTCTCTTTTCTCCTTTGTAATAAGTAGGCATGAATTTTATCCATGTTAAATGGGATAATCATAAAACGAAACCCTGAAGTGTAATCAACATTTGAATCTAGTTGTTTTGTTTATCGTATCGAATGTCTTTTGATTTTTAATTTTAATATTAATTACGAAGAAAGGAATTTGATTCCTTCATAAATGTCAATTTATGAATATACCGATTTATATATGAGAAAATGACAAAAATTGTTTCATGAAAATTATAAAAAATTATTTATAACAAATCGTTTATAAAAAATGGTTGAAAATAATTTGTTAATATATTATTTAATACTTATACTTAATAGAGAAATGAGATATGAAAATTATTTGTAAAAAATTGTTTATAACAAATTGTTTATAACAAATTGTTTATAACAAATTGTTTATAAAAAATAGTGAAAAACAATTTGTTAATATATCATATAATATTTATACATAATACAGAAATGAGACATGAAAATTATTTGTAACAAATTGTTTGTAAAAAATTGTTTATAACAAATTGTTTATAAAAAATGGTGAAAAACAATTTGTTAATATATTATATAATATTCATACATACTAAAAAAATGAAACATGAAAATTATTTGTAACAAATTGTTTGTAACAAATTATTTATAACAAATTGTTTATAACAAATTGTTTATAAAAAATGGTGAAAAACAATTTGTTAATATATTATATAATATTTATACTTAATAGAAAAATAAGACACGAACATTATTTATAGTCAATTGTTTATAACAAATTGTTTATAACAAATTGTTTATAACAATAGGATGAAAAAATAGTTAAAAAATTAAGCTTTACAACGGTTTTTGTTTCAAGTCTGTACGATTTTTAGTTCTCGAGATATAGCAATTACAATAATTATATTTACAATGACCCAGTGACCTACATAATTTCTTGGAAAATCGTAGTGACCTACATAAATTCCTGGAATTCAATGATTTTTGAATGTATCCATTCATTATTCCAAACATATGTTCGTAGTACTACTAATAGTACTACTCGTAGTACTACGTAACATATGTTAGAAGTAATGAATGGAATATTTCGAAGGCGATATCTCCGCAACGGAAAGTCGTAGAGAGCTAAAAAAAATACCATTTTAAAGGGAAAAATGCCCTCTTTTTATCTATGTACTTTAATTTCATCGATACCTAAATCCATCTTTTTCTATTTTTTTAATAAATTACAATATACGTATATTGTTATATAATGTTTGGTTAGAAACTGTATTAAAAATTTTTTAAATAGGGGAATTATAAACTTAGATAATTTAAAAATTCTTAAGATCGATTTTCTAAAATCATGCAAAAAAGAAATACTTCGAGGTACTCTTTTCCTTAACGAACGAAAGCCGAGACGAATGTCGTTTGCAGCACGAGCTCGTCGATTAATTGCCCGTATTAATTTTGTAATTAAATCGTCGCTGGGTAATAACAGAGCGCGTCACAAGCGAGAATCGACCTCGGCAATTCCAAGTCATGACGAGATTATTAAGGACCAATTACAACGCGTTTTATCGGTGCATAGAAGCGAGCTTAAGCGATCTTGGCAGTGATTTATCAGAAAATTTTCCTTCCCTCTACTCTCTATCTATTCTTTGTTTTTATTCCAAAGTTCTTTATTAATTGGTTAAATTAAGTATGAAATTTCATACCTAAGATGTTCTTTTTAGATTGTTATCGATCTCTCAAAAAAAGCACTTAATCTTATCACGATACATATCTCGAATGTTATTTCGCTGCTGTTGATTCATTAAAATCAAGGAAATATTTAATATAAATGACATGAATTTCTTTACATATCCGTTACTATCGAATACGATTTTTTAATGTCTTTAAGATACAAATCAACAGAAATTTGTTACGAAACGCTTACCGAGTATATAAGCGTATTATAATAAGAATAATAATTAAGTACTTGTCGTATATATTAACCAACGACAAGGTGCAATCACGTGGTAACATACATATAATTACAGTCTTGCTAACTCTTGCAACTTTTAATTTACTTTCACTGGCTTCGTTTAAAACGATGAACTTACTACGTGTTATGTAATTAGTGAATTCGGCTGGAATTTGGTAGATATAAAAATTCGAGTTTGAAACGTATAACGATATTCAATTAGTCCAACTAATTATAGATTTTTAAAAAATTAAAAAAATAAATATCGAATTCAAGCTTTTTCATTTTCGAAGACACAATAATTACACAAGAAGGAAGACGACGTTACTTGTTCGATTAACACGAAAAGACTATAAAAAGAGGACGCGAAAGAGGCAGGACATTCCAAAGACGATCTTTTTTTTTGCGCTCATCCTATACGTTCGGGTCATAAATAGCTGACATCTCATTACGAGAAAATACGTGGCGAGGATCAACGTTGAAATTTACGATCGAACGATGTAAGTACGCTGATCGCAGCGTTGAATGTATTTAACGCCTGCGGCTTGGCCAATGTTCCGATTCCCATGATCCTCTCTCGATCGCGCGTTCGATCGATTCGTGGATCGATCGTTAATCTTTTAATTACGCAATCCTTGATATCTTACGACGTTCTCTACTCTTTTCTATCTCTATAAATTTACGCGTTGCAACGAATCCATAGCATTCGCTATTTAAAAAACTTTCCTAAACTCAATCGATTTGCGACGTTCTAATGTCTTAAAAGATTTGTCCGGCATTCGCTGCGATATAAAGTAATAAAGATAATATTTATCGTCTATTTATGCTCTTCGTAATAAAAATCTTATAATTTATTAACGTTTAAAAATAAACTTAATATTCAATAAAAAATATTGCAAGAGAGAATAGCTAATATCGAGGTCATGGAAGCTAAGAATAATACTGCGTTTAATAGTAACTAGCTCATGGAAAAGTAGCCTAAAAAAGATTGTAAATTATAATTAAATTGAATCTATTAATAAAATTCTCTCGACGTCAAAATGGTTTTTATCGCTTAAGAAAATTGTTTCAGATACTATTAAGCTCGTAAATGCGAATAATATTTTGCATTTGAGATTGATAAATTAAGATATCAAATGCTTTCTTCAAAAATAAAAGTATGTTCGGCTGATATTCAAGATGTTAATTCTATGCTGATCGAAAATTTAAGTTGGACGAAGATGAAGGCTCGAACGGATTAAAAATGTCTTCAAAGGCAACAGCTGGAGTACGAGAGGAGGAAGAACTGCCTGAGATGCGAGGAAGAGGACCAAAGAAAAGGAACAATTAACGTTGATCGCTCGGGTCTAACAAAACGCTGATACCAGCCGCGTGACTAAAATAATCAGAATATTTCCCAGCGGGTCCATCAAGTACCGCTCACTTTAATTGCCACATCTCTCAGACCGTGATTCTCCGATTTCCCTTGGAGGCCTTTTACCCTCGGGCTTCCTCTACTTCCGAGATATGTACTCTCTGGCATGTCGTCCTACCATGCTCACGTACTCGATTGTCTCTCCGTTGAAAATTCATCTCGATTGGCCACACTGTCAAATCTTTAATGACTATCTTTTCATTTATTAGAGATCCCAAAATTAATATTTAATTATTTATTTTACATTTCATTTCATTTCACTTGAAAGAAATTAAAAAGGTTTTTGCAAAGGATTAAGGTTTCTAACGTAAATATAATGTTTCATGTGCAATATCTTTTCTATTTAAATTAGATATGTAATATGAAGTAATTTGTGTGGAATGAAAAGTGTATAGTTATCTAAGAAATTTAACGATTGTTTTGCTCTAACATGACAGTTCTTTTTGTAGATGGGAATGAAGAAAGAAGTTCTAAAAATTTTCTTTTATTCTTCCATAAAGAGAAAAAGAAAAACGCGGAAGGAGTCACAAAATTATATAGAAAACGTGACGAACCGGCCTATTATTCGTTTGGTTAGTTCGCGATAACGACGCAGGAAACGATCCTTCGCGTTTCTTGAAATCCTTCGAAACCAATCGTCTCTTTTCGAACGTGCCAAAGCATCGCGTGGCAGCCTTAAGACTGTCAACAAGGAAGACTAAATGGCCATCTAGGAAAACGTGTCAATACCATATTTTGTACACAAACGTCATCTGGACAATAGCAACCCAAAGAAAACATTTTACCGATGCTTATAGTATCCACCGTGATTTCCTGACACGGAATCCTTGATGAGGATTAGAAGAAGGAATTTGATGAGTCTATAGACATATTATAAAATCTGACGAGAAATTTTTTAATTTATTTTGAACGTCTCCATTCGAGAATTAAATATTTCTCACCTTTGAAAATGTTCAAATTTAAACTTCATCTCATTCCAAAGTATAGATCATTATTTTTAAACTCAGGTAGTTATATAGCGTAGTAGCATAAAGGAAGAAAAAAAAAGGAATTCTTTTATTGATCGAACGATAAAATTCTTGTCATTTATCTAACTCAGCTCGGCTTGAAAAATGTTTGCTCCTTTTAGATAGATGAAAGCAGAAGTGACGTCAAGAAGGATGTCCAGAAAGTAGAAGCCGTTAGACGAGGAATGATTATGATGAAAAATTGCTTCAATGGAGCAGGTGCCATCCTTTCGTGGACACACTCGCGGGACACTTTCCTTCTACGAGGATCTATGCCCTTAGTGTCGCCACATCCGTCATCCACTATAATTCTATGTTCAACCCTTTCCTCGCGTCATTTTACTTGCGTCGAAATACCACTCGTGACTTTAATAACAACTTATCTAAATTCTTCTAAGCTTTCGTAAAAGTGTTCATCTAATGACGAACGATGATCGTCCTATGGAATTTTAAACGTGTTTTTTTTTCTTTTTTTTCTTCTTTTTCTTTTTTTTTTTTTTGACGGAAGTAAAGAAAAGTCATCGTAGACGCATAGGAATTTTTGTTAACGGAAACTCTCAGCACGTAAGAGACGCACGTAATGTTTAATAAAAAAGATGAAAATTGTTGCAAGGAGCGGGATGTTAAAGTTCGTATAAAACTGCAATATATATATGAATATTATACATTTTGAAAAGTTAGAATAAAACTGTGTTCATAATTATAGAATGCTACCCAAGATCCTTATCGTTGTCGTGAGATGATCGGTTGGCCGACCACCCGACACGGATACGGAGGGTTGTTTCTGTAATTAAGTGAAGTTTCCTTCGAGCATTGCCCTCTTTCAACCAACCCCCCGCTGTACGCACCTTTCGTCTAGACGGAATCTTAACGCAAAACTTCTTTAAATTATATCACGCGCCAACTATAATTTTCGACTCGAGAGAACATCACTTTTTCACTTATTTTCATTACTTCCATTGTCAATATTATCCTTGAGATTATTTATTGAAAGGAAGACAAAAATTACACGTGAAATAGGAAAAATAATATTAAAAACTTGATCTTTAAATGGCATTTATGTCATGTAATATCCCGTGTCGAGGTAATTGATATAACTTAATTATAATTGGACAATGTAATTTGCATAATTGGAGACACTCGAATGTTTGTTATATTTTTACGAGTAAGAGTTGTCTGTCAGTTCACCGAACAGTATGGACATACGTAACTTAGAAAATGCAGTCAAAGTCGGTATAAGATTATTATTCCAAGTAGTAACACGAAAGAGTCAGAATCCTGCTGTGCGCTAACAAGTTTCTCGTTATAAAATCTTACGCTTCGATGCTTACTAACTCTTGCAGGTAGAAGGAAATTTCGAATTCTCTTGACCGGCCTCCGCCTGAGACGAATAAATTAGAATCAAGCTTGGAAAGAGATAGAAAGAGGAGAAAGAGAGAGAAAGAGAGTAAAAGTCTCATTCTACGCACGTATTCTTAAATGAAATTTAAGTAATCGAATCACCATATTGAAAACGGGCCGAGTTAATAGAAATTTAATTGATTCAATTAATTCATTTCGTCGAAGGGAAAAAGAAACATTTTAAAACGACTACTTTGAATTCTCTCGAGTCCTTCGTTAAAAGAATAAAGCAGTATGTCCTTGAGGAGGCTCCGATCTACAAAGGAGTTGAATAAGTACAAAGATTCCATGGAGATCCATTAAATCGATCGACACCGAGGACGGCGGGTACCACGAAACGAACACGATATTTCGTAAATCGTTCGGTAGTAATTAGCGGCCAGAGTGCTGTGTTATTTACTAACTCAGAAGAGCTAAGTCCATTTCGCCAGCTCTAAATTACACTGGCTATTCACCGCCACCCCGTAAATCGATCCACGATCGTAAACTCCATCGTTTGGTCTCCTCTTCTTCGTTCATTCTCCATACCACGCTAATTTTTACCCTCCCTAAAAAGAGCGACCCCTTCAACCCTTCTAAATCTTTTACATTCTTATTCATAGTGATGTTAATTGATCGTTATCAAATTTATTAACTTTTGCATGGCTAACATGGAAATGGTAATGGTTATGGCATTTATGAACGATCAAAGTAGTTATTTTATTCGTGATCTGATTATTTAAAAAAAATAGATTTAATATTTCAAATGCAACAAAAAATTGCCCTCTCCTCCAATCCAATATGTTCATCTGTTATAACATTACCAGCGTCCTGAATAAAAATCTAAGCCCTTTAAATGTCTCTAACAGAGTTGTCCCTAACTAGAACGATAATATCACACATTCGTCATCAGTACCATCGTCGAGCAATAAAAGCATTCCTTAATGGACTATTTGTTCGCTCGAGAGAGACGTGGGTAGAAAGACGGTCGAGTCACCGAGAGTCTTTCGATATCGCACAGACGATAATTCAACGCGAAGCAGGTTTTACCGGCGACGTTTTCGCCACGGCGCGGAGGATACACCGGCCGATGTTCTTCGGAAAAAGTCGAGATTCGAAAAAAGAAGAAAAAGAAGAAGATGAAAGAAAGAGAGAGAGAGAGAGACAAAGAGAGAAAGAGAGAAAGAGAAACAGAATGATCTCACGTAAGCACTCGAGGCGTCAATCTATCCGCCATCGTTTCCAGAAGCATGTAAGCCGTTGCGATAGCGGCTTAAAAGCATATTAAATAACCTTAAATTCAATTAAGGAACACACTTAACGTACCGACAAAAAATCGTATCCCGCAAGTGGATCCGCGAAAGTAATTATGGTTGGTGCGAGAGCATCTTCTTTCTCTCTCTCTCTCTCTCTCTCTCTCATTATTTCGCACTCTCGTTCCGTTCGAAAAGCACATCCGTCCGTCTTTCTTCCGCTCGCACGCACCGCCTACCAGCCATAAATCCGCGTTTTTGTCCGAGCAACCTCTGATTGGCTCCCGCGGGAAAGGGTCCGCTGGCATCGACGGATCACCGCATTATCTTCCCGCGTTCAATTAGTGTCACGCTCTCTCGTTTGGGAAACTTTTCGGCTTACCGTCTCCAGCTTCTGTTTTTTGCCTCGAAGGATTTGCAGAGAAACATTATACTCTTTAACCTAATTTTTTTCTCTCTTGTAAAAGTTCATTACACATCGTAATAATATTATTTATATATCAACGAGTGGCGATAAATAAATTATCGACGAGAAAGAAAAAGAAAGTTGATATTATAAGCGTACGGTAATTGTAGGCATTGCGGAGTTACGAGAAATTTAAAAACGTATCAAGAGTTTTACTTTAAATTCAACGTAGCGTTACGAAAAGTTCAAATCTTTCTTAATTTCGCGAAAAGCGGTAAAGCTTCGTACCAAAAGAACGAAGTACCTCTCAACGAAATACGAGGAGAAATGGTGGAAAGGAACGAATAAAGAGGAACTCTCGAGTAAAAGCAAGTCGAGATGTTTCCGGTCACGGAAGAGCGAGGACACTTCTAGAGTGCGTTTCGAGATCCGTGAGAGAAGCGAGAAACTTGCTCGGCGGAGGAAGACGCTGGCTTACCGCAGTGGTCGGAATTATCTCGACCGAAACTTCGCCTCTTTCTATCCTTTCTTTTTTTCTCTCCAGAGACCTTTTAATCTTACGAGAATACTACGAAAAAATATATACTCCTCTTTCTTCTAGAAACATATATCATCGAGTTATATCAAAAAAGTTTTTAATCGGAACAAGATGAAATACGGATCTGAAATATAATAATATTATGCGCAAATTTGATTTTTTAAATTGATCAGAGAGAAATCTTAAAAATTAGGCTTCGTATTATCTTCTCGATTTACCGTGAACATTTAATCGCGTTCGTTCATATAAATCTTCTACATTTCCGGGAAAGAAAGAGAGAGAGACAAAGAGAAAGAGAGAAAACCCACTTACGTCGTTAAAATATCCATGTCCACCTTCTCATTGGATAACTCGGTCGCGTATGGAAATCTTTCTAGAGAGATCGTCGAAAGAGAACAATGGCTACGTCGTTGGCCGGTGACCAAATGCGGACCGATCGTGGGTAGCTTCTTTCGAATAAATAAAAAAAAAACAAAAAGGAAAGAGAGAGAGAGAGAGAGAGAGAGAGAGAGAGAGAGAGGGAGAGATACAGTACGTGGTAAGCGCCGAAATCGGGTAGCCGCAAATAATTTTCATAAATTTCGGCTGGCCCGTCTCGTAAATATCGCATTGGCGATCGCCGCACAGCAAGCAAGCGGTCTTCGAGATTCGTTTGCTTTGAGCCAAAGCAGGAGAGTGGAACTACTCTGTTGGTCACGAATATCGATTTATTGTGTTATTATCCTCGATGAAATGCCTTCGAGCTTTGTCAACGCGACGTCCGAAAAGTTTAACGGTGCACTCGATAAAATCTACATAGAAGCGCGATAAAAGGACTACCTCGTAATTCCCTCGTCTTTTCTCCAATAAACGATACCGTCGAAAATTAAATACGTATGCAAATTACGTGATCCTAAGAATGAAATATTGAAATATCGATCCTATTGCACGATATCTCTGTTCGAAAAAATTATCATTCCTATCATAATTTCTAAATTTGAAGGAAAAGTAAGTTTCATGCACCTTTTGAGATAGATATTTTTAAAATATCAGACTAGGTTTATCTCGAGACATATTATACTTAGAAAGATATGTGGCTTCTTCTTAAACTCTACATTTAAGTAGTAAAATAAGACAAATAGATATGTGTGTATATATATATATAAAAATTAAAAATAATTAATTTTTTTGCACGAAGGATTCAATGGATATTTAATGGTATTCAGTATTGATTGGAAAAGAAGAAAGGAAAATAACAAGATATAAAAAAAGAAAGGTAATTCGGTGCGAATTCGCTCGATGCTCGTAACTTAACGAAAAACAAGTGAGTAAGATACGAGCGGTCTCTTTGGTAGAAGAGAAATAAAAGTAAAATCGCGTTGGCCGGCAGCATGGCATTAATTTCGCCGATAAGATACGGTTTTCGGTGGGTTGCGGATAATTATGCGCGTGTAGAAGTCGCCCACGCTTTGGTGCTCGTTAAGTAACGATGCCAGATCGTGCCGAATTCCATCCTCGGCTTCTTCCGTGCATCGAAGAATCCTGCGAAACTTGGAAGCACCAAGGCCCTTCGCCCTTCCAACGTAACGTATGTTCTTGGCACGAGACTATCCCGTGTTCCGTTAATTAATCGAACGCACGCTAAGCCTTTTACTACACGCTCCGCACCGATCTTTTATCATCTAACACCGGCTACGTTCCTATACCACCACTCGTAACTTTTCTAAACGAGCCCTTAGACTTCTTCCCGTTTCTTCTTTCTGTAAAAGGAACATCTTGATAGAAACTAAAAATCTACTCTCGTGTTATTTGAAATTTGTTTTTATGAACGTAATAATATCGCTAAATTTGTTTCATCTAATTATTTCATTCGATAAGTTGAACGGGTCCTTTGATAACAATTTGCAACTGATGTAAATTAGTTTTTTTATTATATGCACACGTATATATGTTATAATCTTTAAGATATAATTAAATTTTGTCCAAAGACAATCCTTTGTTTACTTTTTCTGATAACCTTCTATTTGCGAATTTCCTTTCGCACGAAGTTAATTCGAACGCGTAAACTTGAGTCGTATGCTTTTACGTAATACGAAATAAAAAGAAAAAAAAAGTGAAAGGAAGCTACGATTCCAAGGGAATTTCAAGAAAATCCACAAGAGTCGCGTATTGGCCTGGAGCCAGGACACGCGGTGGCAGACGATACAATGCGGTGGCCAAGTACATTTATTACGCTCACCCGGTGGTTTCTATGCGGACGATGTACTCCCGCGGAAAATTACCGCTTCGTGACTTACGATAACTCGAGAGATCTCGCCTACCGACTCTCCACGGGTTTCTCGTCGTTAAACGGTGCGCGTGAGAAAAGTTATAATGTTACACTGCTCTTTCGAGTTTCCAACTAAATTTACGATCGCTCGATCGCGAACGTAATTTCAAACTATTCCTATTCTTCGAAAAGAATCTTATTACCCAGCACAATGATGCACAAAGAATAATAAAAATTATTTTTGAAGAAATTTAATTTTGTTCCTAAATATAATTAAACAAATTATTAGGAATTGTGATTAATTCTTATCTTGAGAATCACTAATTCTACCAAAGAAAGTTTTACAGCTGTGTAATATATAAATGACAATAATAATAAGGCTGCAACATCTTTCGGTTTGTTATACATCATTCTTTAATCATTAGAATCTTCTTTCACGTCTGTAGCACTTGTTCATCGATTCTACCTTCGTAATTTCCAGACGGTTCAGGTCAACAGGTTGGCTTGCACCAGTCTGTACACATACATACATACATACATACATACACAGAGAACAAAAGTGGATGTCAAATTACCTGCCGAGCTGAAGAAAAGCCGAGCAAGATGAAAAGAAAGAAAAAAAGACCGAAGAAAAGAAGGAAGGAGCCGGTCAAGGAAAGGCGTAATGAGGTGGCAGCCTGAGGGTGGGTTTTAATCAAGAATCGATACATAACAGTCGATTCCTGGCTTCCTCTGCCTCGCTACCGCGCTACAACAAACCATCGTACTTAATAAGGCCACGTCTATTCCGAACCTCGCCTCGGGTCGAACTGGCCACGTATGTCGATTATCTGAGCGTATATGAGCCACCATTAGATAACGAGCAGGGCAGATGTGCTGCAGATTTTATTCTTTACGATCTACGAGACGTGGGTTCCTCCAATTTTTCTCAGCTACCGTCAATGTTTTTATCTATTCGTTATATTCGTCCTATAATTCTTATCTTAAGTGACACGAAAAGAATGTATAATATATAGGTGTTACATAATAGAAAATTTTATTGAACATTATTTATATGTTGAAAAATTTATGTACAATAAATTATCAGAGATGCTAATTATAATCGTATCTATCAAGAGATTGATAATTAAATGATCGACAACTTTCGTTTGTTTGGTATGTGAACATGAGAACGTTAATTTCATATTTTTCTTAACATTGTTACATTAAAGAAAGATCGTATACTCTTGGCAAAGAAAATTTCTTTTTGAGTTTTATTACGAGTACGAAACGAGAAAGGTAAGACTCGACGGTTTACTCGACGAGTTCGTGCAAAAGACACGAACGATAATTACGTGGCTATCGTCAAGCAGCCTTCAAGTTAAACGCAAACTTTTTCTCAAACGTCTTATTGTACGTAGGTACGCGTGTACGTTGCGTGTATGCGCTATTTTGTTCGGTGGAATGATTAATTAACGATGTTCCACGTTCGGGCAGCCTGTAATTAGGACGACGATGTTCACATACCTTTTTTCGATGTTTCAAGGAGTAAGAAAGGAGAAAGGGAGAGTAGAAAAAGATGGAGGGAAAGAAGATCAATGTATATTGTAGAGAAGTGGAAGGTGAAGTGAAAAATATGTAAAATTAAATTTAGTTAAGTAGTCCTCCCAAAGAGTGATAGTGACTCTCAAGAATTCTAAGGTTGAGACTCAAGGAAGATTTTCCTTGGACGAGTGATAAATTAAGCCGAAGTGGAATTCCCTTTACGTTTCTTGCATACGAGAGTAAGGAAGTCCCTAAGATCGTAGTAAAAACACGTCTTGGAATGCCACGGTAGCTCAATGGGCCGTACAAGTTATGTGAGACGGGAAGGTATGCAAAGATAATTTTTTAACATCATAATCGATCGATCTACGATAAAGGGAATCGTTTCTTTCTAAATACGAGGATATTTAGATGACATTTTAAATTCTTAATAACATACTTTTTACGATAACAATGAGACGTTGTTCGAAATGAATAAGTATACCGACGATACGAAATAATTTGAAAATTGCTAGTGACGAGATAGGCGGGAGATAATTTCCCTGTGATTTATAACTCGCAAATGGTAGTTCATTTTGGAACGTCTCGTTACCTTGTCTTAGCCTACGCGACATGGCGCGAATCGATGCCGGTATTAATTAAAAAAATAACATGCACCGGTAGCACTCATCGATCGTCCTCGTACAAGATCGAAATTAAATTAAGCGATTATACCGAATGTAAATTATTTTCAATGACATTGGAAAGAAACGATCGGGATGTTATTTCGACTTGCTATACCAACACACGAAACTTTTATGAATTTTCTGTATTTTCAAATTAGACATTAACCAACAAAACATTTATAATATTTATGATTTCGTTAAGAAAATAAATTATGGGTCATATATTCGGTACGTTCTTTTTCGAAAATGTAAATTCGCTGTTGAAGCAGACGTACTAATCCTTCGATCCAACACGGAATTATCCTTTTCGCCCCCTCAAAGGGAGCCGTAATGCGAGCTTATTATGTGCTTCGCGTGTAATGGTATCTCCGGACGGTTAGTGCGTCAAATGTGGCTTTGTTGGGTGATTAATGCCCTCTTCGTGGCTGACACCTCGCAGAGTTTAATTGCACCTTATTCCGCATGAATATGGATGCTTGCCTCCCGGGCCATGGCTTGGCAACGGCAGCAGCAGCAGCTTTGTAAGAAGAATGAAGGAAGGAGAGAAAGCGAGAAAGAGAGAGAAAGAGAGCGAAAAAGGTGGAGGAGGAGGTGCAGGATGGACCTGCTAGGATAAAAAATGCAATTACGATTTTGAAAAATGGGCCAGGCTGCTCGTCGAGAAGCAGCAGTCCAGAAGACCGGTTTTTCGTGTTTAGACGTTCTTGGGACTCGCGATTGTCTGGCATTAGATCTTCCATGGTAGATCGAACGAATCGGTTACCTCTTTTATCACAATCGTCTTTTCGTGATATCAGAACATAATAATAATTTTCAGCATGAAAGTGATGTCTTCGTTTAAGGGGAAATTTCTTTTTAATTTCACCAAATTCGATAATCCTTCATGAAAGATATAAGCTGAAAATCAAAGGACTCGTTGCTGTCGTTCGATCGTACAGATCGAAAGTGAACTTAATAAGAACGTTAATCGTTACAAATGTATTTACTAATCTTACAGAATTTTAAACGTGTATGCTTAATTAACAAACTTTTGTAATTTTTACATATTTTTCTCTTCTTTTGTAATGCAATCATATCTATCCTTTTATTAGAAGGGTCATCTCTTGCATGTACATTTCATTGATACCGATAGCCCAACCTGATCATAAGTTTCAAGCAAAACGATGGGATACAAGTCCCTACTGATTCTTACTAATTATGATCCCTCGTACGAGTAAAGATATTTGGGATATATCGAATAAACTTTAGGCGATAAGGCGTTGCGAATACGGACGAAAGCAATTTGTAGTTTTCGTGTAATGCTTGTTAAAGAAGAGAGGAAAAAGAGAAGGAAAGAAGCATATTCGGTGGATTTTAAAAGCACGCGCCGAAGATTCTGAATTAGTCTTATTTTATTCATTTTTCTTTTCTTTCTCTTTTTGTCTCTTTTTACTTTTTATTTCTTCTTTTTTTTTTTTTTTTTTTTTGTTTAAACTCGCTTCCACCGAAAAGTCCGACTGGAATTCTATCGTCTTTAATTTATTGACCATTAACGATCCTTCGATCGACCGTTCGCAAAAGCTGCTAATTATCGCAACGGACTTTTATTCGATAAACAACCGAAAAGCACTTAGCACCTATATACCGAACGATCGCCGACATTCACCCACCAATCTATGTCCAATCTTCCAGTCAATGAAAACCATAAAAATCGGCATGGCGTAACCATCGATATAGGAACCTAATTACACTCCGCGCCAATCCGTAAAGCCGCAGCTAATGACAGCCTTGCGGCCATCGAATTGGTCGAATATTACAAGCGAGAACGATCGATGCTTCGATCGTGATCCAGTCTCTTCCATACCTTGACTCACGTGTTCTCTATTAAAAAGCAATAATAATATCGAGCTACGACTTCGAGAACCGAACATCGATCTTTTGGTATAAGAGTCCAGACGATTCTTAATAATTTCAAGCATCCGATCTCTATCGCTGAGAACGATAAGCACCCTTTTAAGATGGAACTTGGTACTTGTGTCTTCATTACCAGCCAATTATCTTATTGCAAAAAAGGCTAAATCGTAAAAGGAACTCGAGAAGGTTTTCAATCTTTCGATGGATAAATTAAAATAGGTAATCGATATAGAGATATCGAGAATGGATATTGACTCGATAATCTTGAAATGCAAAGAATTGAGCTTCGATAGTTCTCCCTTCGTGGAAAATATTTTTTTCGATTAAATCGTTGAACATACAACACGAAACGCGACGTATGAAAGCGATTAATATCTAAAAGCGTATTCTCGTAAATTGAAAGCTCGCTTAATACGATTTCGGGAAAAACGTTTCTGCTAACTGCTTTAATTTTCGATTAATTCAACGTGGTTGATTGGAAAGAGGATAGGAATGGAGAGAGAATGAGAGACAGAGAGAGAAAGAGAGAGAGAGAGAGAGAGACATGGAAACTATACGATTTATTGCGCCCACGATATTAGCATTACGTTTCGCAAATGCGACACGTTTATGGTCGTTTAAATCGTGCAATCAGGACAGGATTAACACAACCAGGAAATTACGTTTGCGATTCGGACGTTTCCAAAAGGGCTCTTCATCCTATTTCTACAATATATTTGAAAGTAATTCCAAATATTCATTTTATTTATAAAAATATAGTCATTTTCTAGGAGGAAATTATTCTCTTCTTACAAGATATATAAAATATTTTAGCAGTCCTTTATCGAAAGAAGTACAAAAAACTTTAGATAAGGAATCCTTGAAGAAACATTCTCCAATGTATAAGCTTTATCAAAATAATGGTCCAACGCTCTTCACCATCTGAAAATTACTTTCAGAAATTGGCTGTCTCATCGAAATCACGCGTATATAGAGATTGGAGAAATGCCATTGAAATTTGTTTAGAGTTCGAATTGCTATCGTTTGTGAGAAAAATAGCTCGTGGATCTTTACGATTATTTTGTTAAGCGTTCCGATCCTTTCTGAAGACCATTCTGTAGACCATTTTCAAAGGTATTCTCGTATACGGAGAAGAAAGAGCCAACGGGGAGGTCGAGTTCGAGGAATGGCGTACACGATCGAAAAACGATAGCGATCGAGATCGCGATACCCGATATCGTTAAACTGAAGAAAATCGATAATCTTTGGGTCCTACGCACGTATACGCACTTAATGAAGTGGTGGATCCTCTTTATAAAAATCTCTTATTTCAATTACCTTCTCGACCTGATCTTTCTTTAAACACATGCATTTAATCGAACTTGTGGTAGGCACTATTTCTGTCTCTTTTTCTTTCTTGGACAAAGAATCCTTTTATCGTAATCGCTGATCTCCAAGCAGTCGTTGGGAGGTTTACTTCGATACCTTTCAGCACTTACTTTGAACGTCATGCTTTCACAAACCAAGGTTTATCTTATCGATAACGTTCCAGGGATTTTCGATTTTTTTCGCTGCTCCTTCCTTCTACTTAACGATCCATTTTTTACTTCCTTTCAAATATTCGATGCACGATAGCAATATACAGGGTGAGTCAATAGTTATTGATATTTCAAAAAATTATTATACTTTCGTAAGATATTATCATTTTTAGAAATAGTAAAAACTAGTTGTGACAAATATATGACTCACGTTCGTGTCTTGGCAAAGCTATAATAGAAGATGTCGTCTTGCAAGTTCATTACCGTCGTGAGAGTTGAACGGACGACCGGTTGATCCACATAAATTCTCGGAAAACGCGTCCGACGACGAGGGAATACTTACTTGAAGAAAAAAAATACTAGCCAGTACGTGCCGCTATCTTGAAAACCAAGCACGTTCCAAGACTTACGAACGAAGCTGGTTAGAGTTACCTTCGTGAATGGACGCCGACTTAAGCTGATCCGAGTAGCACTTTTAAAGATGGATATTCCCTTAAGGCTGTTCACCACGTTTCCCCCGTAGCGTATTTTTTGTGAGTTTCGCTAATAAATTATTTTAGAATTTTCCTATATTTAGTTTGTTTATCTATCATAGTATTATCAGATATGGAAAATGTAACTACTTTAATTTTTAACAGTTACAATTAGAAAAGATTTAGGAATATAACTGAGATAAGCAGCCATTTGCTCGGTAATACTTGTATTATACATATTTCGATATATTACAAATACTACCAACCCAGGTCTCACCACGTGGAGGTTGCTGTATCTAGAGACCCACGTACTAAAGGTGACTCTGCTTTAAATTTCCGGTTCTACTCGTGCCAATTCAGACCTTTCGTCCTCGACAGGGTCGAATGATCGGAAAATTAAAATAAAATTAAAATAAATAAAAATTTATTTACTATTTAAGAAGTTCTACGAAAAGCTTTATTTTTGTGCATAAACTATACTCCAAAGAACATGATATTTTAACAAGATTTATTTCAAAGAAAATAAAGCTTTTTCAAAATTTCGGAAAACTGATGTCCTAGATTAAACCTTCCTTTTTAAAATGAGACCTTGTTCATCAAAATTGGTCAAGAATTATGTCTGTTCTCATTGTTGGCTAAAACATTATAAAGCCAGAGGTGATGAATAGCCTTAAGCAAGTCGTGCAGAACAAACTTATTCGTGGAAATAAAATCGACTTAATGGATGGATGCATTCGAATTTTTGGTGATAATTAAATAGAGAAAGATAAAAATGGCCAGAGGCGGAAACGCAATTACGTTATAGGCGATTAAGCAATTAAACGGGAAGTATCATACGAATTTTCGTATTAGCTATACGTTTTGTTTCTCTCTCTCTCTCTCTCTCTCTCTCTCTCTCTCTCTCTCTCTCTCTCTCTCTCTCTCTCTCTCTCTTTCTTTTCCGATGAAATTTAAAACCATCGACGATTTATCGTTCGATTACCATTCGACTTCACTAAATATAGACCGGTGTTCACATATGTTAAGACACAGTAATTGCGACAATTAAAAAGGTGGCTTCTTAATCTGCGTGCTCGTCCACGTCGCGTTTTAAGAATATGCGAGTGAGATAAAGACGTCATGTAAATTATGGAAATCGTATATTACGTATAAACGCATAGTGTGTTGTCGAACCACATGGAATTAATATGAATAATAATCATAAACATCGAAAACGTTTTACGAAAAGAAAAGTTACGTGTGTAACAACGTTCCTTAAATTGTATTGGTTGGAGGAAAATAACGTATAAATACATTTAGTATCATGATTAACATTAATGTTAACGGGTATGTTACGAAACATTTAAATATGATAACTTAGGATCGATCCTTCTTTCTTTCTTTAAGCAAATAATAACGTTTCAACGTTCATCGTCGTTGAGAATATAACTATTAAAAGCAAATCTTACGTATACCATCAAAAATAACGAAATAATTTTATTTTTCGGATATCAAAATTCATCTTTGATGGAAATGCGGAATATTTTGAAAGTTTTCTCCTGTATTACGAGTAACCGTACTCAGCGGGGTACGCCATTACATTCTCTACGCCGATCTTTACGATTCAATTCGATCGAGAAAGGCCGTCTCGAATTAAAGAAAAAAAGGGGAAAAAAGGAGAGGAGACAAACGATTTGGACAAGACTATTGATCCTTTGGGATCTCTATAGGAACATCTTCGAAGGAAGGAACAAAAGGAAATGGGAAACTTTATAGTAAAAAAAACTCTTTTATGCGTCGAATCCATCAAAGCCTTTGACAAATAGTTAAGAAATTATTATATAAATGATAAATTCAAAAAGGACAAAACAAAAATGTGATAATTTTTTTATTATTATTCCTATGGGGTCAACTGCAAGAAAAAAAGATTTAAAAAAACAGAAAAATATTAATCGACATTCAAATACACGATATTTCTTTCGTCGCGAATGAGATCGAAGGTATTGTTTTGTTGCCCGACTAAAAGCTAAGCAAAAGGGGCTTTCTGAGGCTTATACGAGCGGGTACCTTAATTGGGTTTGCGCCTCGTCGAAACGGCAAAGTTAATCTAAAACGCGTTTACGATCGCAAAAAACTATCGAGTGAAATTGGAGACGCACGTATTAGAGAGTGGCTTGCCTAGCTATACGTACCTCGGATAGAATATTGGCGGTGTCCGATCAAAAGACAAGGGCCAACGAGGCCAAGGGTTGTAAAATTCTTTCCATTTTCTTTTCTTTTTATTTTTATTTCCTTTCTTTTTTTTTTTTGTTCCTTCCCTTCTCCGATTTATCGTTCCCTCCTTCTTCTTCGTCTTTTTCAACTTTTTCTTTTTCCTCGTCTTTTATCAAAGCACCGGTCTCGTTCGCAGAATGAGTTTTCAGTATGGGATACTCGTTCCAGTGATAATCTCCTAACAGCTACTGGTTATTGGTCCACCACTCCCTCTCGTCTTCGACACGGAAAGCAACGTAATCGGAGCCGGGCACTCTCCGGATTATGCCATTCGACCTCTTTCCAAGATACTACCAACCGTCCGACGTTCTTGTTCAAGGTAATCACCTTTTTATTGCTTATTCTAATAATCCAAGCATACTCGTTTTTGCTAATTTATGATGTGGTATCAAGAGAAGGTATTATAAAACGTGTTCGGCTGCAAAATCGATACGATTAACAATATGGTAGCAGAGAGATCGATCGAATTTTATTTATATTTTATATCAAAATTTTACATAATTCTTTAAGTTTAATAAGAGAACGAATAAAAATTAATTGTATATAATTTTATTACTCTTATAGGTATATATATAACTATGTCTTCGAGTATGTATACGAAACTTCCATAATGACTTTACGAAAAGGATCAATTTCTTCGAATAGAAAGGAATAAGATTTTTTTTTCTAAATAATAGGAGATCTCTCATCGAAATCGAAAGAGACCAGAGTTAGAAGTGCCGATGGGCAGATGAAAGAACTCAAAAGGTCTTTTCTCCGAGTAACGAGTTTTCGATCGACGAAGGAACGAACATTCGTAGAACATCGTCCGATCGACCAACTGGCCATCGCTACGCTTTAACGTCGTTACATTGACTTTCTAGAAACGCTGCATCGCGTTTTCTAAACACATAACTTATCAACTTGGGTAACGCCTATGCCAACTGACTTACGCCCGAGAAATTATCTACGATTTTTTCGAACCTTTTTCTCTCTCCCTTCTTTTCGAAGGGTGTTGCAGGTACTGGTGCGAACACACTGGCCCTTTTCCTCTTTTCGCCTTGTCACATAAAGCATAGAAACGCTTTGTTTGGGTCTACTCTAATTTTCCGAAGAGTATTTCGGCCGTGAAAACATATCGTTTGCGTCACATAATTCAGAATAGGTTGAATTCTAGAAAGAAAGAAAATCTAAAGATTCTCGCCTTCTCTCCGAGATCATAAACAAACGTGGCGTTATTAAAGATTAAGAAACGCCGATGCACACACCACAGAAGAGAAAGTTTTCGTTCCGCTTAAATCACTCCCAAACTAAAATCGAATTACTTTTTACAAAGAAAGTCTCGGACAAGAAAAGTGTTATTTTTCTATCTTTCTCTTTCTTTCTAAATTAATTTTTAATTTAACAAACATAAATACATTCTTGCTCTAGATAAAAACGTACGTAATTAAGTTATTAAAAGAAAATACGAATTTCCTTGTTGATCCTTAATTCGAAATCTGAGATCTCTCTCGTTCTTGAAAGGATTTCTTTTCGTCTAGGATCGTTCTTTCGATCGATCGATCGATCGAACGAAGGAACGATCGATCGCCACGCGAGATCGTAGGGATTCTTTATGTTAGGGCCGGCGTGTTCCTCTCGTGCCGCTTACGAGCGCTGCCATCAAAGGGCTCCCCTCGAAGCGACCTGTCTGTAATTACAGACACGAGGCGTGGCCCCCGTGGAAGAACAATAGGGGCCGCTTCTTTTCTCCCTTCTCCCCCACCCCTTTCTTCTTTCTACCAGAAGCAGCACCACGCGTCTTTCTCTCCTTTTTCTCTCTTTTTCTTCGAAGATCCCATCTCTCCAATCCTTTCGGCTTCTCTGCGATCTCATCTCGATGCTGAGGAATATCGATCGAGTATCGATCGCCGATAAGAAGGTTTTAGGCGCTAAGGAGTTTCCATTCGGAGCGAGGCTGCATATATTAAGCAGACCATGTTCACTTTTTCTCCTTCTTTTTCTTTTTCTTTTTCTTTTTCTTTTTCTTCTCTTCCTGTTGCCCTTCTTTCCTGTCTCGCACTTTCGAGACGAACATTTGTCGAGATAAACGTCTCTCGACGGACATTAAATCGTCTCTCGTGTTTTTTCTTTTTTCTCTGTGGATCTTTCTTAAGGTTTTTCATACGCAATTTAAAATCTTCAATTTTGAATTTTTCTCTATAACAATTTCTTCGTATTTTTCTATTAATTCTTTTACGATTTATTAACGTTCTGCCTTGTACTGTTACGTGATATTTATGTATACGGATTGTATTATCTTTTTTTTCTTTGTTTTTGTTGTTTCTTCTTACAGAGTTTAATTACGATAAATATTTGTTCTTCGTACGTAAACACACATTAACGTTACACATATCTTGTTACGTGACTCAATCGATTCCTTTTAAAGGTCTTATCTCCACGTGCCGCCGCCCAGAAAGTCGATTCCTACCACGGCTACTGTAGTTATAAATTGGAGGATAATTATCGTTGTTGTGTCCGGGATTCATACCGGTATCATATCCCTCCACTCGTTTCACTTTCGAACGACCTCGTTACGCACGTACAATCACGCAGCCGCTTTTATCGAGTGGTCTTAAACGAACAAAGAAAATTTTCATATATTTCGAGCCGAACAATTATCTTACGATATACGTTTTAACATTTAATTTATTAAATACGTTTAAATACGTCTGATCGAATTAAATCGAAGAGGAAAGAATTTGATACGTTCTTTGTTTTAAACGAATAATTTTGACACAAGAAAGTACGTAGAACTCGTTAACGATGTACTTTAAATGAAAGGAAGAAGAACGTTTAAGGTTCGATACTCGTTGATCGACACTTTCCAGCCCTTTACCACAACCATATGTATATTCAAAAGGTTCGCTAATTAATGATCCGCGGACAAAAAGCAAAGTACAAGAGAGAGAGAGAGAGAGAGAGAGAGAGAGAGAGAGAGAGCGATAAAGAGAGAGAGATGGTCGATCGATGAGCCGAGCAGCGTATCGAGCGTCATATCGCGCTCAATTTAGATAGCCATCGAATGGATCAAAAATTTGAATGGACGAGAGAGAGTGTAATAGACCCCCGTCAGGACGATAATTAATGAACTCTTGGCCGACGACGAAAAGAAATAGAAGTAAAGGAAGAAGAAGAAGAAGAAGAAGAAGAGGAAGAGGAAGAAGACGAAGAAGAAGAAAGTTGAGAAGAAAAGTAAGGGACGCCGGCACAATTCTTTTTACTCTTTTTTCCCCTATTTTGCTCATCACTAAGACATTGTCCAACCCTTGATCTCCTCCCTTCTTGCTTCCCGATAAATCTCCCCCTCGTAGAAAAAATTTCATCTAAAACAAGGTCACTCGATGACGTGACTCTTTCCAAACAAAGAACTGCGAGGAGGAGTCTCATTAGGCGAGACAATGGTTAACGGAATGTTGTTCTCGGCTACCGGCTGAGATGCGACGTGATTGAATATTTTAATATATAGGCTACGAGATCTGAACGTCGACTTCGTCACGAGCTCTTCTTTCCAATTAGACTTTGATAGGGTCCTCGTAACAGAGAATACTTCTCTCTTTCTCGATGAAGTTGATTTTTCAAAGGGCAGGTGTTCCTTATCGACGTTCGTCACGCCATTTCTTTTTGCGTTTATTAACTAGCTAAGAAAGAGAGCAGGAGTATTATTACCGTTCATTCGATTCGGATCGTTAATCCGTCGAGAGGTCGTATCTTTGAACGTAACTAGCAAAATCGAAGAATCGAGACGTTCGATTTGGCAACGGGAAGAAGTTTTGCCGAAAGGGTTTTCGTTCGAAGATAAAGTCCTTTAGACTTTCTGGCGAAATGTCCAGTCACGGTATAAAATTGACGGACGAACTATAAGTTCTCGTATGAAAGAAGAGGAGGGTGAGATATTCGAGGCAAGGAAACCGTTATCCTGGTGTCCAGGATATATGGATGAAAGAATAAGAGAAAGAGAAAATATCGATTTTCTTCTTTTCCTTTCTAACGTATGGACCGAGAGAAGCAAAGATCAAATCGAGTGGCTATCTCATTCGTCACTTTTCTTAAATAAAACATTTCGCGTTCTCGTAGAACGTACATACATAAATCTTCGATCGGTAAATTATTTCTCTCTCTCTCTCTCTCTCTCTCTCTCTCTCTCTCTCTCTCTCTCTCTCTCTCTCTCTCTTGTGTATGTGAATATATGTGTTCGTCTGTGCGTGTGCGCATTCGAACGTTCATGAAATATACATGACGAAGCGTTGTGAAAGTGTTGAGATCGATCGAATTTTTGACAAATCTCTTTTCACCGATTCGATTGAAGCGAGAGAGTAAGGATTTAAGAAGCGTGTCACGAAAGGATTTCAGGGTTTTGAGTTTCAATTTTCTTTAAACAACGTTTTTATAAATCAATTTTTTTTCTTCTATTTCTTTAAGAATAAATTATATAAGAGGATATTGATAATCATGAACAGATAAAATTCATTTTCGAGTAATATTTTACTATGTTTTTATCTGTCGCAATAATATATTATATTATACAACATTACGATACATGTTATCATAAGGTCGCGATACATTACAGAACGTCAAAATATTTATGCGAGACAGACAGAAAGAGAGAGAGAGAGAGAGAGAGAGGGAGAAATATATAGAGGACTTTATACCTTTCCATTTGGATACGACTACCCTTGGGATTTACGTAATAACATTCACCACTGAGGATTCATTACTGCTGCCACACTCGACCATAAAATCCGTCAGTGCTCTGGGCATCTCTAAGTTTCGTCAAAGCTCTCTGTTCGTACACTACATCGTCAAAATTTAAACAGATCTCATTTGAATTATTCACAATTAACAAGTTTACAGTTTTAAATATAAACTAAGTAAAATTAAATTATGGTATACGTTCAATAAGAGAGAAACTTCGACGATGTTATAAAAAGTATTAAGATCCTTTTCCCTTTTCTTACGAATGAAAAGGAAATAAAAAAAAAAAAAGAAAGGAGAAAGAGAAAAAGAAAAAAAGAAGAAAACAGTTTTGGAAGATGATCCAGACGGTGAAAGTAAGCTGGCACCGTCTGGCTCTTCTCTCATCCGTTTTCATAAGTCTCTCCTTCGTTCAACCCCGCGAGAGTTAAAGACGACGAGCTTGGACTACCGTCGGCTTCCCCTCGTTGCTGCTTCTCGCGCGTGTGCGTCTTTGGTATAAAAAAGCAGTGGCACGAAATGATCTACCCACGAAGGTAGCCTCGTAATAACAGCTAAGTAGGATCTTTATATTCTTAGCCGTGAGGCAGACCGAGAGTTGGCTTGTGGAAGAGACGAGGAGGTGGTGGTAGGAGGGAAAGAAGACGAAGACGAAAGACAGAAGGCGAAAAGAAACGGAGAGAGAACGAGCAGCCAAAGTGAGCCTCATTTTAATTAGCATCAGTTGGTGCGACGTGTACTTAACAACTCCCGCTGCCAAGAAGCTCGAGCTGTCTTTCTCTCTCTTTCTCTTTCTCTTTCTCTTTCTCGTTCTCTTTCTCACTTGTTCCTTTTCCTTCGGCCTCATCCCTCACGCGTTCCTTCCCTCTCACGGACTGAAATTCCGCGCGAGATGTTTTATTCAGAGACACCGCGGGCTTCTGCCAGCTCAGAAACGAGCTGCCTTACTACGGTCGCTCAAATGCGGCGGCTCAAGTAGCCGCTACCGCAATTTGCATACAATCCACCTTGATTCGGCTTTCTACGCTGCAGCAGCTCTGTGAAACAAGGGAAGGTTTTGCCCATTTTCTTTCTCTCCCACTCGATGTTTTTCTATCTTTCTCTTTTCCTTTACAATGGACGCGAGACGTTAGATTCACTCGAAGAAATTCGCCAAATTGAAGGAACACAGTTCGAAGATTTCTCGAAGGAAAACTTCCTTTCTCGATTCGACTTTGCGTCTTTTCTTATATTCAATGTTACAACCCTTCGATGTATTTGTTCGAGGAAGAGAGAGAAGGAGAAAGAAGGAGAGAAAGAAGAAAGGGAGCGAGAAAGAAAGAAAAGAGAGAAAATTATCCTATCGGAATAATTTTTTTCTATCGAATCGAGAAAGCTCCTCGAACTCTCTGAAATGGAAATGTCTTTAAACTTTTCCCTTCGCAATTTCGAGAGTTTCTCACAGAGAACGTGAAAATCCTTCCTTTCGGGGTTTCTATTCCTTCTCTTATCGAATC
Organism: Vespula pensylvanica; assembly: GCF_014466175.1. Classification (NCBI taxonomy): domain Eukaryota; kingdom Metazoa; phylum Arthropoda; class Insecta; order Hymenoptera; family Vespidae; genus Vespula; species Vespula pensylvanica. The sequence goes on along the minus strand of NC_057700.1, from coordinate 1,729,443 downwards.
GGAACGATTAGTTCACGGAAATTATATTACTTCGTGGAATTTATTCGACTTGGAAAATGAAGTGGAAGAAACGTTCTTATGGTTTCTGTTGAGGAAAGAGGAAAAATAAAATGTGTGAGCGAGAAAGAAAAAGAGAATGCGAATTTAAGATCAAAGGAGCGAGAGAGAAAATATTTTATTGTTTATCTCGCATTCTGAGAGCTCAGGTCTTTCGCGATTTTTCTTGTCGTCGGCGAGACACTCGGACATGAAAAACGGATCTTCTTGGAGATTCCTCGGAAGTTTTATTTTGTAGTTCTCTTACTGTTGACCTGTTCTTCCAAAAGAAAACTTCTCGTAATTCATAACTTTACTTCGCCGTTGTGCACACCGATTTAATATTTCGAGTTAACAAAAATACTGTAATATATATCATATTATAAGCGTTTTATACTTTATAATAGAAATAATTTTCTTTTTCGATCGAATAAGAATAATCGTAGGAACGTGTAAACGTACCACCATTAGAATTTTCATTTGGATCGTAGAGCATCCATAGTTAAGAAATAAATGTATCCTTAAACGAAATATAGCCGATCTAACGACGCGTCCTCGTAAAAATTGCCTAATGCGAAAGAAGGGCAGCAGGAATTGGACGCAGAAGAAGACGGCGGCGTGCCACCTATGCATTATTCATTTCCGCTTTTGCCCTGAAGGGAGCTCGCTCCGGATTGGATTTTGATGAATTTAATCTCGAATTTGCTCAAGGCTGAGGCGAACGCGAAAGCGCTGAGTGGGATTAACGAGTTCCAACGCGTTTCGACGGTTCTCGTGTTCTTTAGCCACGAGCTATCCACCCTCAAATCCATGTGGATTTTTTCACATAATTTCTGAGACTTCCAACTTCTTCTCTGTCGAAGTTAAGTAGTTTCAAGATTTGTTTATCCTCGTTCAGGACAATACTTTTCTCTCAAATAAATTCGAATGTGATAATCATTTCTTTTTTTTTTTCTTTTTTCTTTTATATGTATACACACACACACACACACACACATATATAGAGAAAGAGAAAGAGAGAAAGAGTTTCGATTTCTTATCTCGTTAATTAATCAGTATCTTCTATAGTCCGACTTTCGAACGAGATTTCAACTTCTTCTTTCGATCTTCACCTCGCCAGGAATCCACGACAAAGATTAGAAAGCGTGGGTGTAAGGTTTACGATCAGCTTCGCGTGGCGTCCATTCGTTATCCAGCTTAAACCATAGCTATAACGGGCTGCTGGAGCTAACATCATCCCACAGCTTCTCCCCGACTCTTCGATTCTCTCTCTTTCTCTCTCTCTCCCTCTCTCGCCGGTGTATCGACGGCAAAAAGGAGCACACGAGGAATTATTCGAAGAACGAAAAAAATTGAGCGTCCGGAGCGCGCGTGGGTAATTGGGACAGGTATAAATCTCATTCGGGGACAATAGTTTTTCTGGGTGTAGTGTATTTACAATGCATCTCGGTATCTGCAGCTGCCGCGTACGTCTCATTAATTAAGCCCCCTTCGTTCTCTCTCTTCTCTCTCTCTCTCTGTTCTGTCTTTCTCTCTTTCTTTCTTTCTCTTATTCTCTCCCTCTGGACACTCGTTGGCATCCTCTCCTTTTCCGCCGGCTCGTCCTTCGAGCCAAGCCAACGGACTCTCTCCGCCTACACCGTTCACCGTCCAAAGACTTTCGTCTCTTTCGCTTTCTTCTTTTCGATACCATAGCTACCTTCTTCTCGCATTTTAAATCTTCGATTATTTAACTTTTACTTTTCCTTCATTTTGAATACTTAGAGGGATTTGTTGTTTTTTGGTTTCTTTTTTTTTCTTTTCTATGAAATCGTCTTCCTTCGAAGAATTTCTTCGTTCGCTTCTTTAAATCAACATTTCTCCCATACTTCATTCTCATATATTTTTCTTGCGTTATTTACAGATAAATTCCTTAGGAAATAACGTTATTTTACTCTCCTTTCTCATTCTTTATGAAACATTTTAAACGTCTTCTCGTCGATCATCTTTCCTTAGCAGACAGAAATTTTAGTGACGCGAAAAGGACCCCGTTCTTCATCTCTTTCGCTTTCTCTTCTTTCGTTCCCATAAAAGGGCGATAATTTCTTTGGCGTTTCTCAGTGGCGCACCGCTGTCAGCGCGTAATGATGGCCTTAAACACCGCAAGTGATAGCCCCGGAGACACGATAATACCATGCTATTACGTCCTCGGCGTACTTTACGCGACACGCGCTTTACGAATACGCCTTTAACTCTGATATTATTAGGTGGTAGCTTGTGCTACGACTTTGTCGCTATACAATCCTTCCCTTCTTCTTGCAAATATTTCGTTGAAACAAACGTTGTTTGTATAATACGTACAAATGATTAATTATTAGATTATTCATTTCTTATTTCGCTATAATATAATCGTAAAATTTCATATTACTTTTATATCCTTGAAATAAATACTATTTCCTTTGAAATCTATCCGAAAACGTTTCGAACGAATTGAAAACTTTTGGCATCCGCTGTACAACGATTCCCCGTTCGTTCCATCTACGTATAAGTTCGAGTCGACACCTTTAATCCATACTTCGCGAGAGCAATATCACTGGCACTCTGATAAGCAATTAACGTCGGTCGAGCGTGCAACTAACGAGATACACGTTAATTGGTGAAATCGTATAAAAGACGCCCACGAAGAAATGTTCGCGATTATAGGAAGATTAATATTTACGACTCTATAAGATTTCTTGTAAAATATAAGGCTCTTCAACGTCCTCCACCCTCCTCTGCCTCTGCCTCCTCCCTCTTTCTTCCACCCCACAAAGAGATAATAGTTACAAAAAAATATACGTTGAATATTCTTTTTTCTATTCTTTATTGTACTCCGCAAACTATCTCTTTCTCTGTCTTACTCTTGGCAGCTGGTCAATACGCCGCCAAAGTGTTCTTCTTATTGATTTACGTTGATAGCTTCTTGGATCTTCAGAATGTTGTTCGGTGAGTGCCTCCCATACGTTGCTGACCACTTCGTACTCAGTGTAAACATTGCGTAAAATTACTTTCCAAGGGGCCTCCGACAGCTTGCACGTTGAAGCAAATTACTCGTCCCATGAGATTTACAGGGATAGATCGTTCTCTGACGTTTTACATTCACCAAATTTCATCTTCTCTTGTTTTTTTTCTCTCTTTCCATTTTTTTTTCTTTCTTGGGTGATCTAGAAGAATTTTCAAAGCAAAAATTCTTTAATTAATTTTATACCAAATTTTCAGGAATAAATTTCATTATTTTTGAATTGATTTATATGCTATTCTTATTGGAAAGAACCAGTAGTCTCTCTCGTTTTGCAATTACACGTTCCTTAATTTGTATTCTGTCCTCGTTATCGGTTTTCTTCTTCCTCTCTGTCTGTCTCTCTTTCTTTCTCTCTCACTGTTTACTTCTCTCGGAAGAAGAATCGATTTCTTTTTTTAAGCGGTATTTTCTACGAAATACCGTTGTCGATTCTCTCGAAGCAAAGTGAGTCCAGAGGGAAGTCTCTCTCAGTAGTAGCCAAAATGTTCTGCTCGTCTCACCGGATTTTTCGAGTTCCAACTAATTACGCCTTGTAAACATGAGAGCACGAGAGACGGATAAAAATTTATGTACCTACTTACCTTGGTTCGTTGTAACAGAGGAAGTTACATACGATTGCATAGTTACGTCTGTTCGTTTCTTGTTTCTTCTTTTTAAGATATCAACGAGAGAAAATATCAGCTTTTGGAAAGATCTTATATTTCTGCTTTATCTTTTCTTTTTTTTTTGTTTAAACAGTATCTTGAAATTTATATATTTTTTCGTAGTTATATTAATTTCTTAGTAAATGTTCTTGTAGTAAATGAGATCGAAGCATACAAATATGGAGATAAAAGAGGAATCTTTTAAAATAAATAATATCTATTATATAATTTGTTTTAATATTTCTATTAGTCGTATTTTTATTTCATTTCAAGGAATCCATATATGCTTACTCATCGATTGTTTAATGATAACATATACATACAATGAATGATAACACGTAAACAAACATGAGAGAAACGACAGTAAAAGACACGGATCGATAAATCACAACAACTGTTCTTTTGTCTGTGTCTGTGCCGAAGCTGTTTACAGAAGGTGACTTCTACTTGTCGTAACGAGTACGGAGCAAGGTCGTGACTCATTGATTTATACATTCAGTTGTTCGAGGTCCTTCGTTCCGTTCGCATTGCACTCGCAAAGGAAGCCGTACCGTACACTATTAAATTAATTTACGTACTTAGTTTATTAATATTATAAGATCGTTAAATATTATTATAGTTAGAACACTTTCAACGCGGTATATTATCGTTTCTGCGACTTATTTTTATTCGATTCGACGTCAGTAGTATTATGGGTTATTATCAATTAATTGTATATTATTATCAATGCTTTACAATGATATTTTATAATATTATTTGCAATACTCGACGATATAATATTTCCGAAGAAAATATCACCGAGATCGATCGAAGACCTTTACAGTTCATTTAAAGGGATGTCAGAATTTGAAAAGCCATTCGGCGGTAGCTTCGTGCGTGGCGTACAAAGGGCTTAAATTACGTCACACAATAAATTGTCTGCTTTCTCTCTCCCTTCCTCGAAGATATTGGTAGCAGCAATCTGTATGCATAGAGTAGCCACAGCCACGTCGAGTTACACGCCGGAGGTGCCGACTGCGTGTTCTCTCGCTGGAAGCATCAAAACCGCAAAACCTTTTTTTAATTCTAAAATATCGAAACCTGTTCTTAAAAGGTATACTAATATATTATCGATCGTCTATCTAACGATTTCTAAATAACATATTCTTATTCGATCGACATTTTTATCGAACGTATTTTATCGATTCGTTACAATTTTTAACGACTTCGATTTTAATACTTATCCCTCTCAACTAAGTATTATTATTTTATTGATATTTATTTTGTAATATATCTAATGACGAACAATTATTCAATCTTTTAAAGGTAGTACTTTAGTAACAAAAGAAATATTCTTTTATTAAATTTGAAGCGAAAGTAGTTATTTAGGTTTAGTCGTTAAGAATAAGAAAATATATGAAAGGACGCAGAAGATCAACCATTGTTCGAGAAGATATTCAACTGCTAAAGTGATAATTTGCGGAAGGAGAATTAAGACGTGGGATTATAAAGCACGTCGTGGCACTTTTCGTGTGTGTCTCCCATCGCGTGACTCATCGACCATTAAAGCTAACGTCGAAATCACGCGAGAGGTGCCAGGTTAATTTGTGAATCGTGTTATCCTTCAGGACCAGGACCAGACTCCAAAATTATTTCTCGACTACCTATTCACACGCTACCTTCTACCAATCTCTCTCTCTCTATCTCTCTCTCTCTCTTTGTCTCTTTCTCTCTCTCTCTCTCTCTCTCTCTCTCTCTCTCTCTCTCTCTCTCTTTTTTTCTTTCTTTTTTTCTCTCTTCGACTTTCATTCAAGCTCTCGAATTTTTACTTTTAGAATGAAGACAAGCTGACGTCTGAGTTATTACAAAGAAACTGAGAGATAAAGTCCGACGAGTAAATCCATTGTTTCGTCGTTTTCTTTCAAATTTATATAGATATTTATATAGACAACATTGAATTTTTCGATCAAATATTACTCATAGAAACATAGATAGGTTACTTAAATTTATTACATCTATTTCGAACTTAGATTAATAGCGGCACTAGACATACGAAACACATCAAATCACACTTTTTATTTCATACTCATAATTAGAGATATCACGATTAATATTTTTTAATAATTCACATTAAATTAGATTTATGAAACGATACGAATTAATGTTATAATGAAAAACAAACCGTATTTTAATATATACATATGTTTAACATGTATAATATATAAACAAAATATACGATTAATGTATTATCCTTGAATTTAGCGTTAAAGGTCATTCTTTCGATTGAAATTCACTCTCGTGTCGAATAGCACGTGCCATGGAGAATGAAGCATTTCAATTATTTCTTTACAACACAACATCGAAGTAATACATTGGTAATACGTTTCAAGAACATCCAATCAACCTCATTTTTTCTCTCTCTTTCTTTCAAACAGTATCTTAAAGTAGGCAATTGCCTTTGTTCTCTCTTCTTAGCATTTTAACAGGACCATTTAGTAAAACTACGTTCTCGGAGGTAACACGCAAGAAAATGAAACAACAAATAAGATACAAGAAGGAAACAAAACAAAAACAAAATTGGGATAGCGAAAATCGATCGTTTTTTATTTATTTCAACGGCGGCGTTCACGCGAACGGAGCGCGTGCGTGACGCGATATTCCGATTGGCTTATTCGCTTCAAAGTTTCGCCGCCTGGTTCAACTGATCGCGAACGTAATCCCGTGACATCTGGCAAGCTCTCCGAAGGGGCTCCGAGCTCGTTTGTCTCGTTGAAATCGACGTAATTGGATAATCAGCGCGCACAAGGCGAAGAACTTTCACGCTCGACGCTTCTTCCTCTTTCTCTCTCTTCTTCTCTCTATCTCTCTTTTTCATTCTCTCTCTCTCTCTCTCTCTGTCTCTCTCTCTGTCTCTGTCTCTGTTTCTCTTTTTCTCTCTTCTCTGTTTGACGTAGCGAGATCGTATCGCCTTTTTCGCATATCGAATCAACGTCCAAAGAAAGCCTGTCTTTTCGAGGACCATGATCAAGAATTCTCACTACCTTTTCTCTTACCTCGCCCTTTTACCGAGCAAGCAAATTAACGAGATACTTTTTACCATCGTTTCTTACCGTCACTTTCGTAATTCTTCGAGCAATCGACGGCAACGTGAGAATCCTAATTTGGACATACCCTTATCGGTCCTCTCTAATCGTTCCACTTCCAACCGGTATAATTTGCTCGATTTTTATATACGAATATTCGCACGAACTTGGTACGATTTTAATTTGTTTTTTTCTTCTTTTTTCATTCCGAATGCGAATATTAAAATTTATAGCGATAACAAATTTTTCTTTTAAATAGGTCATTGCTTATCTAAAATCGTTAATTATAATTATTATATATGGAGACGTTGAAACATGTACGATATAATTTGTTCAGCTTGCAATAAAAGTGTGAGGACGATAGTCTGTAATTAATAAAGAACGCGTCATTTAAATATATATATATATATATATATACACATACATTCATATATATTTATATATACACACATACACACACATACACACACATATATATATAGCTTACATTTAATCGTCGTATTCGTTGGATCAATTAACAAACTCGATACTCGGCTCATTACCCGATTTCAACTCAAACCTAAAGCGATCCCATATAACAGCAATACACGGAAATTCATTAGTCGACGGAACGGTGATACGGAGTGCTTCTTTCGTGTGCTCGTTTGAAAAGCGACGAAAGATAAAAAGAGAAATTTTATTCGTACGATTATAACAGAATCGCGTCGCGTGGCTTCATTCGAATGAGTCCGATGGTAGAGGTAAAGGAAGAAGAAGATCGAGCTCGTCGTCGTACAATTTACGCATCATTATGCCAGGCATACGTTGCTAACAAGGGGAAAAAAAGAAAAAGAGAAAAGGAAGAGAGGAAAAAAGAGAAGTGTACATATATAATATATATATATGTATACGTGTATACACGTACACAGAGAATGATCTTCACTGTTGAATATTACAAACGCTTTCGGTTTTTTAAAGCCGGTACCAAAATGGAGGAAGGTAGTCCGCGTTAAAATCCACGTGCGATGAATTCGTCGGATTATGGTCATCCTTAGAAAGGGATTTTGTGAAAAAAAGGGGTGGGCCTTTTGGAAGAGCGAGAACGAGTTCATGCTGTGATATTCCGAACGTACGAGGGCTATCCTTCGAAAATTACGAAGAAATTTCCATGGGATTCTTCTTTCGATGAACGTTTACGGTCACGAGTTGGAATTTTCTGGTGAATTGCAAGAGAGAGGAAGAGAGGGAGAGAGAGAGAGAGAGAGAGAGAGAGAGAGAGAGAGAGAGTAGGGGAAGATCGAAATCTAGTTTCGATTACGATGCAACCATATTCCAGAGTCGATGTCTTTACGATTCGTTTACAGCTGCTTCTCCACAGTATTGGTACTTTTTATTATTTTTCTTCAGTATACGTATAAATATGATTTTTAATTACCTTCTCAGGGTTTATGTCCTCTCGTAAAGTTTTCAGCGATATGATTTCGTTCCATGCCAGAAGTTTTATTTATCGTCCTTTCTTTTTTTTATTATATTGCATTTTTCATCCTTCATGACCATAATGCAAAGATTTTTATAGAGTTTCATTATCTCGATGTAAGTATAATATTTGAATAAAAAATTTCTGTTTCGATTTCCAATTCAGAAATTCATTATTCTGATAGAGCATAGAATTTATTATATTTCTTTTTTTCTATAATTCTTATTAACTAGATACGTTTTCGTTATATTAAAAATTAAGTATTTGATGAAAAATGAGAATATTAGCTGAAACGAAAGGAACGCTTTTTATATCTCACATCAGTGATTCGTTATTCTGTACTTTTTCGTAGCCGTTCAAATTAGCTCGCGAACACAATGGGAGAGTCTCTGGGGTTCGTGAAATGTAGAAAAAGAGGAAGGAAAAAATGAAACGAAAAAAGGAAAAAAGAAAAAGGTGTTCTTTTTTTTTCGTAAAAAGAGGAAAAGAGAGATAGAGAGAAATATAGCAGAGAGAGCCATTGCGGTTCACGCGGAACGAAATCGTCGGACGGCTCGAACTTTTCGCAAATTTAAACTCACGACTCGGTTCTGTGAACATGAACGAGAAAACGAGTGGGCAGCAATGGTCCAGCGCAGCAGCAACGGCAGTAGTAACAGCAGCAAAAGCAGCAGCAGCAGTAACATCCAGAGAGAGAAAGAAAGAGAGAGAGAGAGAGAGAGAGAGAGAGAAGAAGAGAGAGAGAATCAAGCAACGGGTTGATGCATCTCGAAAAGACTCCTTGTTGGCTAGTTCGCTTGTTGCTGGCTTTTATACTATAGCTTGCTGCTCGTGTACGCGATTTTATGAACCGTGGAACATACCATAGAACGTTGATATAATGTGGGAGTATCGAGCTACGATAAAGTGCAATCATTCTGTCTTTTTCTACTTTCAAAGGAGATAAAATAACTTTTGAACGCTATTTTCTGATATTTTTTTTTTAACAGATCAGATACGTATCCAATGATAACTCGTGTAATTTCTATAGATCTTCTTTAAATGTTTTAACTGATTACTTTTCGTTGATGTTGATTAATCTTCTTCCTGCGGTATAAGTTCTACATCGAACATCAATCTTAAATGTAAAATGATCTACCATCGATTATTGATAAATATATATTACTTGTATATACTTGTATTAATTGGATAGAATGTCTTAATTAAGTTCGCAGATAGTATCTAAAAAGTCAACGTTAATTAGAATTTTTCTTTAAGATCAAAAGAGATATGAAATAAGATTATTTCATAGGAGATCACGAACTGTTAGACGAAACGAAGTCTCGTTGTTATTTAATCGATCGACTTGAACGCATTTGGCTTTCCCCATGATTAGTATATAGTATGTATGTACGTCCAAGGAGATTTCTCGTTTTCTAATGCCGTCTCTGCGGGTACCAGGCGATAAATTAATGCCGATACGGTCTACGATAAAGCGGGAGAACTCGATCGAGAACCTAAGCGAAGTCTCGAAGCGAAACTGAGAATGAATTGCGGGCGCGTGTTCCTTCGCGGAAAACGAAGAAGGATGGGGCGCAGGTGTAAATGCCAATAGGCCTAACTAGCTGGACGAACGTAAATACCGTCGGTAGCTGAGTTCGAGTATCGTAATAACTCGAAATTATATTTTCCATATGGATTTATTACCTTGCATGTATTTATTTTTCTTTCATTGATAGTCTAGTAACTTATAAATAAACTTTAAAATTCAATCTAGCTAGTTTAGATTCAATGATTAATCGAACGTTTAAAAAATTTTTTTAAATACGAATAAGTTTATATCTCAATTCGTTCTCACGTTTACAATAAAATTCTATAGTATTATTTATATTAATCTAATTTTATTATATGTACGAACATATGTTTAAAATGTATTGGAAATAAGGGATAATTGATTTTTTACGATAATACCAAATAGAATTTAAACGATATAAATAAATATGTTATTGAAGGTTATATTTCTATTAACTTTTTTTAAGGATTCTCTTTAGATCAATGTCAACAAATTCCATTATTTATTATTATTATCACGAGGATTACATCACGGGAATTTTCCTAGAACTTTCGATCAGACGTGTTTACATTTGAAAGGTCGCTTTACTTAACAACAAGAGTCGATTTTTTTCTTAGAAATAATAATTCCTTCTAGATACAATTCAGTTTTCGTACCGAACGTTTTAACGATAACATTAGAAAAATAATCGATAGAAAAATATATTATCTCTTTTACGAATTTAATCCAATCAAGATAGGCGGAAGAGATATTGAAAAACGTAGGTAGGTATATATCCTCGAAAAACAATTGGAATTTTTTTTGAGTTGGAGGAGGAAGGGGTGGAGGAGGAGGAGGAGAAAGAAGAAGAAGAAGGAAACAGGAAGAAGAAAGAAGAAGGCAGGCCCTTCTCGTTCGTCCTCGGCGAAGCATGACGGCCGTGGCAGGACCACCAAGGCTTAACTCTTCTTTCAACCTCAGCGAGTCTTCAAAATCGATTAGTTAGCGTCGAACGGGGCGATTTTCACGGACCTCGTGCGCCCTCAGCGTGGGAGAATTAATCCGATCCTATTGTTAAAAGAAATTTTATTCGTTCTCATTCGTTCGCCGTACCACGTGATTCCGCTTCAGTTCTAATAAAAAGTCATTCGTTATTAAGTAAGCCAATTGTCATGGCGCACACTTGTGCTATGCCCGTGATAATCGCGATTACTACTCTTTCCTCGTTTCATTCGATCTTGATATACTTTCTTGATAATCGTTTAAATCGAAAAAGAATTTTTGTTTTTAACTTAAGAGCAAAACGATTGTAAGAAATATTTAGGAGAAACGTGTCGTGAACATTTTATAATATATTTATTTTAAATTTCATAATCAAATGTATAATTTTACGTGGGCAGACATAATATAGTATACGTCATACTAACGATATTTAATACATAAACATTCTTTCGAATATATTCTATATATGTAATTCTAAATTCTGCTTAGTAACGAGGGTATATAAGAAAAAAAATCGTTTCTTAACCATCACGAATGTTCCCTCTCGTAGAAAAGGGCGTTTGGTGAAAAAAGTGGGCCGCTGTGAAATCTGAAATTATGCAGATTGCAGCCTCGTAACCGTGAATTTTGATGGCTCTGTGCTCTAGATTAATATTAATTTAATTCTCGACTCGCGGCTATAAGGGAGATCGTAACCATCCGACTTCTTTTAAAAAAGGATTCAACTATTTTTTTTTCATTTCGCGAAGAGACTAATGATTAAGTGAGCGTACGTCGGCCAGTTGTTCAGCAACGAAGGATGAACCATCTTTGTGAATCCTTAAATTTTAGCTTCACGTTAAATTTTCTTTATCCTTCTTTCAAAGGAAAAAGAAATGAAGTTAAATTTCAAAGAATTTAAAGAGATTTGATTCGTTGAGTTAATTCGAAGCTGAACGATTTTCCACGGCGTTTCTCACGGCGAATCATGGGGGCAACGGAGGCCGTTGAGATCGATTAATCGAAGTCCGTGGTAGAACGCGCGAGACTGGACGGTGTGGGAACTAGGAAGTGAAGCTTGTAGATCACGAGCTCATGACTAACAGCGTCGGCATTAAGATCCGATTCGCGGTGTTGGGTGCCTTGGGCCATAAGTGAGCCGTCTATCGTAGTTAACTAGACATTTACTAGTTTATAGTGAATACTTATGCATTATCATTGCATTCGTTAAGCTTTCTCATCGAAAATTTGCATTATTATCATCTAGATTTTTAATTAATATATTTGATTAAGTAACAATTATGTAAACACCTACCAGTTTCTGTCATTGATCATATTGGTAAATATAAATACGAAAGTAGCAAAATTTCTGTGAGAATGATCTATGCTCCTATAAGCAGTCCACCCGACTATCGAGCCTGTATTCCGTTCGAAACTTGCTGAGAATAATCTACTCGAGATTTTTGGGATTGTCAAAATTGTCAGCAGCGATATTCATCTTCCTTACGGATTTATAATTATCGAAGTGTATCTATATCAAACGTTTTAAATATATAACAGTATCGACAAGAAGTAATAATTAATAAAACAATTTCAAAATGAAATATAAATAAATAAAAAGAGAATTCCTTTTGAGAAGGAACATTTTCTTTATCGACTCGAGTAGGTTCGCAAACTACCTAAAGGTAAAAAAATGGTGATTGCAAAAGAGGAATGCGAACGAGCTGCGGTGTAAACGGAATCTCATTAGCCATTGCGAGGTAAATCTCGTTTGATGGTGGTGGTACAGAGTAGTGGGGGTGCGTGGAGGGGCGTAAATGCGTAAAAGCGCTGAGTACACTCGGACACGCGAGATGCGTGAGCCGTGACAGTGCAGGTTCGTAGCGTGACCCCAACGGACGCACCTGCCTGACCTCGGCTTGCCTTCCAACCACGTGCAGTGACTTGACTATGGTAGAGAGGGAAGAGAGGATTGAGAGGAAGAGGAAGGAGAGATCTCTACATACGCTCGATGCAAGCACCTCCTGTAATTCTCAGCTACCCACGCGAGCCTTTCTCTCTCTTTCTCGTTCTCTCTCTATCTCTTTCTCTCTCTTTTTCTCTCTCTATCTATCTCTCTTTCTCTCTCTCTCTCTCTCTCTCTCTCTCTCTCTCTCTCTCTCGCACACTCTCTACGCAATGCTTATGCAATTCCAAGAAGTATCCCTGAGGGCTCGTGACCTGGACGTTCTTCATCTTCTCGGAGAAAGGGCACGGTTTCATCTCCGATACATTTTTTTTCCGTCTCTTTTCTTTATCAAATTTAGTTTCTTCTTTCGCAGCGTTTTTAAATATTGATATTGAACAGATTTTGATTTTTAGGAAATTTATTTTTCGAATATAATATTTTTATAATTAAATTAACTCCGTTAATCCTGATCATTCCGAGAAGGATATTATTAGCTTGTTTGTTTGTTGACTTAAAAGAAATTATACGAATTTTTACATTATTTTTATAAAATAGTTATTCATTAGTAAAAATGTTATGTAAATATAAATTGCGAAAACAAAGCATTGCTATCGGATAAGGATTTAATGTACCAGAGAAAATCAGAATGAAAGATATTTTTTTGTCTTAACATTATATATATTATTTATTTTGATATTTTTGAAATAATGTGATGAAGAATTCAATAATAATCATGTAATAACTTTATAAATGTGTTATTATCGTAGAAATGAAAACTCGAGGAATAATTGACTAAAAGCATTCATTATAAAATTTAATCAAAATGAAATACCTACAACGTTATAATGGCTTTTAATGGAACTTGACAATGACTCGCATTGCATCTATATACTATGATTTAATTAATTTATAAAAATAATTCATTTTAATTTTACATTGAAATTGGGAGAATATTTGTATTAATTTTTCTTTCTTTTTTTAAATTAATCACCGAATACATTTCTTTGATTTTTACGGATTCCGTGTATATGTATATATATAAAATATTGTCATCCTAATATAGTAACTCGTACGAAAAGATTTTAACATTTAAAAACAATTAAATGCACTTTCGAGTGTCGCTAAATGAAACGTTCATTCATTGAATAAGCATACGTAAAAAAAAAAAAAAAAAATAGGAAGACAGGAAGAGAGAAATGGAGATAAAGAGGAAAGGGTTAGTGGTACTCGAATTACATTTGAGCGACATACTTTTAACGTTTCCGCATTTTTTCATCTTTGTAACGCGACACCGTCACAACTCCAACATGTTTCTTTCTTATTTTTCATGGGTTATAAAATTACATCTTCGACAATCCAACCCTTTCAATTTACCGATACTTCTCACAAGGTTGATTCAAAATTTTACAAAAACATTCTTAGACGATTCGAATAGAATGTAAAAAATTTATCGACGTAGCCGATAATGCCTGATATTATCCCGTATAATTAATTAACATCGAAATTAACGTTCCTCTTTGAAGAGGTTCGAACTATGAATTTCATTTCACATAATATCGTAACGATCGGTTTGCGAAGTCGATTAATCTGAAACTCAAGGCCTTCAATCTCGACTAATAGAAAAATTTTAATTAACGATGTATCATGTTCCCGATAATCTTGGATGTTGAGGAGAAAAGCGAGTCTCTAATTCGGCACGCAACCTAAGTTACCAAAGTGGTAATTCTTCGCACTTCAACAAGGAGCTCCTGCGTGAAAGGATAAAATTAAAAAAAAAAAAGAAAGAACAGCGAAAAAAATAAAGAGAAAAAGAAAATAAAAAAGAGAAAGCCGTGAATTGATACGCCGGTGAAGGCAAGGAACGTAAAATTGATTTAAGTTCAGCAACGTTAAAAAGTGAAGAAAGGGTGCGTTCGATCGAACCAGACGCAACCCAGACGCTTTATGATGATTGGAATTTTACGGGACACAGTGTATATATCGTCGTCACACCCTCGTCTGGTACAAGCTAAGAATCCTTTTGCGAACATCAAGCGTGCGAAGATTATTAAGGTTTCTTGGTAATTATCCAGCAGATCGTCTCTCGGATTAGAAAATCTTAATTAAAATTTTACAGCCACTAATTTTTGGCGGATGCCACGTGACGGGGATATTGACGACTTCGTTAAGAGTTTTCATTAAAAACGATCTTATTACGTTTTCTAGTTCTTTAAATTAATCGAGATCGAATTATTAATGATAGTTTTTAAAAATCCACAAATAACTCAATTTGTTATTATCGAGAACATCTTTATCATATATATATGTGTGTGTGTGTGTGTGTATATATATATATGACAGTAATGGTCGTTATATTGTTGTTAATAATAACTTAAATATATATTATAGTTCTCTAATATAATACATTTTAGAGATCTGAGATTTTACGCCTATGACATGCAACCGGACGAGCACGGATGTATCTTACATTTCTTAAGATATTTTCAAAGAATCTTAAATCAATTATTAGAGATTTCATTGACTATTTTTAAGTTTAACTAACTCGCTAGCGTGAATTAAAGTATTTATTATAATTAAACGGATTATTGAAAGTGATACGAAAATTTAGTGAATGTATCGAAATATTGCGGTAAGTTTGGATATCATGGTGAAACTCGATAAAGAAAGCATCGATTACCATATCATTGAATTCAAGGGAATAAACCAGGACGCATCAAGTAGAGAAAGAAAGGAGAGAATCGAACGGGCAACCTTAATTCAGCAGGTAAAAGAAATTCTCTCACGAAAAAATCGATGTAACGAAGATCGTGCATCGATCGGTTTGGATCTCTCGGCTCGGCGTACTTTTGATTTTCGAGCGTTTCACCTGGTGCTCGGTTGACCCATTGACTCCCCACGTCAAGTACGTCCGGAGAAGCAAGCGAACGAGATGGAAAGAGAAGGAGAGAGAGAGAGAGAGAGAGAGAGAGAGAGAGAGAGAGAGAGAGAGAGAGAAAGAGAAGGGTTGGAGAGAAGGCTATGAAGCAGCCGAGGATCAGGAAAATAAGAAGAGGGCATGATTTATAATGGTGTAATGGGAGCGTCGAGATGATACGGCTGTTATTGTTGCTCCGGGGCGTTATTGCAACGGGTCTGACCTCGAAGTGCATCTCGACGAGAACGAGACTAGATGATCTCTCTTCATAAGATCGAACCATGATCCACGTCGTCGAGCGATCCTCGATCTTCCTCAAGAAAACCGAGGACATATTCTTTTTTATTTCTTTTTCTTCTTCGAATAACGAAATAATATATGTAGGATAATTATGATGGTTTATCATTATGTTTATCATTATAGTGAGTTTAGAACTTTCAATTTAATATTTTTTTGTCTTCTCAATATTTCTACTTAAATACTTAAGAGTTTAATTTCGTAGAAGGTCGTTTTTTATTCGATGGTACTTTTACTTGAAAACATGAGGAAGCATCAGACGTATTACAGGGATGCTGGAAGCAACGGTGTATCGCAATTCCGAGGTCGAAAATTAATTTTAAAGTACCGGATACTACCACGCCGTAGGCTTTTACTATTTCTCTTCCGTAAACGCGTTCGCGACGAAGGTTATTACCGTAATGACGTGGCCCACGTACAATTAAGTACATTTATTATTGGGTAAGTAGCGTTCGCTTTAAAGAGCACGCTTTAACATCCACGTAAGCGCAATTTCTCCGAGTAATTCGCAAAAAGAGAGAAAGAGAGAGAAAGAGAGGGTCCTCATCGAACCTTCGGAAATTATTTTGCAGTCGACTCTCGTCTACCGAACGAGTACTGTAATTTATCGAATAATTTATAGAAGGAGGAGGAGGAGGAGGAGGATGAGGAAAGGGCCTTCCGTGGTTTTCAAATATTTCTCGCTGGTATTTACGCGTTTAATAAATTAGCCTTACGCTGTAATCAACTCGATCATTTCCAGTGGACTGAAATTATCCGATGATCCACGCGATCGATACATTGCGGCGCCGTGCCGGTCAGGACGCGCTCAGTTTTTCGAATTAGTTTGAAGTTCGAGTTGGGCCAGCTTTTTTAACGGTTCTAACGTGCCAGTTGTTCCTGGACAAAGTGAAATTCGGTCTTATTTCGAAAGAGTAAAGAGAGTGAGTAGCTTTTGGTATGCGGTATTACATGTTGTTATCGTTTGAGTTTCAAGGAAGTCGAACGCTTTCCAATTTGATCGTAATGATTCTTTCCTAAGAAAAATGAACGAGTTTGGATCGTTTTGATCCAATCAATGTTGAATCTTCGAAATACGAGTTAGAGTATCGTTCTTATTATTTATTTTCCATTAATACAAATCGTTCTGTAGGCAAGTCTACCTTCTGTATTTGGACTAGAAATTACGATTCCATTATTCACGATCTCGGCAGCTGGGTGCTCCGTCGAACGTGAAAACTTTTCAGGTAATAACCCGTGGCACTTGAAACGTCGAGAGACTCGTAGAGGACCATAAGTTTGCAATTTTCATTTTTTTCCTTTACTTTCGTGATCGTCGGTGTATTTCTTTTGGAAAAAGAGACGAGTCTCACGATTCGTTTTTCTATGCCGCATCCCCTTTCCGCTATATTGAGCAATGTTCCGCATCGAAGACATTGTCCATTCGACTATTTCATAAATAACTATTATTATACCGTTTTTAGAAGAGACGACGAACCCTTGGCTTTCCTTCTTTCATGTTCTACATTGGCAGGACGAGCCATCATATTTTTCGAGGACGTTGGATTACGCATTTTTCTTAGGACACGTTTTGGCCTCTTGTCAAGTGTCATTCTACGCTTGGTCGATTCTATCATTGACGTGAAAGAAAAATTTACTATGATTGTATAAAAAAGTTTGAGATAGACAGTGGAGAGAGGAAGAAAGAGAAAGGGAGAGAAAAGTGGTTCATGAAAGTAGACGAGCATGAACTTTACGGATTCCGCTGCTATATTTTGATATTAGTTACGAACAGTTGATATTGTATTCCAACTTTAGCATTTTAATGGAATGCGAACAATGTGGCTGAAGGAAACCGTAGTAGGTATATCAGCTTTTTCGTTTCGGATGAAATTCACGTTCCGAGAATAAGGGAATCATACAAATGCGATTAACCGTCGTAAATTTATTACTTGCTAGGCACGAGGAAGTTAACGTTGCCGGAATTGTTTTCGCAGAAATATTCATACCGATAGGAGAGTTAGACGCAACTTCGAAGTTAAAATAAAAAAGAGAGAGAGAGAGAGAGAGAGAGAGAAAGAAAAAAAGAAGACGGGAAACCGTTTAAACACAGAGAAAGGTACAAAACCTAAGGAATTTTTAACGTTGCGTCCATTATACCATAGATAGTTCGATCGATCACCGTGCTTAAATTCCGCCTTTTCTATCGCTTTTTATCTATCTGAGTTATTACGTAAACTTGAAGAAAGATATCTACTCGGCGAATGAAATTCTTCGGATTTCAAACAGACTGGGAAATATCTTGAATAATCCTATCGTCATTTTCTCAGATAACTTGGCTTGTTTGTAGACTACAATATTACAGTCTTCAATATTATAGTCGATCGTTCTAGCTGACAAGACATTCTAATAACTATGATTGATAAGTTACCATATCACTGTCCTTGGAGGTATCAAGATTGAGTCATTTTCAAGCTTTTTCAAGATATTCATCCGAAGCATATTCAGTCTTGTCTTGAACATCCTGGAATGCCGTATCAATCCCAGGGACCGATCATTTTCGAGCTTGCGAGAAAATTACACATTCCACCCTGGCCGTTGGGTGAGCACGCACGAGCTTCTCCCCTTCTCTCTTTCTCTCACTCTCTCTCTTTTTTATCTCGGTACTCTCTCTTTCTCTTTCTCTCTCGGTTGGTCGGTACGGTAGGCTACGTGATTACCAGCAGCCTCCGTAGCAGCGGACCCACGAGGGCCCAAAGGTCGAAGGTCGGCCCGCCTCGGCTTACCGAGTAGACTGCGCGAGTAATTGCAGCAAACTGCAATCCCAGGAAACCGCATCCTGCCCTGACTACACGAAAAATCGAACGTGCCACGTGAATGGGCACGGTATACGTTACTAGAGTTCTTACTCTCACGGATTGGACTACGGAGAGTTTCAATAGATTTAAAAACGATCGAACGATTTGTTTTAATTTTACGATCATTATGAGTTGAACGCAAAAAAAAAATGAAAAAAAGGATAAACAAATTGTTCATCGACGAATTAAAAATTTTAAAGAGAATTGAAATAATTGTATCTTTTGTGAGAACAGATTGATGTATTGATGTCCAATATTCGAGGCACGTAAATATCCAAGTATAATCATACTCTTTTAAGGGATACCAAAAAGTGTAAGAAACCTTATCTAATTGGAATCGATGCGAGATGATCATAAGGAAATGCTATATCATTTATGATATCCTGTTAGGAGGTAGAAGTCGCGGCAAATCGCGGCAATAGGGTATGAACGTTAAGTAACGAGCTCCCGATGAAGAGTAATGTAGTAAGGCGTATTGTAATCATGTAATTCGCGCGAGGCGAATCGCTTGTGGGTAAGGCTCATGTTGGCATCCATCTTTCTCACTCTTCCATCGTATTTCACTCTCTTTCTCCAGTTTTACCATCGAGCTAATCGAGCTCTCTTCTCTCCGATATCTCCCTTTTCTTCGTGGCCTCGATATCCGGTAAGGCGTATACATATACTCTTCTGACGTTGGTAATAATAATTATCGATCGTTTCCGTGCGATCAACTCGACCGACGAGGTCTTCCCTCGTCGAGGTCAAAAGTTAACGCAAAACCAACCTCTCGGTTCGTCCGAGAAAGACCGGAGAGAGAGAGAGAGAGGGAGAGAGAGGAAAAGAGAGAGAGAGAGAGAGAGAGAGAGAGAGAGAGAGAGAGAGAGAGAGAAAGAGGACCAGCATACTTTTAACAAAATTATAATATTCGTATTTCGTATACATATTTAAATGATCTTTAATAATTTTAAATATAACTATTAGGATATTTCGATAATATCGATAAAAGTAATCGATTATATAAAAATTATTTATATCCTCGCTCGTTCATTACGTGTCTCGTACAATTGGTGAGAAAAAAATATTGCGAAACTTTGAAGGTGTGGAAAAGAGCTTTATAACGAGAGAGAATAATATTTGTAAAATCAAGATTTCGTTCGTGACGCCTCGAAGGCATCACGCGACCATTCGAACCATCACCTGCTATAATTTACGTAAGTGAAACCTTAAAAAGGAATTATTAATAATAAGTTCATATATGAGTTGTAAATACTTATCTCTTTGAATAGGATCATGTTATTGCTTAAATCATTAAAAGATTTTTGTTAAATGCTTTATCTGTTTTTCTCGATTGAAAATTTTGTCATCATTCAAATGACTCTAGAAATTTTCATGACTTTTCAAATTCTAAACCTAATCCGAAAAACTTCCGTAGAAACATTCCCATAGAATTATGAGAAATATTATAGAAAATATATAAGAAATAGATAATAGTTCTTTTGGAAGAATCCTCAAAACGTAGGTTCGTTCCACGAGTCTGTTAAAGTTACCGAAAGTTTTGATGTCGACCTCATCGTGTCATGAATAGAAACATTTTGTAAAGTTTGCCTCGAGTCTATTGTCGAATAGTCGAATCGATAGATTTTTGCTAGAAACGCGTGACGACATCGGCATAATGCATTGCTAACGATTCCGACGTTCGTTCCTTCGTTAGATCTTTCGTTCGTCGTATCTCGCAGGAACTTGAAAATAAATGACGTAGTTCGTGGCACCCTGCAGAGTGACGTACAGATAGAGGGATGAGTTTTAGGGGGGCAGGCCGGACGCTATATTTAACATGTTGCACGTGTCAGCCGACAAGTCTGGCTTATTATACACGATTAGCGTTTTAAGGAAAGAACAAAAAAGAAAAAAGAAAAAATAGAAAAAGAGGTGAACGATGAGTTATTCGAATTAAACAAAATATTAATCTTGTCTCGCGTTCTTTTAAAAAATATTTTTTTCGATCTTCGCTTTCCTTTTTCTTTTTTTCCTCTTATCCCTTTCTTCGAATAATTCCACGAAATATTCCGATCGATCACGTCAGTCACATATTCGAATAAACTTAGGCAAACATATTAAAACAGAACTTACAATATACATTAAACTGGATACCAATCTTGTCATGTTTTCTTCGAAATATTTCAGAAATTCAATCAGTCATATACGACCGGTCTGATATTCAGATAGCTAATCTTAGAAATAGATAGATACTTAAATTGAAATAGTTTTCTTCGGTATTTCTGAATTTCTGAATTTCTGAAGTACTTTGACGGAAACTTTGGTTTCCCTTGAGAGACCGAAGTCTGCGAAACAAGATCTTACTCGAGTAAGGAGAGAGAAAAGTTTGCTGAACGTAGAAGGAATAAAGGTAGGAAGGTTGATATGTAGGTAGGTAGAGGTTGGTAGGTAGGAAGGTAGGAAGGTAGGTAGAAGGTGGACAACGGCGACGGAGGCCGGTCTAAATCGCGATTGATATGCAAATCGTTGGCATCATTAGCACCATGGTTGGCGCGAGCGAGTGAGCGGCAAGGAGTAAAAGGAAGAAGGAAAGGAGATACGAAGTAGGAGGTGTGACCGTTGGCTGGAGCGGAGGATTCAAAGGGTGGCCTCCCGCGTATTCATCGTGCCACCGAATAAAGAAAGAAAGTGTAGAGAAGGAGGGAGCTCTCCTTCTTTCTCTATCTCTCTTTCTCTCTTTCTCTCTTTCTTTCTTTGGCGGTGGTCATCGGTCGTTAAAGTGAAAAATTACACTTTCGTACGATTGTCGTCATCCTTCCATCCGTCGAGACTCAGTGCCGACATCGAAACTGTTGCATCTGCAGGAGGACGATGATGATAATGATGATGATGATGGTCAGCTGTAGGGTCAAACCAATTAGACTCTCTCGTGAGAAAGCGCAGGGGAAGGGGGTGGAGACTATTACTAATACTACTACTACTACTACTAGTACTACTACTACTAGTACTACTACTACTATTACTACTACTACACTACTACTATTACATTACTACTACTACTACTACTACTACTACTACTACTACTACTACTACTACTACTACTGCTGCTGCTGCTGTTATTACTTCGCTGCTACCGAGTACAATGCCTCTAGAATATAAATAGCCTCTGACGAGAAATTCCTAGAGATTAATAATCGGCCTAACTGGTCAGCTTGTCGCTGACCAGTGAACGGTTTTGTCATTTTCACACGATCTCTGCTTTTCCTCGGTGTAAATCACTTCTTTTTTTTTCATGTCTGTTCTAAGTATGAACTAGTTTCTATATATAGTTACTAATAATATATTCGATTGACTCATAAATAAATTACACTTTATTTCTGTAATACATTCCTTTCTAATGACGATACTTATATTTATGAATCAACAATAGAATGTAGAACAAATTATTCGTAATAAGACACTATTTTTAATAGTTTAGAAATTCTATGAAAAACCAATATCTTAAAGTATGTACTTAAAAGGATCCTATTACGAAGTGAAAGATAATCGATCTTAGTTAGCCATTCTCTGTTACGAAAACAGAAAAAGAAAAAAAGAAAATGGAGAACAGGTAGAATCCTTTTTATGACAGAATCGATATGAGAAAAGGAGTAGAAGCAAGGCGAGATTCGATGTTTGGATCGTAGAACATTAGGAGAATCCTTGGCTCGTCTTCGATCTACAGATTCTTTAGTAATTATCGCGTTAGTTGCGCTCGAGCGACCGAAGCACAGCTTCATTCCGGATCCGGGCTGCGGCAGGGACACGCAGCGGGAATAATGAACGTACTTCTGGTATTTAGCGTGAGGAATGGCGCATGTCAGGGTGATAAATAAACTCGGTTTCTCGCTGTATTTTATTGCGAACTAGCGCGCGCGAGCACACGCGAGTATATAGAGAAAGTGGGGTGGGGGATTATTGCGGAGGCGAAAACACAGATGGTTTGCTGCACGAGGAAATATTCGGACTTCCGAGCGAGAATATCCTCTTGGGAATAATTAGAGTCATTCGTTTTGTCGCCAGAGAACTGTAGACAGAGCGAGAGAGAGGGAGGGAGGGGGAAAAGATAGAAAGAAAGAGAGAAAAGCTTCATTTATTTCTCTCTAGTACGTTAACTGCGCACATATACCTAGAGAAAAGTTCATTTTACCTATTTTCGTATAATATCTATATAATTGTGAAAAAGTTACGTTAAATGTGTAGGTATAAAATATCTTCGTTTTGAAATATAAGTTGTTGCGTAAGCGCGTTTAACGCGTGTGTATGGTTGCGATAAGCATAATTTTGAAAATTCTGGTAAATATAATAGTGATGTAATAATCGTAAATCATCATCGTTGGTGAAATTTGAAATTTTTGAGAAGGATTAAAGGGAGATGTACGATCGACTCTTGAAATTTTTAAGATCTCGTACAATATAGGTATAGGGTAACGAGGATTGAGCAAAGGATGAAGGAGAGAAAAAGAGAGAATTATCTTTATTCGGAGATTACCAAATGACTTTAAGAACTTGTGCTAGGAAAGACATTCATCCTTTTTACCTAAAACCATAAAACTAAGTCGAGACGTATTTCAAGATGATGAAGGAAAGAAGGTCAGACGCGTCATCTCTTCTACCCGAGTCAAAATGTTTCTTCTTCTTCTTCTACTTCTTCTTCTTCCTTTTTTTTTCTTTTTTTTTTCTCTCTGGACGTATCCTCCTCATTATGCTAATCCTCCGTATTTTAAATCTCATGCCAGACATAGTCGACCTACATCGTCAAATCCTGTCGTTTTCCCTTTTCGAAGTTATCCTGACAAGATAATGAGACATCTTAGGAGACTCGGATTACATTGAAAAAATTTTAAGTTGGTTGGACTTTCTCCTAAATCATTTTTTCCTCCCCTTCGTCTTATCGCGAAGAAATTTGATTTTCTTCAGAATAAACGAAAGGAAGGAATATCATAGGCAATCTCTCGATTTAATTTGATACGATTTGAGGGATTCTCAATATTCTTTAGATCCTTTCTAAATAACTTTGATATAGGTGGCATCGATTTCGAAACATTCGTTTCTTTGAAAAATTTTTTTCTTCCTACGGAAATGTAAAAAAAAGAAAAGGGAAAAGAAAAAGATGAAATTCTTCTGCAAAATGGACGTAAGGCTCTTCCTTTCTTCAACGGGAGCCATTTGAGGAGAGAACGGATCGTGTGAATAGTCCTCCTCTCCGTTTTGTAGATCGATAAACCACTTGATATCTTTGAATGGTGAGAGCTAGCTGAGGTAGGTGGGCTAGGCAAGACGAAAAAAAAAATTAGACAAAAATGACCGGATGTGGATGACGTTAGACGTTCGTGGAAAAATGGATCCTTCGCGTTTCGCAGATTTCGAGGGTAAAGAAATAGAACTGGAGATCCGGCGAGAGACGCGATAATCCTATTTTGAAAACTCAGCTCTGTGTAAAACCGTGACAAACTCGACACCACCAGATAGTTTATGACTGTTTCTTTCTCCGTATAGTTGTGTATTTGCGACGTTTCGCTCATCATCAAAACTTTGGTCTTTATTGAAAACGAAACTACATTTCTTTTCTCTTAACGAACTTTTTCCTCCCGTCGAATCGTATATCCTACCCTCGTCTTCATTAATTGACTTTGCGAAGTCGAAGATAACTTATTGTACTTTCAAGAACAAGGATAACTTTTGCGAAGAAAAATAATTAATTGGATTGAAAAGTCCAAAGTAATCGAGTTTTATTAAACGAGTTTATTTGCTTTCCTTTCTCACAATCCAATTATATGATAAAATATTCGCGTTGTCTTATCGTTCCTGTTATCCAATAGAAATATATATTCAAGAACTAAATTACAGCCATTATCAACATTTTTTACTCTTATGAATCTTATGTATGATTTATTCTTTATTCGGAAAAAACTCTCCCTCTCTTTCTCTCTCTCTCTCTCTCTTTTTAATTAAATTCATTCTCGAGATTTACAAATTGTTAAATTTATTTAATTTCGTAACGAATTTAAACAAATGACTTTATTTGCGATGACCAACTTTCCTATATAGGGAAGATAAAAACGAACGAAGCTTAAAGATAACGTCGAGGAGGAAGTGAAGCCTCCGTTTGTGGTCCAAGCGAGAAGGCGGGCATTATGTCAGTCGTCGCGAGGCGTCTTGGGTGAGGCTCGCTTATATCCACCGATTTGCGAGACGTCGGGGAGAAAATTGAATCTGTTCTGCGAAGAAACAAACAGCTGGAAGAGCCGCTGCTTGATTTAATGTGGCCGTCCGTCACGGTGCAACGTAACTTTAGTTTCTGCGATGAGAGAAAGAAAGAAAGAAAGAAAGAAAGAGAAAGACAGTAAGAGAAAAGGAAAGAAAAAGTTTTACATTTTGATTTCGTTCTCTCTTTCTCTCTCCCTCTCTCTTTTCTCTTATACAAACTCTTAACACGATCTGCAGGACTATCGACTTCGATTTAAATCCACGGAACAAACCTTTCTCTTCGAATTCGTTGCTCACATATGATCGATTCATTTTCATGTGCAGCGAGTCGCGATCTCATGGTTGAGAAATCACGTTCATAGTAGGTATATCTTTTCCTTCTTCGGTATAGCAAAAGAGAACGACGCGGGTGGGTTCTCGTTAAATCCACAAAGTAAAAAAAAAAAAAAAAACCGTACAACTCGTTACAGGGAAAAAAAAAGAAAAAGAAGGAAAAAAATCATTATCGATGAAATCGTTTCCGTTCGAAGAGAAACTCGGAGGAGGAGAGAAAGAGAGATGGAAAATTGCTGGAAAGTTGGAATAATTGAGAGGGATAGAAAGGAAAAAGAATGAGAAAAAAAGAAAAGAAGAAGAAAAAGTAGGAACGCGATAAATCAGCGGATTCGTTAGCGGGATCTTCCTGAATCCATTTGTCCCAGAGCTCGTGTCAGAGCAGATCCCGCTGTTTCGACAAGACGGTGTCGTGTTCGAACGGGTGACCTCATGCTGCTGTTGCTTGCCTGGCTGCTGCCTTCTTCTTCTTCTTCTTCTCCTTCTTCTCCTTCTTCTTCTTCCTCTTCTTCTCCTTCTTCTCCTTTTTCTTTTTCTTCTTTTTCTGTTCGATTCTAACCAACAGAACACGTGGGTTCCTCGTGCGAAGTGAAACCGAGTTAAAAGAGGAGGGTGAAAGAGAGAGAAAGAAAAAAATGATGGCTGGGAGAGGGAGAGGGAGAGGGGAAATGTAGAGGGAACGCATCTGCACGCTTCATTGAACATTCCACGCGCGAAACATTGTGCAAGCTTGGCCCTCTCTCACCCTTCTCTCTCTCTCTCTCTCTCTCTCTCTTTCTCTTTTTCTCCCCTCTCTCTTTCTCCCTCACTCTCACTCTCTCTCTTTCTCTCTCTCTCTCTCTTACCTCTTCGAAAAGCATCGTGCGAGCTCTCGTCGTCGTCCTCGTCGTCGTATTTATGGATGCGATTCCGAAAGGCAAACTACACGAGGCCCGTGGCGGGACACGGTAAACAATATTCTCCTTTAATAAATCAAACGATCTCGCACGATCCACGAGTATATAGGTGTAGGTAATGTATATTCCTTGAATTATTCGCGATATCGAGTTGGCTCGTTTCTGATATCTCACTTCTTTCCTTTCGATTTTCTCTTCGATGATTTCTTCGATCGGTTGCGGATCGTTAAATTTCTCATTTCCTTTCGAAGATCTCTACATACATATATACATACATATATTTTATTATATCATACTTTTATAAATGCTTTTCATGATTTGTTGATATTTTAATTAAATTGTAAAGTACTTTTATATACTTCGTAGATATCTATCGTTTCTGACTTCTTTTTTTTTTTTAACATTTACCTTGAATTATTCCATACGTTTTATATTAATAAGGCAATTTTTATCGCGAGAAGAATTTAACTTTTTTCTTTCCTTTTTTTCTTTCTCTCTTTTTTTCTCTCAAGAGTCTTGGATTTTCGAGGGATCCATTCCGAAACGAATCAGGATCAGGGATTTACCATCTTGGAGAGATATATCTGTATCAATATAAATATCTTTCGCAAAAGATACTTTCGTAATCGTTCCACACAAGACGAATCGCGCCGGTCGGGTTCCTTTGATGCGTGGGCGTGGGCCACGCAAATCGAATCGGAGCTCGCGTCTCATCATCGCGTTCCGTTCAAATCAACGGTTATCCTCCTTCATCCGAAGCGAACGTGTACGCTCTCTCTTTCTCTCTCTCTCTCTGATTATAATTTATGTAGATACGTATGTATGTGTGTATGTATATACTTACACCATTCGACCTTTCAAGAATTTCTTTCTTTTTGTCGCATGACGAGATCGACCTTAACGAGGAAAAAATTCGATATTTAACTTCTCGAATTTTCGTTTTCCAAAAGTCCGAATTTCTTCGTCTCCATCGTTCAGCACGTACATACGTATGTACTTATGCAATTTATTGAATTCTTCCAACTTTAAAGAATTAATTTTTCATCGTACTATAATCATCATATAACAAAAAAAAAAGTAGTCGGCTTTTAAAAAGAGATTTCATCATCTATATATGTCTGTAAGAGAAAATAATCAAATTTTCTGGTAAACCGAATTTCTCAAGCCCCATCCTATCGATAGATTCGGAAGGTACATAAGTACGAAAAGAGAACATTATATACACGTCACGTAGGGTCGCGTAGATAGGGTGTTTCATCGTCGACACGCCACGGGCATGTTTTCTCAGCTGGTGCCCTAACTCTCCGACGATCATTCCGCGTTGCTCTCACTCTCTTTCTTTCTCCCACACGCACCAGATCCTTTCAGGACACGGTCGGCTACCCACAAAGGATTTCGCCTTTCATACGCACGTTATTATACTCTTTACACAATATCGTTCCACCTCCAACCCCGAAAAAAAGACTTCGTGAAGAGGCGAACACAGAGAAGACACTTATACATAGAGAAATATTACTCATACATTCGCACCACCCACGCTAACGCATCTTCTTACGAACTCCTTGTAAGTGGAATTTACGATTGTGTGTTGGTACTACAACGAGTATAGTGTTCGAGGCCACGTTGCTACACGACGAAAGCTTCGAGAGATTTTCTACCTTTAATTTGTTGTTATAGCTGCTTGAGACGTGTCTGTGTGCTTCGGCTCGTTCAAACCTCAACGGATCGTCAAACATTCATTATGTTTTTCCGTAACACGTCCAACGTTCGGATTTCGCCAGCCAAGATCGAAATGCCCGAAGGGTTTGAAACGGCGCTAGATATTTCTTTTGATTCGTCGATTTCGTGTTTACCTCAAATCCTTTACTCGTGATTTTAAGCTAGCTGAAGAGAGCCTGAAACTTTTGTCGGAACGAAATTATTTTGTGGTTGTCCAATACTTCGTGGGAACATCATAGCAAAATAATCAAAAAAAGAATTTTTCTTGGGAAACATATTAATATATTTATTTTAACGTACATTCGATTTTTATTTTGTTATTAGTGTACACTCTTAAAACGATTGGCACGAATATGTATATATATGACAAGAATGTATTCGTATTACTTCAATTCATATATGACGTTCTATGATTCGAAGTTTAAAATGAACATTTTTTTATTGTCGATGAAAAAATATGCTGAAAATTTCATCTGAGAGACGGAAGTTCGAGAATCGGTGGAATTTTTGAAAATAACCATTTTTTTTATTTTAACACGAAATATGGAACATTATAACATCGTATTAATAATTATTTTCAACGGTACAACGAAATTTACTTTAATAGAGGACGACACAAGCTTTAAACGTACAATTTAATATTGATTGGTTTACTATATTTAGCAAATGCTATTATAATGCTTCATTGATGATTGTTTACGTAGGTAAACGTTGCTACTTTCGATCTACTTTCCTAAATCCCTAAGACTCGCTCGCAGGTTAGATCGATGACTTGGAAAACTTAATGGAGCGTTTAGGCGGATATCTTCTGTCTGATTTGAGCGAGTTTGTGCGTTCATTGGCGTGAAAAAGAGACGTACTTTTGGATTCGTCGAGTATATACCTCTTGACAAGCATAATAGAATCTATTATCTTCTATTAAATTATTTCCACTAAATGGAAAAATTTTTATTTCCTGTCACTTTTGCTATTTTTAATCTAATAAAACTTTAAATTGGTCCAACATGATCGGTAAATGTAGTTAAAAATGTGTGTCGTGCTTCTCTGGAAGGAAAAATAGGACCCATGCATTCCAAAAGGAATTCTCCTCTTTCTTTAACTGCCGTTCGAAAATCATTTTCGGAAACGTATCCGTCGCGATCTACGTCGAGTTTTCTAATTATCATTTCTATCAAATCCTACAAAAAAAAATTTTCAAAATTATACAGCTTTTGATAATGTAGAAAAAGTGAAATAGTTACCTTTACGCCATCATCTGGATCTTCATCAGGTAAATGGGCGATCAAGCATCCTCTCATTATCGGAAATATATGTTCCTTTTTTAATCTATTTGTTCTTAATAAATCGTAGACCTATTGATGTTGAAATTAATTGACAAATTAATGAATATTTCATTTTTAAGTAATTAACTATACTTTATAAGCGAAGCTTATTTTTTCGTCTAAAGTGCCACGAAGAATTATCGAGAGACCTTCGATCCAATGATCCATACGAATCTACAAATTGACGATTATCAATAAAAAATGTAGTGTTTCTTTAAGAAAAATAATATTATAATCTCACTTGAAGAGAATTTGTTTTATCGATACCAGAAAATAATCTATCTATCAGTAGATGACGTATATTTTCGGTAAAATCGAATCCAGAATGAAATATGTCGCGAAAAACGAAACGACTTATTGGACCGCAAGTTTGCAAAATTTTTCGGTGTATCACGGCCAGAGCTGTGAAAGAGTGATCATAATAATTTTTAAATTCAAAGCGCTTCAGTTTAATTGAAGAATTAAAATTCACTTAACCTTCCACTTCTCTGTACGAGAAATGTGTTCTTTCAGCGATTTTTTTAAAATTATTCTTATTCTTGCTTCGGAAAGAGTATTCGATCGACGGGGAATTTAAAGCACAAATAGGAATTTCGGCTGGCATTTTGTATATATTTTTTTATTTTTTAAAAGTCACTGAGAATTTTACAACTTGTCCTAAATAAAACTGTTAACCTAAAATAAACATATCGAAGGATCGATTGTTTTGTTTTATTCTGATATGAATGAATCTTTTAATATGTAGGAAAAATTTTTCTATCATTTAAATAAAATATTTAATATAGTCGAAGGATCGTGAAATATAAACAAAGGATTGTAAAAAAGAAATTTATACTTTTTAATTTTATTTTTAAAAGCTGTTAAAATTTATAGATAAACATTCACGGTTTCCTAAAAAAGTAATAAAAAGCGAATAGCCGGTTCTTTTTCGCGTAGTCGTTTCTGGAAAGAAACTAAACCGAAACGTTCAGTATACCGAAAGACGACGATGACTCGTGAACCATAAGTTTCTTAAATTCGTTTCACCCGGGAGCCGTTCGACCAGCATAAAGGATGACTATAAAGTCTCGCCTAAGTATATCTAATGACATCATTTGCTCGGGAAACGTAATAAACAGGCACAAAGACCTCGAGGAGAATTTCGTCGAGAATGTAAAAACGTAGGAACGGCTTAAAGAAGCATCGCTTTCGTTTTCGAAAAAAAAAGGATACAAAGATATTTCCCTTTTTGTCTCTCTTTTTTTTTTTAATCCTCTGTTTCGTTTTATTCGGAAAAGAATTTAACGATATTTGCTACGTTCGAATATTCCAAAAAGAAAAAAATGAAAGTTACGAAAACTTTCAAAATTTCTGCCTGATCTTACAAAGAAGTTCTTCAAAATTTTTTCAATATATTTTCAGTTCGATTTCATCGATCGAATCGATAGGAAAAAATATTTATGCAATTTTTTTGAGAAAGAAAATCATTCAAAAGAAATCAATTTTTTATATTCGAAAATGTTTTATTGTTAGACCAAATTTGATTTGGAGGTTCGAAAGGTGGAATAGAAGGTACGGGTTGCAACCTAAGATCCTGTGTCGTACATCAACTTTTAACAAAAGGTGGGCGGACGTCGTGTCAGCCGCTGACGCCCCGCGAAATTGAATCTAAAGGTCCGAGTTGGAGTCACCACCCTCTTTACCCGTTCCTTACCTTATGGGTATCTTCTCTCTGTCTTTATCTTTCTACCAGCCCGCTCCAGGGAGGTCGCAAATCATCACCTCGCTACGTTCGCTACGTTAGATAGCCTAAGATTACAGTCATACTGTGCTCGAGGAAGCTTGGGAAGAGAGGAGGAAGAGGAGTCCTGCTTTCCTTTTACTTTCGACCCACGCCGACGATATTTTGTTACGTGCACGGAGAATATTCTTTAGTTATGCAAAAAATTAAGTGTCGTCTTTCGAACATCGCGATTGATCGATATCAAAAATATCATTCGCAATTTTTTTTTTTTTTTTTTAATCACGACAGTATTAACACACGTAATACGTAATTTGATATTCAAGTGATAAAAGTTGAAAATGAAATTTAGTGCAAGTTAAGCGTAGTGTAGCGTAATGTTAGTGTACGCAATTAAATTCAATGTAAATTTATTTGTGAGGAAAGTCGAAAGGAGAAAAATAATTTGTTTCGATATTAATCGTCAAGGGAGAAAAAATAATTTTATAAAAATTGCTGAGTTGTATCAAACGGTATGGTTTTAGTGGTCCTGTTCAGAAGGCAATGAGAGGAATGAGTTTGAAGAAAGATTCATATGAGACGGGTGTGTGCCAAGTCCAGACGTCCAGTCCAGCATCATTTGCAAGCGGCAGCGGTCCATCATAAATTTAACTCGGTTATCACCGGCTGCGATCGTATTTATCTAACGAATAATTATTTCCGATTATCTTGTGCCCGATGAGGGTGCTTCGGCAAACAGAGATGAAAGATATGTCGAGCAGACCGACGTACCGTTTGGCCCTTTGTTTTAACACTGGACCAGCCAAAAGGCAACGCAGGAACGATTTCGATTTTATTTACGACTTTACAGCCGCGGTGGCGCGTGATAATCACCGATGATGGCTGCCGACTATGATGGTGGTGTTGGTGATGGTGGTTCGCGTGGGTGGAATGCTCGAATGTTCAACGTCGTCTTGTTTCAGTGCCTGAGATACTATCGAATTCGATTTCGATATGTAAATTTCCGAATTTCTCATACGTACCATAAATTATGAACTTATAATTTATGATATTGTATATTGAGATACGCGATTTGGAAAATAATCAGGTATATATCCACTTCGAATATGTATAATACATTGTAATTCTGTCCGATCTCTCGATTTATTCACGATTTCTTTCAATATCCTTCATATAATCCTAATCTCACTTCGTAAAGTTACTTTTTTTTTATAATTGTTTTCTCAGAGATGGAAACATCACCGGAACCTGTCATACAAATCCATTTCCTTTTCCTTTCTTTCCCCTCGATAAAACACTTTAAAGTGACAATAACGAAAGTATCCATATCCGTGGTCGTCGAAAATAAATGATAATCAAACATGGTTCGGCCTAAGTGACAACTGATTAATCGTCGAGTCGACTGAGCAAAGTGTTTCCTCAGACACTTTGAAAAAACACGTTTCGATCTATGTGCTTTCACGTGTAAAATTCATCAGCAAGGAATTCTACTTTGAAATGAATAAAACAACACGGAAGATCTTACATTTTTGGTGATAATTTTCGATCGATCGCTGAAACCTGTCGATGGAAATTGTCACCCTTAAGCAATGCGAATGAAAGGTTGCGTACTTAGCTCGAGGCAATGATTGCTGTCTCTTTTGGCGACCGGTTTTTGCTGCACGAACGTTTTCAACGACGTAGAAGGAGAAATCGTTATGTAACGATACCGAAGTGAGTCGTATAATACATAGACACGTAAATACATATACACACAGACATGTACAACAAACGTTGAAATAAACGAACCGTGAATCGATCCTATCCTTTGCATTTGAAGCACG
Organism: Vespula pensylvanica; assembly: GCF_014466175.1. NCBI lineage: Eukaryota > Metazoa > Arthropoda > Insecta > Hymenoptera > Vespidae > Vespula > Vespula pensylvanica. The sequence goes on along the minus strand of NC_057700.1, from coordinate 1,696,656 downwards.
TTTAGGATAACTTCGTGTGTAGCTGAACGATCTCGTTCGGACCGCATGCAGCGATTTTGTCCAGCAACGTGAAAATCCAGAGAGGGAGAAAAAGACGTAGCAAGCAGGTTCGAAAGTATTTTTTTTTTTTTTCGTCGGAAAATTGAACACGTGACCGGCGGCTCTGGAATTGTCCAATCATGCTTATAACAAAAAGATTTCTATTATTCATTTTTTTTTTTTATGTGCTACGTAAGTAATTTAGTTGCTCTGCTTCATTCGTAGTAGATAGTAATATTTTTTCTCAATAAACGAAACTTGAAATCAACGAATAATCTTTTTAGATAATATTTCAGAATTTACTGATATGAAGTTTTATAAATGATTGTTTCTTTTTCTAAGCAAAAATTTAACAAACATCTTAATTTATCAAGATCAAATGAGAAATTCGTTTGAAATGATTCGAAGTAAGAAAAGATCGGTTGTATAAACGATAGGCGATTTCCAGGAATATATTTTTATCTCTTGGTGAAACGGCACTGCTTTAATCCTTCTTATAAATGAGAGGTTCCAACAAATGGGGTGTTAGGTCGTTCCTATCTTCGAAAGAAGACGATCGTCTATCTCATTCGTTCGTTTGCGCATATGTTGCTCGTCTTGCATGTCGGATATCACCCCTCTATCGACGCGCCATGAAAGACTTGAAAAATCACGTCAGCTTTATCACGAAACGCTTGACGCGCTTTAAACCCCGTGTACCTCTTAAGAGCTCGTGGGCGTTGAAAATCAACGCGTCTCTTCTTCGTTCGAGAGTTTGGTCTCTTCGAAAGCAGAGATAAATCGACCTGAGACGTTAAGAAAAATTTAACTATTATTTTTGGCCTTCTTTGCGAAGAACCATCCGTGATAGACGAAATTAGGTGATTAGTTTCTTCTTATATTTTTTTTCTTTTCGTTATAGATCTTCCCATAGTCGTTATCGCTATAATTTTTAGTATACTATTACGTATATTTTTATTAACATAGTTTTTCAAACATAATTCGAGGCTTGAAACGAAATTACGGTGTGATTAGTTTTGTAATTCTTATAGTTTTAGTAGCACTACTTACTGCTATAATTACTCGAATTAAAAAATAATTATTAATGTGCATTTATCGATATACAATTATTGATATTTTATAGAGGCATATTTAATCGTTCGAAGAAACGGGGGAAAAAAAGAAAAATATTGAGAAGTTAGAATAAATAAGACGAGAGAAACCATAACAGAGATAAGAAAGGGCAGGACTTCTTCGATATTTTCGTTTTGACCACAGTGTGCTACCGAGTTCGTAACAAGCAGCTGCGTCCCCCTCTTCTCCTCATTCTCCTTCGAGAAGAGGTATAGAAAATATTTAACATACAGGAACGCGACGAGGAGGACCATCCTAATTTTTGGCTCTACCGTCCGTGTTCAATCTCTCTGGTCTTGGAAGCTAACAATACCGCTCTATTTCCTTGACGCTGCTAGAATCGTGCAAAGGTAATCCTGTTAGATGACGCTTCGTTGGTCAGAAGACGTCCTGCTGAGAATTCGAAGGATACCCGTCTCTTCCTTCGAATTTTTCCTACTGATCGAGACGATTCGTAAAGCGGAAGAAAAAAGAAAGTAAAAAAATAAAATCGATTTCCTTAGCGAAACAAAAAGAAATTGCACATTTGTTGGTAGAAATAAAAACAAAAAATAAGAATAAATATTATTAGACATTCGACTTTTCTCGTCGAAGAATGAGATTACAAATGTTCTCGAATCGATCTCATCGAATAATCGATAATTTACTAGGATATACGAAGAAGAAGGTATTCGGTAATCTCCAGATAAATACAGTGGCTAAGATCGTTATCGATGAAAAAGAGTTCGATCGTAAGAGTTCGTACGAATGGTCGATGGTAAAACCAAGGAAAGATTTCTGGCATAAGGTATCTGCCAGAGCTAAAAAGTTTATTTCGAAGTTTCGCAAGATGTTTGGTGTCCCTTCAGAAACTTCGAAAGGTATTCGGCAACCGGTCGACTCCAAGCGAATCGCGATAATTCGCGCATTGTACGAGCGTAAAGAACGAGTTTGGCAGAAGACGTCTCGCGCACCAGGACGAACGGATTTCGGCTCTGGACGGATCCCGCTGCGAGTAATCCTTTCGTAGTAAATTACACTTTAGAGTATAAGAGGAAGGGAGAAACGACGAGATTGGGAGAAAAAGAAAGAGAGAGAGAGAGAGAGAAAGAGTAAAGGGAGAAAGAGGAGGAGGAGGAGGAGGAGGAGGAGGTGGTGGAAGAGCTGGACACGAGAAGGACTTTCGCGAAGGATCCACCTAAATCCCTTATACCCCCGTATTATAGAATTTGCTTGTAAACAAGATTTAGGGATTTATCCTGTGGCAAACGAAAATATGATAAGCCTTTCGTTCTTTCCTCTTCTCTAACCCTCTCTTTTTGATCACCCCACTCTCCTCTCTCTCTCTCTCTCTCTCTCTCTCTCTCTCTCTCTCTCTTTGTCCTTCTCTTTTTCTCTCTCTCTCTCTTTTTTTCTCTTCTTCTCTGATCCAACGACGATCTCCTTCTTCTTATTTCTTCCAACCCCACCGACGGTTTACCTCCGTGTTTATGAAACGTAAAACCGTGAAAACGCGCGCAAAGAGGATTTCGAACTTAACCTCGGCTTCGACGAACCACGGCCAAGAAATCGCGAGTATAGTAACCACTCCCTCTTTACTCCCTCTTTCGAGATATGATGGTGTAATATCGTGAAACATAATATTTTTAATCCACTTTTCTTACCTTTTCTTTCTTTCTTCCTTTCTTTTTTTTTGTCGTCTCTCTTTTATTTTTTTTTTCTTTTCTTTTTTCGTTCTTTTTTTTCCTCTTTTCATATCTTTTATTTCTTCTGCATCTTCTTACTCATCCTCTTTTTGTTTTTATCGGGACATCAACACGAACCAAGCTGGTACCAATTCAGCCTGGAACTCGATATTCGATCGAGCCTCTCGTGTTCCGTCATTCGCGTATTATTTTCTCAAATAAGCACAGGATTAATCCTGGAACGGTTATATTTTTAATCCTTAACGTCTTTTACGTTAAACGCGAAGGAAGATATAGGGTAAGAGATGGTAATCGGATATCAACTGATAGATCGATTTATCGTTCTTAAATTACCGATACCTGCGTCTTTCGAAGTAATTCCTTAATGTAAGTACACACGTATTTATCGCATATACCTGATATAGAATTAATAGCCAATTATATTAAAATATTTTCTGTTATAGTTCTCTTATTGGCTTTACATACTTCAAAAAAATAATATCATTGATCAATTTGAAAGAAAAGAAAATCGGATGAAATATATATATGTCCGTGTATGTATATTTCTTTCTTTCTCTCTCTCTTTTTTATGCATCGTATATAAATTCACGTAACGCGCTATTTTCGACTGAAAGTTTTTTAATTAATGGTTACCCTGTGACGCCTTACCTGGCATGAGTGAATCGATGAACGAATGGTCGAACCTTTGCCACTTGGACTATTCATCAAAGCGAACGTATGCGATCGAGTCTTTAATTAAACCTATGGCTTTACGCGTCAATAATCGAGAAAGAACGAATTTCCAGATTGTTACGATTATTTAGATAAAAAAAGGAAAAGGACAAGTCTTTCTCTTTCTTTCTCTCGTAAAAAAAAATATATATATATAAAGGAGAAAAAGAAATAAAAATAAAAAATGTATCGTCTCGATCTCTAGGACCGTATGTATTACGAAACGGGTTGGAAGGATCTGGAGCACGAAGATAGAAACGAATGAGAATGAAAAATATTCAAACCATAGATCGAGCCACAACCGCGATATGGATCTTTAATTTCGTCTCGATCCCGTTTTAATTGAGCCACATGCCGATAACGTTCGTTCGACGTCCAAAACCGATCGATCGATCCATGTTTGCTTTCTTAATGCGTTGCTATTGACGCTTCGAAAAGTCCATTGTTCGAGTATAATTCTATCTAGATCCTTTCAAAAGGATTCAAACTTCGTTATACAAAGGATTCCTATTATTATCATGATAATACTTATTTACCATCCCTGTTGTTCCTCTGATAATCAAATTTCTTTATTAATGAAAAGTGTTGATCGAGGTAGATTAGAAGAGAGTTTTTTATCGATCATGAATAAGCAATTTTTAAGAAATTCTTCTTCGTTCCTTTTTTTTTTTTTAATATCGTCCCGATGTTGCTGATTTAGAGGGAGAAAGCGATTATAATTTATAGAATAAAAAAAGTAAATAATTTGTTCAATGATTCATTTGATAATCATTATTAATGTACGTATATTATTGCTGTGCGATGCAATAATCGAATGAACGTGAATTAAGAATTTTATTATATGGCACAATTTGCGATCGTGTCCGCTCGGCCAGTCGAATGACCTCAGCCATTAAAACGATCGGAACGTTTATAAGCGACGGGGAAGAAACACTCGAGCTGACGTAATCGTTCGTTTGGTCGAGAACGATAAATAAATCAAAAGTGAAACCGTGAGAGAAGACAAGCTCTACCTGTGGCCCCTTTTTTTCTTCAACATTTCCGTATTGGCAATCACTGGCTCAGTTGGTTGGATCTTTCTCACAAAGAACTCCAAGAGTAGCGGCTTCCATTGATTGGCTCCAAAAAAACCCGTTGCCTTTAGTCTTGGCTATCGCGTTATAAGCCGCGAATTCGAGAGAGTGCCATCTCGATAATTTTGAAATTAATGTTTTTCATTCGGTCGGCATGGATCATGATCTTGATTATTTTTAAACTCAGAGAAATGAGAGAAGATTTTCGATTCGGTTCCAGCGGTACTCATTATCAGACAAATTCTGTCTCTATCGTAAATGTTAAATAAATTTTTATAATAGCGACAGATGAATTTTATAAAATCATCGATTTTGTAAAAGTTTCTTAGCTGTTGTAATATTTTTATTTATCACGAACATGAATTATGTTAACGTTATCGTCGAGCAACGATTTCGTTTCTGTTTCTTTCCCCATAATAATCCAGATGAAATCTTTAAATTTAATTCGTATAGAGAATAATAGAAAGCAAGATAAAGATCAAATCACGATATATCTAAAGTCATGAAAAATGAGGAGAAGGAGAACCCCTGAAGTAACTCAAGAACCTTAGTGCAACCTTAGTATTACGTCTCTGGGTGTAGTACTATAATGCAGCTTTATTGACCGTATTAAACAATAATAACCTTCAATCTTATGGTACATGACCGCTCAACAATGGATTTCAATCGTATCGGGTAGAATGCGTGGGTTGTCAGTATTGTTCCGATCGTATCGCGGAGATTTTCTCAATCGGATGAGACGAGATGAAATGGGAGAGGAAGAAATCTGTGATGGTATTAAAAGAATCGAGAAGTTGAAAACCAAACTTTTTGTGTTATCATTCGAGATACCATTGCAGCTTGAAATTACATTGCAAAAATAAATGTTTTATAATAATGATAATAATAACAATAATAATTCATACCGGTCAGCTGCAAGTTTGAAAGGAACAATTGACAGTTCGGAAGGCCATTTTACAGTGGACACCGAAAAAGAACAATTCGGAGTCGAATCGAAGGTCCATCGTGGTCCAGATCGATCGTTGTCCTTTTCTTTTTGCCTCTTCCTCTTCCTTTCATCGTGTCTTAAGATTTACCTTTAACATAAAGAAAAGAAACAGTAAAGAAAAGAAGAAGAAAGAGAGAGAGAGAGAGAGATGAAGGAAGAGAAGCTGCGACGGATGAATCGCGCGTGAGATTTTTAACGAGCCGACTATCGCGAACAAAGCAGCCGAGTTGAAAATGTATAGATGAATTTTGGAAGGACGAGATCGTCGATACGAGAGGACAATAGTTTCTCTTGTCCATGATATCTACGATCCAGCATCCGACGTTCCTTTTGCAATGGAGCACCGAACTACGAAGAGGCTGTAATAACCGAAAAATCGAAAAAATCCCTTGGTTTGTACGAACCTCATCCCATAGAATATCCTGAAAGCTTTGTATATGGAAACAACAGGACAATGCATTTATTTTCAAGAAAATCCTCTTCTTTTACCCCCGATATATTTCCTTCTCTTTCTTCCTACTTTTTCTCGGTGGTCACGTTGTTAAAGCTTGACGTTTGTTTCGAAACTTTCGGCGTACCAAAGTGCGCATGTGGAGGACCGCAGAGGAAAATCCGATAATATTTTGGAATCGTGTTTCTTCTCTAACGCGAAACCTTCTTTCAGTTTGTTTCTTTTTATTTTACTTGAGTAAACTGTAGTGTATGCTTTACTTTTATCTTGAGGGAGAAACTAGAAAGTTTTCTTTCTCTTTTTCTTTTTTTTTTTCTTAATACGAACGTAACTTGAGTTACATTGAATTAGTTATTACTATTATTATTATTATTATTATTATTATTATTATTATTATTATTATTATTATTATTATTATTATTATTATTATTACTACTATCATTAATAATGATAATCATTCATTTATTTTGAAAAGGAAAAAACTCGTCGCTTATGTAGAAAAGTTTGATCGAATTTATCGAAGAATAGGAACACTTATTGTTGGTTAAAGTTGTTGGAGGAGCAGGACCAGGAGGAGGGTGAGGGCGAGGGGGAGGAGGAGGAGGAGAAGACATTGTTTGCGCTCGACGAAGAAACAGGTTTTAGCATTGGAAGAAGCGCAACGCGTGACGCGCGTGCCAGTCGCGTGTGTCACGCGTCCCTTAGCCGGTCAGGGGTAAATGGCGCGTTGCAGAGGAACGTTTAAGAGGCCGACTGCAGGTAGAAATTTATGCCGAGGAGAAAGGTACGCTTTCTTCGGCGCACGTCATTGCTCGTCACGCTTTTTCAATTAGTTTTGCGTTCTTTAAAAAAATATCATTTTCTCAGAACTCGATACATACATATGTATATATGTATAATTCCTTTTCTACTTAATAATTCAAATAAGTGATAATTAATTTTTTTACTCGTTCGACTTAAAAAATTCGAATCCGAATGCGATTTAAGTCAATTTTATTGTCTTTGATATAAAAAAAAAAATAACTTACATAATTTTATCTATTTTATCAAATAACTTTTCACACAAGCTCGTTCATAAAGGAAGCGAGGAGCTTTATATCGATTTTTGATATGTATGTGAAGTTGTTACGTGACAATAAAAGTGAGAAGATCTTGTTAGAGAACGAGGATCTACTTACGAACGGCTGGAAACGAAATAGACAGAGAAGGAGACCGACGGTAGATCGTCGGCCTCGCTCTTATCTCGATTCTTTCCTTCTGCATGTACATTCGACAAGCAATCTTCAAAGAAGATTTCGCGAAGCGTGTAGGGTTTTGAAAAAGAGAGACGAGTCGTATTCGAATGCAGGATACTCGATTCGAGGAAGCGATGCATCGAGGATGCTCCTTATTATTCCACGCGGGTTAGTCGCGAGAGAAGGTAGTGATAGGCTCGTAGTTAGGTCCGTGTCGGTCCGCGTGTACCGTGGGAAGCAACGTAAGCCTTAGAAAATGCTAATTTTATGCGATTCCTTAGAGAGTTTCTCTCTTCGAGTCGCTCCTACGCTGCGATCGTTTTCTGAACATGCCTTCTTCATTCTTACTATTCCTTATTTTATAGATGTACGAGTATCTTCTACATGTACACGTATTATTTCTTTTTCTTCACATGTACATGAAATGTATATAGACGTATAAACGTACACGTACGTATAAATACGTTTAAGTACGTAAAAAATGTTTGTGTAAACGTTCATACATTCCTATACGCGTAAAGGAAAATCGGAATTGTGCTGGTTGCGCAATAAAGCCGCCAATAATTATGAGAACATTCCGATAGCGATTGTGGTTCGGGCAAATTGCGAAGCAAGCCATGGAAAAGTGGTACGTCGTTCGAAGTGCGTGACAAGCCGCCGTGTCCTCTCTAACGGAGGAAAAGGAAGGAGAGATGTGCCTTCATTTTTCTCAGTGAGAAGGAAAGCAAGCAAGCAAGCAAGCAAGCAAGCAAGCAAGCAGGCAAGTACGCGGCAAACACGCTCGTTCTCTGGCTTGTAAAGGAGGTAACACTGATGGAAGCTCCTGCGAGTTCTCAACGATACACGATCTTAAGAGGCTATTAACGTCCTTCCTTCTTTCTTCGATGTCTTCTCATCCATTTCGATTCGATCCGTGACTCTCTTACGTTCTATCTTTTTCTCGAAGTTATGCATATCGATCGCTTTTCAACTTCTTTCGTTACAATTATCAAGCTTGTACCATTATCAAGAACGATGAATGTGTAAATATATCTGTGCATTGTATATAAATATACATAATGTATATAGGCAGGTGTACTCGTTTAAAAGATTTATCGGAATCATCGATAATACATTCTTCGATCGTAAGAATATCACATCGTGTTGTAAAAATTCGATAGGGAATATTGAAAAAGAGAAAGAAATATCCGTTTACTCATCCCATTTTTTCTTGATCTTCGAATACGAACGAATTTTTAGTCTACTCGTGGATAAATAAATTACGGATCGCTCGAGCTTCTACGAAACATCCATCTACCTATGAATATTCATAAGTTCGAAAAAGGAAGGATAAAAGAAATGGAGAGAGAAACAGAGAGAGAGAGAGAGAGAGAAAAAGAGAAAGAAGGAGAGAAAAAGAAAAAAAAAGACAACGAGGGAGAGATGGGGAGAAAGAGAGAGAGAGAGAGAGAGAGAGAGAGAGAGAGAGAGAGAGAGAGAGAGAGAGACAGAGAGAGAGATGAAAGAGGACACAAAATCTATAAAGCTTCTTCTTTGCCACGTTGCCCGGTTCGGACGTGTGCGCGCGCGCGCGCGCTTGTTCAGGGACAGTTTTATTTTTCTATAATAATAGTGTCCTGCAGTCATTTGCCACGCGAAAGGAAAAAAGACAGAGATAGAAAGATACACACACGCACACCCATACAAAATAAAAAGATAGAAGGAAAGAGAACGACGGACTCTTAAACATTTTATCAGATCATTTATATCTCATGAAGAGCCATAAAGACACGCATGGTCCACGCGGAGGGGGTGCATTTGCATGGGAAGTGGCTGAGAACACATAGGAATTAATTAGACCGCCATAAATAGCGATCCCCGTGCTTGTTTATGACCACGCCTCGGCGTATTCGCTTTTGCGCATTCGAACATTTCTTTCCATCCTGTTTTTCCTTCTTTCTTTCTTTATTTATTTATTTTTCGCACGCTCCCTCTCCCTCTCCCTCCCTTCCTCCCTCTCTCTCTCTCTCTCTCTTTCTCTTTCTCTTTTTCTCTATTTATATTTTTTTGATCGGATACACCATTTAAAGAGAAAGGTAGAAATATCATATTTCGAGGGAAACAAGCTAATGGCCCTTATAGTTTTTAAAATACGAGTTCAAAAAAAGGAGACGTAGTTTTACTAGGCCGATTAGAAATTAATTTGTTGAATATTCAAAATGAAAACTTTTAGATATTTGTTTTTTTGTTTGTTTGTTTTCTTTTGTATTTCGGAAATATTAAAAAAGATACTGTTTTTTTTTCTTTCTTTAATGGAAATTTAATCTCTTATTTATTAAAGGTTGATTTTTTGCTCTGTCATCTAACGAATGATTCATAAACTGTTTCGCGTATAATTAATTTTTTTTTGATAATAAACTTTTTTTTGATTACAAGTTATCGAAATATGTGCTTGAAAATACGTGAAATGGTTCATTAAATCGATGTTAATGGCTCATTAATTGACTCGTTTTATTCTCCTTAAAAGTCAAAGCCGAAAACCTGAAATATCTTGGAACAATTCGATTTAATCGCACATACTCAATACGAGATTCGATGCTCATGCATTTGCAGCTGTCGATGCATTCTTCTTCAGCGTTCTTTTAACCATCAATACCATCTCTTATCTTCGCTAATGTCGTTAATTATAGGCTACCATTTTTGAACTCTTCCATTTCTTTTATCGAAACTTTGAATCGCACGTTTGCGTAGACCCAAATCAAGGATGACAGCCGTGACGCCTCCGATTTTCATTTTCGACGATTTCGTTCAACTGTATGTACCGTCTATGCAAGTATGAATTTGTACCTACGTGTTCTCTAAGGTGTGGCCAAAAGAACTTGGTCGACTTTTCGAGAAAAAAAAAGTCGATCTGCTCGGAGATATGCAAACGTTCGGTGTTTCAAAGTCATCGTGACGCAGGTTATTTAAACGAGGGAAAGAGAGAGAGAGAGAGAGAGAGAGAGAGAGCATCTTTCCTCGTCTGCTTTCCTCGTTAATTATAGGTCGTTCCGCCGTTCGAACGCTTACCTAATTATCGAAACGTCAGATCTTAACGAAGAGTCAGATCAAAGTCGATGGAATTTCTTCGGTACTACGAACGGATTTTTATCTCTTTTTCTATCCGAACGGCCGACTATCATTTTCGTTTTCAAATCTGACAAGAGCTATTCCGTATCGAACAAGTTTTGTATATTTTACAAAATAAAGGGTTAGCCGTGTAACTCGTTATAAGCTGATGTCTCGGTAAATTAGTTTAAGCGAATTGAAACGAACTATTCGTTTAAAATATATTTTCACGTAAATAAAATATATAAAAAATGGAAAAAAAGAAACAGAGAGAGAGAGAGAGAGAGAGAGAGAGAGAGAGAGAGAGAGAGAGAGAGATGTTTACAACGAAAGCTTATCCACGACGAATATTTTCTCGCATATATAAAAGGCCTACCAAAAAATTCTCGACATCGATTCGAAAGATTACACTCAATAAACGTGAACTCATCGAAGGGCCAAGAGCAGTATGAAAAAAAGAAAGACGAGAAATAAAAATAAAAAAATATACTTGAAAGTTCACCCGGAGGAACGAAGCCGAAGTTTACGAAGCAGGCGGCCCTTCGAAGGGCCCGTAGGCTTTCGAGAGCTATCGCGTTACTAAACAAACGGCTGGCCATTCTCATTCTATTTTTTAGACTCACCCCAAGGAGTGTAGGTGCCACAGAACGTGTCATTATTGAGCCACGTAAAAGAAAGGAGAAAGAGGTTGTGGTGAGAGAATATGTGAAAGAGTGAGAGAGAAAGAAAAGATCGATAAGAAAAGGTGTTGAGAGGGTAGATTGACGATATGAAAGCTCGTCTCGAGCGTGAGATGATCGCAAGAGGTGTTAAGAGACCGGCTCTTACGGATAGACGCGTTTCTTCCATCTTTCTCTCTCTTTCTCTCTCTCCCTCTCTCTTTCTATCTTTCCAGTCCCTCCAAAGGAAAGAGAAGGATGAATATAATGGTGAAACAGTAGGCGTTTGCAACGTGCGATTTCCTTTATATCTGAGCTCACAAATCATTCATAAAGTCGTCGATCTACAACGTTCCAGCTGATCGCAGAGACAGGTGTACGGTGAAATTCTAAAGTGTCCGTTCTCGAATGACCCGATCGATTAACTCCAGTCTGACGATAATAATTGGGGTAATGCAATTGAATCGAATCAAACGCGTGTATGTTTATCGAGGAACATGATGTTAACCCTTTATAATTCTATCCTTTTTCTTAAAAAAAAAAAAAAAGAATTATGTAATATAATGTAAAAGTTTGTAATGTAAGTAAAGTATAACTTGTACTTGGCAAATCTTCGGACGTAAATCGATAATAAATTATCCGATGATAACATGAAACACGATGGACACATGAGTGTGTTAGTTTAAAATTACATTGAGTTATGGTGGATTAAGGTGTTCCTTTTCGACCCTCTCCTTTATTATTAGCGATTGATCGAATTGGATAAGAAAAGAAGAAGAAAAATAAAGAAATAAAAGAATAAATGTTGAGTTACGTTTGGTCTTACATTTGTATTCAAGAAGCGTGTACGATCAAATATATAAATATAGGTGTAGGAATAGTCATCGATCGTATTCGAAAGGGACGTAAAAAGAAAAAAAAAAAATGAAGAAGCGAATCGAAACGTCGAAGGGTTATTAAAATTCTCATCGCGTACGCTCTCGGATTCATTCCAAAGAGTGAATCGAGTTTGGCTGGAAGCAAAGAGGAGACCAAGCTGGAGGACGCGAGTAGTAAATGGCGACCTTTTTGCACGGGACAGCCGGTGTAGAATTAACCGGTGTTTCCTCCCCTTTTTCTAAAACCAACACGTAATTATCTCACCCGTCCGTTATTAGGTAATTTTCTTTTAGACGGAGGAGAGGGAAGGAGGCTCTTTTCCGCCGACAGGTAGGGCCCCACGGCGATACCCGATATTTACATGGCAGGTGATATCAATTATCGTTCGAGAGGCGCCTTACCTTCTCTCTTCCATCTTTGATCCTTTTTGGTCCTTCCCTCTTCTTCTCCCATCTTCTTCATCGCAACAGATCGCTCACATCCATGAAATTTTATTCGAGTTGATCGCTGCAATTTGACCGAATAGCAAGCAACGATTTTGAACAAATTTGTAGAACGTTTCTAAGGAAATAATGCATATCGATTGTATTTTAAATGAGTATAGAGATACGTCCTATCGGGTATATTAAATATTTCTTCGAGCAATATCGTCCTGAAAGAGTAAGATTGTAATAATATATTTTTTTAAATCAAGGATATGATTTTTCGAAAGTATGTAAAAAATTAAAGTAACAATTAATATTGGGGGAAATGGAGAAAGTTTGGTCGGTATAAAAGCTGATAGAGCATAACGAAAGAACACGATTACACCATATATATCCTATTGGATAAATCGCGAAGAAGCGAGACGAATTCCGATCCGGTCCTCCTCCACAAAGAATCGGCCGTGACCGTCGAATAGAGGAGAGGGGCCCTTTGCCTCTTTGGCAAACGTCGACGCGATAACTACCGTGAGGATTTCTCCTCCTCCCTTTACCTCCACCCCCAGAGGCAAAAACAAATAATAATTTCGACGAAAGGACGAACGAAGGAGGAAGAGAAAGGGAGAAGGAAGTTTAAAAAAAAAAAAGAAAAAAGTAGAAAAAAATGGCAAATCGTCGGAACGTCCTGTGGGACGTCGTTCGAACCAATCTCGGCTTATTTCGACGCGACTATCGCAATTTTCGAAAATGCTTGAGTCGGCCAGGGAACCGAAAAGGGCAAGGATTACAGGGCGCGCTGCTCTCCGTCGTATTACGGTGTTGGTTTTCGAGCCTTTTGTGTTAAAAAGACACGTGTAATCATCCCCTCCCTTTCGTTTCTCTCTCCTTCCGCTCCTATTTCTCTCTTTCTCTGTTCGTCGATAAAAAATAGAAGATAGAAAGAAATGGAGAAGCGGATCAATGAGCTGCAGTCGAGGGTTGGCCACCGTCTGCCCCTTTTTCGCTCGTTCCAAGGAAGCCCAAGGGCAAGCGAACGAGAATCGCAAGCAAGGTTGTAGAAGTTTCTTCTAGGTATCCTTTTTTTCTCTATCGCCATCTTTTCGCCACAAGTTGGTGGCTCTCTGTGTGTTTCGTGAGTTTGCATAGAAATTGAGGAAAGTTCGGCGAAGGATCGTTCGATCGATCGATCGGTCGGTTGATCGGTCGATCGTCAAAGGGGTTGGTCGAAGGTAGCAAAATCATAGCTTGTATTTTCGACCTCTTGATTTTTCTTATTTCCATGGGCTACTTTATGTTTCACGTGAGAATCTTCCTGACTCAGGAAGATTCTTTTTAATCGGTATCGAGATTTTTATCTCAAAGGGATAGAAGAAAAAGAAAAGGAGATATAATTTTGTGGTATCAACCAAAGTACGATAACTTATGGAAATGTTAGTAAAATGGATTGAAAATAAATCATAAATTACGAGGAACAACGTCATTAGACTTTGGCAGGTGCTCTTTTCTCCTTCCAAAAGGATAAAGTGAGAAAGAGAAAGAAAATGTTCACTGGACGTCCCTCTAAACGTGCTCTTTGACTTGAACATTTTGTACAATTTATCTTCGAGCGGTGGCGTGCGTCAGAGCGAAGGTGTTAACTCGAAGCGCCGACAAAAGGAACGTTTTATACGAATATCCTCTTGTTGCGTGCATCTAAAGTAAAAGAGAGAGAGAGAGAGAGAGAGAGAGAGAGAGACAGAGAGAGAGAGAGAGAGAGAGTTAGAGAAAGAGAAAGAAAGAAGGAGAACGAGATAGCGAAAAAGGGAGATCAAGAATGAAAATTGCCAAGGCTTTTTTCTTACCAGTCCAAGTATGTTTTTGAGGGATACGATTTGTTTTTGCCAAGCCAATCGATTAGGCTCGGAAACGTTCTCGGAGATATAAATTCCAGTCTTTCGAGTGTCGGAAGATGCGAAAGAAAGAAGAAACGAAAGTAAGAAAGAAAGAAAGAGACAAAACGATCGCAGTCCTGTTCGCAGCACAAATTCATTTCTGGCCAAACTGGCAGCTGTGAGCTCGCTCGTGCGATCGCGTAGCCTCTTTGGTAGCTTTTCGAGGCTTACGACTGGCACGATTATGTCGTGTGACGAAATCCTTTCGGGAGGTGGGATGAGAGAAAGAGAAAAAGAAAGAAAGAGAAAAGAAAGAAGAAGAAAAGGAAACGGATCGACGGCCATCGCTGCTCCGCTCTCGTTTCATTTAGCATTTTCTCGCCTGCTTAAATAACATCGAAGAATAAGATGAAAAGGACAGAGAGAAAAAGAGTAAGGGACAAAATAAGAAAGAAAAATATAGACTGGAGCACCTGCTGAACGGAAGGAGAGACAACGACGACGAAGACTCGGAGTGCTGCTGCGGCCATTAAGCCGAATCGTGGGTTAATCGCCGTTGCTGATGGAGCCACTTCTTGAAATCACGCATCGACGTGAAACGAAAGGTCCTTCTCTTCTCCTTCTTCTCCTTCTTCTTCTTCTTCTTCTTCTTCTTCTTCGTCTTCGTCTTCGTCTTCTCACACCGGTTAAAGTATTCTCGAACGTTGAGACACACCGTCGAGAGATCGTTTCAACCGGATTCATCTCGTATATTTAATAATGAGAAGAACGGTAGCTCCTTCCATTTTTATTTTCATCGACTTCAGCGAAGAATTCAAATTCCAAACGTCAAGTTTATATTCGTATTTTGTCCGACAATCTGTTCTTCTTCTAATTGCCTAAAAATATTCTATCCGGTCTTCTTGGAACGAAACAAAATACAGTAGATAATTAGTATGGAGAACGGACAATAATAATGGTTCATTAGTTTTATTTATTTACATTAATTTTTTATTCATTGAAGAGCGAGAGAAAGTTGTTGATGGATAACTCGATCAACACGAGGTAATATTTTCCAGTCACCATGAAAGGAATGATAAGCACATTAAACGTAGCCGATCGGAGATCGGAACATAGTGTTTAAAAAATGGCCTTGCGTATCACGCAAGCAGAAGATTGCTCGGCTTATTCGAGGCTGCCACTTCGCTGATAAAGATCTTACGTACTTTGGAAAAATCGCTCGACGTCCTGACGAAGACGGAACGGTGATCGATGGAAGGTATGGCGCTAAAGTAACGCCCACTTCGTTCGGTTAATTAAGGGTTAAGAGAACGATACAAAGTTACTCGTGTGAGCCTTCGAACTAAATAATTGTGTATCGTATGAAATATTGTTACGTCTTTCATTATCGAAAAATGATAGTGTTTTACGTCGAAATGTTTTTACATTTATCTAGGGAGAAAAAAGAAACAAGCTTATAAGAGCAACTTTAAATAACTTTATAATCGTCCGAAGATATCGGAAAAAATCTAATGGGAAAAAATCTAAAAGATCGAAGAGGATAAATATTTATACGTCAAGTCGTAGAAATAATTACGAAGTTTTGATGATATTGTTTCGGCGATAATCTTCGACAAACACGATGATTCGATATCACAGCGATAAATCAAAAAAAGAAAAAAGATAAGAAAAGCTTGTGAATAATTTTAAATAACTTTATAATCATTCCAAAGCCGTGTCGAACGATATTCGAAGAAGATAAATTTGTATACGTCGAGATGCAAAAATAACTAACAAATTTTCATAAAAATCCTTTTTCAAACCTTCGACACGTAGGGTGGCACGATATCACAGCGATAAATCACGCAAGAGAAAAAAATGGGGTAGCATCGATCCTCCACGCCCTCTTCCAACGCATAGATCATCGTCGATGGCTCGAAGCGATCCTCGAGGTGACGCGAAATCGTCCACGATCAAACAGCAGACACCATGGAACGTTCCATGGGTTAACACAATTTCGCAGGCCAACTGCCTTTCAAGACGCCCTCATTCTCGCACTACGTAGATCGCATTTAGGGCAAGCTGCATGTTTCTCTTCCTTCTTCCTTCGAAAGGAAAAAAAAAACAAAGGAGCCTAAGGACAGCGATTCGCTCAAGATGAGCATCTCGAGAGTGCACTACCAACATGATCGAGTACATCGCTTCGGGCTTGCTTGCATAGTCGCACCAAATTCCATTTCGAGCGCACACATTCTCACTTCTCTGTCTCTCTTTCTCTCCTCTCTCATTTTTTTCCTTTCTTTATTTAGTCTGAAGATAAGGTTTCCGAAAATATTTTTACAAAAAATTTGTCCGTTAATTTATATTACTTTAATAATACTAATTAAAGTCAAAGGATATATCATTTAATCTTAATGATTTTAATCATACGTTTTTGCAAATCGAAAGAAGAAGTTTCGGAGAATATTTTTGAAAAAGACTCGTGCGTTAATTTATATTACTGTAATAATACTAACTGAGATTGTGTCTCATTTGTGTTTGATGATTGTAATCATACTTGTCTGCTACTCGACCATAAGATATTAATTTGCAAAAAAGAATTTTGTAGTAATTGCACGAATAACATAATCGGGTAATCTCACTTCTTGTTAGTGGTCTTATATAGATCCTATGGATTCTTTTTCTATGAGAGACGAAGATCGATCGTTAGAGAATTAGAGTTAAAAAAAAAAGGACAAAAAGAAAAAAGAAAAATGAAAAAAAAGAGGAGTAAATTTTTTTACATTGATCGGCGGCCACAACAGACAAACGCGAAAGAGCTGAGCTCGTTCCGTTAACGGGTTGCAATTAAGTCGTTTGGAAATTGCAAGAATACCAGAAGAAGTGGGTCGATTATCCGACATTCTTTGGCGGCTCGTATCGCTACTCGTACGCCAATGCGACTTAATTGACCGTACTGTTTGATTTTACGATATGGCTTAATTGTCGGCGCCGAGCTACGAACTACCAACGATAAATGGCAAAGGACAACGATCGCCGTTAACTTTAGATTGAAATCGCAATGCCGACATCTCGTGCGCAAACTCAACGGGAATTCGCGAACGATTTACAGAAGTTAATAGATACTAACGTCGATTTCATTCGTTGGAAGATTTCGTGCAAGTCTGCGTTTTGTGTGTAAATTAATCTTGATAGTCTCGAATAATCGTCGATTATGAATGAACGAATGCTATTCGTTTTTTTAATTTGAAATTATAATACTCGTTGAAAGAGATCATACACATGTTTTTAATATTTTAGGTAAATTGATTTTTCTCATAATTGCTTGATATTTTAACATTATGATAAGATTATCTATATGAATTTATTTGTTAATATCTCAAAGTCGACAAATGGAAAATGTTCGATTTTCGATATTCTTACGTCTAAATATAAGAATATCTAGAGAAATATAGATAATTAATCCTTCGAAGAGCTAACTAGAACATTAATAATGCTCTAGGAGTCTCTGTCCGTAGTAGAGTCATCGAAAAGCATCGAAGTAGGGAGAAACTCAACTTCATTAATGCATTCTCATGAAGAGTACTCGGTATTCGAATTACTCGATCCAGTATCCTCGATCTCGTTTATTTCCTCCTAACAAACGATGAGATCTCATTAAGGCTGTTCATCGTTCCTGGTTTTCTAATGGTTTAAACCAACAATTAGTACAACTATAATTCTTGAACGATTTTAATGAACAAGATCTTATTTTAAAGACGAATGTTCAAGCAAGGACCTGGTTATTTCGAATTTTTGAAAAAGCTTTGTTCCCTTTCCGGTGAGTGAAAAACCGAGTAAACCTTTTCGAACATTTCAATCATTCCTTTAAGAATGTTCTTTAATAATTAGTGAACATATATATAGCTTGCTTTTGTAGTTTACAGTTTGTCCATACCTGTCGCTGAAATCACACAGACAAACTTCGTACGAAAAGTGACGAATTTAATGTCTTAAAAATCGTAACCAAATCAAAACTGGAAATTGGATTGATAAGAACTTTTTGTTTTGTTTTGAAATCATCTACTTTGTTCCTTTAAACGTAACTCGAAAGAGGAGAAGTCGTCTCGGTGAACTCGTGTCTTGGCACTCCTCCGCTCTGCCAATTATTCCCTGCCACACGTCGAGAGAATGGGCACTGATGGTGAGCAGGGCACCGCGAAAGAGGCGTAGGGTCGTGATAAATCTCCCTCGAGGAGAGAAAAAACTAGCTGCCCAAAAATATATGCACGCCGGAGATGGATGGGTGGAGTGCAAGGGCGGTGCCATGCCAGCAGCGAACTCTTTCGTCTCAGTTTGTTTCTCAACATTCTTCTTTCCTTTTTCTACCCAACCTTCCTCTACTTGGAGAAAGGGTGAAAGAAAGAGAAAGAGAGAGAGAGAGAGAGAGAGAAAGAGAGAGAGAGGGGGGGGAGGGAGGAAGAGAACGTGTCTACTTTTTGTGAATTTTTTAGCGATTGAGCGATTAGAGAAGGCAGACGCTCTCGACTTTTTTATTTCTCTTTCTCCTTCTCTCTCTCTCTCTCTCTCTCTCTTTCTGTCTCTGTCTTTCTTTCTTTTTTCCCTTTATTCAGTAAAATTTCTTACCATCAAATTATTTCCTGCAAAGTTCACATTCCAAACGACATATTCGTTTTTTACTATGAATTGAATGCAAGAAGTAAAGAGAGAGAGAGAGAGAGAGAGAGAGAAATTCTTCAATGGAAATTCAAATACTCACCAGTCTGACGAGAGTATCTTTTTAAGTATTTTAAATAAAGGTACTCGTGAAAGGAATCTCTATCTTTATTTTTTTCTTTCATATATCGTGCCTAAGCGTCGTTCATCGCCAGCTGCCTCGGTTAATGGGCAGAAGCGCGTCGGGATGGTCTTAAAATCGTCTCGTTAGTCGGTGATAACAGAGAAACCGTATATCGATTTGCACGTATAAAGAGAGAAAGAGAGCGGGAGAGAGTGAGAGTGAGAGTGAGAGTAAAAAAGAAAGAAAAAGAGAAAGAAAGAGAGAACGAGTAGGTGAGGAAGTGAGAATACAGAAGAAGATACTTAAAAGTCGTTCGTAAACGCGGTATAAATACGTGAAGCAGTCTCGTGGTTACTACACGAGAAGTTCTTCGTTCTCTCTCTCTCTCTCTCTCTCTCTTTTCGTTTCTCTTCACTTTTGAAAAATTCCACTCGTTATGTATTTCGTTGGCACACCTGTGTTTAACTTTTGCTCCCAGCGAAACACTTTTACCGGAAGCTCGAAAGGCTTTTCGTTCAACGCTTTTCCCGAATGTCGCTACCTCCTTCAAACTAATTTTGAGCTTGTTCTTACAAATGAAAGGGTTCGCCGCATCCGCGTTCTGCCGTGACCGTCTGTGTTTAAATATTTATCCTACTTGAGAATGAAAAGGGTAAGAAGAGGACGAGTTACTCCTTAGCAAAATTTCAAAGCTTTTCTCTTCTATAACGAACAATTTTCGAAGCTTTCAAGAACAATTTATCGTTCTTTTGGAGTATAAGAATATTACATTTTTATTCAAAGTCAATATACCTATATGGTATTATTATCGAAACTTTTACAATATATTCTCAAACACAATATAGAAGTTTATTATTTTCTGTTTATGCTTTATTATTTTATATGTTTATTTTATTGTTATACGTTTATGGAAAAGTAATGTATGAAATCAGATGTTTATGAAATTATATACATTTTCGTATATTATATTACTACTCTCGAAGTTTTCAATTTTAATATGGTTTTATTAGTATTCACGTTAATATAATTTTTTGCAAAATTAAATTATCGATATGTTAAAATTATTAACATTGATGTTAATCAAGTTGACAAACATTTAATAAATCGTATCTGTATTTCAAATACTAGAAACTTTTTTTATTTAAAATGAAATAACCAATCGATATATCGGTAGTTTTTACAATAATCAATGTCACCTCGTTCTTTATTCAACTCCTGACTACTTCAGACGTGTTTGAACACCGGTCATTGTCTTCGCAAACGTCCTTCCACTTCTTCTTCTTCTTCTTATTTTTCTTCTTTTTTTGTGTTCCTTTCCTTTGTTTCTCTTTCTCGTCGCTACCACGAGAAAGGACGAGAGGAAGGAAGAAGGCGAGTCGTTTCGTTTGGAGATAAGGAGTCCACGAAGTTAAAAGCCTACCGGTGCCTCGTCTCGACTTGACTTGCCTTGCGAAAAGCACTTTTACAATTTCGTTCGTGAAAAGAGGCGAGACGAGTCGAGTGCTTTCCTTCTTCGAATATTTCTTTCTTTTCTGTAAACAGATGCTGTTGAATTGTTAACAACTTTTATGGAAATTAATTCACAGGATGATTAAAAAAAAAAAAAGAAAAAAAGAAAAAGGAATTTTATTTCGATGATGTGAAATTTGATGAATATTAAATTTATTTCGACGAATTTCAAAATGTTTCCCTGCACGTTTAATTATTTTATTGGACTTTATCATAAAGTTGTTTTACTTTAACGAGAATAATATCGATAGAGATCGTTCTAACTATTATTAGATGAAATATTTGATTATATTTGAATAGAAAACGAGTAGTAGCTAAATTATCTCGAAACGGGTGTCGGCAACTTCGTGAAACATCGAGAATCGCTCCATTTAGTTGCAACGATTCGGAGAGACCGCTAAGAACGTCTTATTTGGATAGCCAATATTTGACTTTTGACAGATTCGAGCGGGAACCGTGGTACTTCGACAGAGACTGCCGCCGTATGTTTGCAGTCGGCCTTCGGTTTCGCCTGCCGGCAGGTTGATTTAGGATTTAAGGATTTTTGCGTTTGTTGTTCAAAGATCACGTGAATAAATATACTCGAGGTGATTCCACTATTTAGACTTTCTAGAGGGTGGTCCATACTTGGGAACTTTTGAAAGATCATAACGTTGTTGAAGCACTTATTGTTATTTCAGTTTGTATAATTGAATAATAATAATAACAATAATAATAGTATCAGTAATAATAATAACAATAATATTGATAGTAATTCCTTTCAATTTTACTTTCATACAATTGATATTTTTAAAACTTAAACTTTGTACAAAACTATTGCTTTATATGTACTACTTAACAAAGGAAACAAGTTCATGAGACGAATGAGAATTCAGCATGAAGGACTTCGAAAAGAGATAAAAATCTTCATCGAGGAGGAAACCGGTGGTGGGTCTTGATGTTTGGATAGTCTTTAACTGACCATTACACCTGAATGGAAGATCCTAAAATGGTGGAAAGGGCATTCGCTCCGTCCGGCTCTACTTCCTGTGAAACACGAATAGTAAGATCTGCGTAGGGTCGAAACGAAATATAACAGTTCCTTCCTTCCTTTTCTCTTCATAATTTTTCCATTTTACTGAACGAAAGAGAAAAAAAAAAAAGAAAAAGATTTCCACGTATAATCTCGAACATAAACTCGAGATTATTCATGAATTGGATTCCTATTCATGAATGAGTTCAAAATGAATGAATACAAAAGAATGAAAAAAAGAAAAAACTAAAAAATATCTCTCATCGATGTTACTGTTTCAAAGTATTTTAAAACCTCCAACATGATCTTATGAAAAAATATCAAACAATGTAATCTTCTATCTCATTCTTCGTTCCCTATGATTCTTGAATGATACAAAGAATTTATTCGACCGTATATTTACAAGAAGAATTTTTGCAACGTCAGGGAACTTGCGAATTGTAGAAAAGTTTCGTTGTCACTGTAAGGATGGTTTCCATGAAATCTTCAATCGATCATTCGAAAGGATCAGTGTCGTGCATCGCTGCTCCGTTTTCGTCGCTTGGTAAAGCGAGGCTGGAAATACGGTGACATAACGCAGCCTGTAAACGTTGAAAAGGCGTTCATGAATGAAGTGTGTAAGAGAGAGAGAAAGAGAAAGAGAAAGAGAAAGAGAGGAGATGGTGGAGGGGTGAAAAAACGAGGGCGGTTGAAGGCACACCACCTTTTTTCATCCTCGTTTTCCTCCTACGAATTCATCCTTTTTTTTTTCTCCTTAGCAACGAAGGAACGAAGACGACCTGCTGCCATTGCCTTTACCCTCGACAATGCGTACTCATTGTAAAGATCCTGTTTGCCGAGAAGGCTGTTGCCTGCCGCTGCCGATGCCCATGCTTACTGACGACGTTTCCCTACAAGAAGAAGGAAAAATTCTACGAGTTGAAACTATTTTCACGAGTAGTGGTAGGGATGAGGGTCGTGTGGCCGCACGCGTGTTTATTTAGGATCATCCCTTGGTGGGCCATCGGCTAATTCTACCGAACCCGTGCAAATCCTTCGAAAAAAGGACTGATACGGATTAGAGTTCTTCCGGTGCGCTGGTTTTACTTCGATCGATTGAAAGTTGCAACCTTGCAAATATACCAGAACATACCAATCGAATCGTACAATTTTCAAATACGACTGAAATAACATACAACAGTGCAATAACACAATATTATTTACAGTCGAAATAATCGAACAACAAATTGTATCTACCTTCGTACATTCGAAAACTGCTTAACTATGGTAGAGCATTTCTTTGGATTTGCTTTGCAACGAGCTGTTAGATTGAGCCTAATCGACTTCCGTTCGATAAATCAGCGGCGTCGGTAACAAGAGGAGCTTAACTCCGCCCTTTTTCAGTTCCTGTTTGACGTCCGATCACATTTGCTTGGTGTCCAGTTTCGGACACCCCACTTGTGGTCCAGAAGTTAGCCAGTAACGCTGGTCGAGTCGGATTTTTCACCGGAACGTTCCTTTCTTCTCTTCTGTTTCTTATTTCTCTTTCTTAACTGACGTTGTCCAGATCACTCGAGATGGTGGTTCATTAGAAATGTTCGAAGGACACTTGTGGCTTCGCACACCTGCCTTTCTTCCTGTCGTCGTTTTCTTATTTCACACATTTCATTCCAATCCAAATGAATGTATTCGTTTTAAAAATCATCTGCATGGAAACAGCGCGCATATAACTTTTGTATAACGAATCTCAAACGAGATACACGATAAGCGAACCTTTCGCCGATCATTTCCGTTCGATTAAAATCACGTTCGCGGCTCGTAACAATCGCTAACACGATTCCGAACGATTCCATTGGTGAACACCTACGTACCCGTATTCGTCGTAAAATCGTATCCGTTCGAACCCTTTTTTACAGTGAATCGTTTGCAATAAAATGAAATTGCTATCCAACGAGAGCGAGAGAGGAAGAGAGAGCGAAAGAAAGGTGGACGCACAAGGCCAATGAAATTGCAATATTCTTATCTTCTCTCTCTCTCTCTCTTTTCGCTCTGTCCCTTTGTATTTTCGCTTATCGAAGCAAACCACGTGCAACGAGAAACGACCTTCTCGTTTGGGCATTTAAAAGATGTCGATTCAAGAGTTCCGGCGTTTTAAGGCGTTGTTAGAACCTCGGTTAAAAAAAATAGTAATAATATATCTTTAACGAAATCGTTAAATTCTCAGAGAACCGACCGCACGATCGCATACCACAATTCGATACATTTCGATATATATTTTTCTTTTTCTCATCGAAAGATATCTATTTTTTTTCTTACAAGTTGTATACACAATGAAAATATAGTATGTGCATATATATTGTTTTCGAAGAGTCTTAGGTCTGTTGCACGCAGATTAAATCGAGAAACTCATTGTCAGTCGTACTCGATACGAGAAATATCGAATTCGATCTCGTTGTCTCGTAGAAATCGAAACGTACAATAGATATCTTACAATGAACGAGTCATAATATCGATCGTTCACACTTACTTATCGTTGGACATAAGTTTCATATAGTGGACGCAACGATATCACGTACTTAAGTCGTTGTTATTATAGTATCAGTAGTAGTAGTAGACGATGGTGGTGTTGGTGATGGTGGTCTTTTCATTTTCTTCAAGGCACATATGTTTTCATACATATAGTCGCAAAAGTGTCGAGTGTCCTTTCGAGAAAATAACGCGTCCGTTTAACTTCTTACGGCCTAAGGTATCCCGTAACCGAGTTTGAAGGAGAGGGAAGTGGGTGTTACGGGGTGTGCCTGGATCCCATACGTGATCCTTCGAATAACCGTAATAAAAGCCCACCAAGAATATTCGTTCACGTTTCTCTGGAAGAAGCGTGTCTGCGAGGGTTGAAAAAAATTTCTTTGCCACGAGCGAGAGAGAAAGAGGGAAACTTGTGATACGCGTGGGTGTATGCTCAAGAGAATCCTCATTCTTTTTACGAAGGTGAGTGGTCCTTACGTATATCCCGGAACGAAATAAATTCGAAGGAACGAATCTCTAACGAGGAACTCTTCTTATAATTTAACTATCTTATTACATCGTTCTATACCATTTCGGAGATCGTCTTGTTCAAGAGATTTATCTTATAACTTTTAGGTATATGGAGTTATTTCAAGATAGATCATATATTATAATGATTCGTGTTAAATTATGGAGAGGAAAAAATTGTACAGTCGAGACGAGTAATACTGCATTAAAATATAGTTCTTTTATATCTACGTATTCGTATTTGTCAAGTATTATCACAATAGATTTCAAGAGATATCGAATATTTAGGTATAATAAATTTAAAGAAGAAAAATAAAAGTTGGCTCCGTCTTGGCATTATTCCGATGTACATTTCATTGAGAACGAAAAAGAGAAAAGAAATGGGAATAAAATGCAGAAAGAGAGAAATAAAGAGAGGGAGAGAGAGAGAGGGAGACAGAGGGAGAGAAAGAGAAGAAATGCAAGAAGCGTGGTTCTTCTTTCTAAGGTTTTACGTGGCTAAGCCGCTAAGGGTAGTTAGACACCATTTTTCGAGAATGCATCGAGGGTCCGGAAGTGGGCGGAACTGCAGGCTGTGCGCTTTGGTATTGTATACAAGAACTAGGTTTTTTCTTCCTTCTCTCTTCTCTATCTCTTTTTCTCCCTACATGTATTATGTAGCGCCAGGGCATGGTTACCAAAAAGGACATTCGATATCCGTAATACCGTAATAACAAGCACCACGTCATGCAGGACGTTTGGAGAAAAGCAAGAAGACGACGGCTCCTTTTAGGAAGAAAGATAAAAAAAGAGAAGAGAAGAGACTAGTAGGAAAAATAAATTCGGCCAAGTGTAGTAGAGTTTCTAAAGTTCAAAGATAAGTCCACGTAAGCAGGAAACCAAGCGGATCTTTCGAGTTCCGCGATTCTTTCTTTCGAGGACACTCGAAACACTCGTAAAAACGTTGGCCAGTTAGCAGTTAAGTATCTATCAGACTTTTTTCATCAGTTCGTTTACATTAGACCGGTATTATCTACTCGTCCATCGATCTTTTCGTTTATCGTCCAATTCGATCTTACTTTAAAAATATAATCGTATTATTATTGTTCGTTTATCGATCAACTCTTGGACGTACTCGACTAAATGTGCTGAAGTTTTTGCTTTTGAAGTGTTCTGTGCCGTCGGCTAAAAAATTGCAAACGTCTTCGATGTTATATTAACTCGCCACAAAAAGCCAATTTGGAGTACAATGGAGGGCCGCGTACGCACGCGGCCGAATCATCCACTCTGTTCGATGTATAACAGAGAAAGAGAGAGAGAGATGGAGAAAGAGAGAGATGGAGAAAGAATAAGAGAGAAAGAGAGAGAAAGAGAGAAAGAGAGAGAGAGATTTCGTCCGGAACGACGCGCGATCGGACTTGATTAAAAACGAGATTGCGGGAGCATGATTTCGAGGTGGAAGATTAGGCTCGGGCTTTTATTTGATTTGCAATTCCATTTTATCGTCGGTGTTGTTTTAAGAGCCTCCCTTTTCAATGTGTACGTCGGTGTGTATCCAAAAGTCGATTTCACGTAAGAGATCGATGATCTCTTTGCGGTTTCTTTCAGACTACGTAGAAACCACGCGAATGTAATTCGAATGAAATTTTACTATTACCATCGTCCAATCGAACAATTTTGTGGGATGATTTAAACGGGTAATCGTTTGAAATTCAATTTAAACTTCTTTTTTCTTTCTTCTCGTATTCCCTTAAGAAAATTCAGAGATTTATTTTTTTTCTCTTTCGTTCTAATTTAGATTAAACACGAGGAAATTGTTTTGCTCGTGCTTTTTTTTTTTTAATTTTAATATCCTCGATTCTTTCTTTTTTTTAGAATCGTATATTTTATATAATACGTACAATTAAAAAGAGTAAATACCCATTTTACACGGCTGTTAAAAATTTCAAAAATATTTTCTTATACCGTCTGTACATATTGTGACAGCAAGCATTGTCATTTCCAGTCCACAGTCGTAGACTTTTAATGCTCTTGAACGAGCAAGAGCCAGATATAATCTCCTTTCCTTTCTCTGTCTCTCTCTCTCTCTCTCTCTCTCTCTCTCCCTTTTTCACTTTCTTTCAGTCTTTCTGTCTGTCTAGAACTCATTTCGAACCCGTTTCTTTTCCAAGAGAAATTCGTGAATGGTTTCCCGCTGCGCCTCTTATTGCATACTCCTCGTACCGAATTAGAGCGAACGTTTGGAGAAAGGATTTGCTCTAATTCGCACACAGAATCCTTGCGATGTGAACCCTGAGTATTGTTGCTTGCGACGACCAGACATTACAATCTCCTCGACCACTTGGAGATACGTTTATCGTTTTGACAATAGAAACGAACGAATCGTCTTCAACCGGTCCGCCTCGTTTCAGTTGGAAATTTCTTCGTTCGTTCGATATTAAATATATATATAAATCGAGATCAATTTGAAAAAATTTGAAAATCAGTGGTCTTTTTTCATAATAATAATCATAAAATGAAATCTCTTAAAATTTAAATTTACTTATCATCTATTTTAATTTCATGTTACACAATTACGAAATATTAATTAAATAAAAAAAAAGTCAAAAGGAAAAAATGAGAACGTTGGATAAAAAGTATTTTCATAAGAACGTGAACGATAAAGAAGGTAGAAAGTACAAAGAGAAAAAGAAAGAAAATCACGGGTGGCAAAGCAAATACGGAAAAGCATAATTATAGTGGCAGGAGGTGTAAGGGAAGGACGTGGAAAGACTAATTGCTCTGCACTGACGCCTACTCGAATCCTTTTAACTGGTACTTTGGAGCGGCACCCTTGGTGTCAGCTTTTCGTTCGGCTCGCAGAAGATTAGAAGACTCATTAAGTCTTTGCGAAAAGGAAAAAAAAGGAAGTGAAAAAAAAAGAAAAAGGAAAAGGACTCTACCAAGTGAGTAGAACATCAAAAGGAGGAGAGAAACGCCTTTTGCAACGTCGATAGTGGCAATAATAATTAGCAACGGCCTGGATACCGTGACGAATTTATTTTCGAAGAAAAGAGGATTCTCTCTATCGTCCGCGAATGAATTCCGAAAGGAAAAAGTGAGAGAGAAATAGATAGATAATGGGCTAGAAAGAGAGAGAGAGAGAGAGAGAGAGAGAGAGAGAGAGAAAGGTGGAGCAAAAGGGTGTGTCGTGGTATCTTCTGGTAACGAGGGTAATATCCAGTTTTGAGAATGACTCGCCAAGGGACGCGTGACTCGCGCCATATGTCTCGGCGTATTCTCGAAGAAACAAAGGAAAGGGCTCCCATTCGGCTCGCTAAAAACTATTAACGGAAAGCAAAGAACTTTGCCGTCGTTCCATGCAACTGTTAAGGGTTGACCATCCTGCAAAAATGATTTTCTTGCTACTCGTTGAATTCCTAACAATTTTAGCGTGAAGGATTTCTCTACGCTCGACAGATGTCGTAGAATTAGTTATGTTTCTTCAGCGTTAATCAAAATGATAATAATAATTCAGGATTAAAGTGATCTCCTCGTACTTGTAGATAGTAAAAGGATTTTTGATATGATTAAAGTAAACTTTGAATGAAAATGTATTAGATAACTTCTTATAAAGAATGTTTCGAAGCTCGTATAAATGAAGATGATAGAATTATCGACTATCACGAAGGAAAAAATATAAGAAATGATTTTTAAAGAAAGGATAAGGATTAACGTACTTGAACAAGAGATAAAGAGGAAGAAGAAGAAGAAGGAGAAGAAGAAGAAGAGTTCTCAGAGAGAAAAAGAGAAAGAGAGTGAGAGAGAGACGAGCACGCGAGCAAAGGAACGCCATTATGTTGGAGGCACATTTTCGAGGTGGATCCCTAAGGCCATAGGCCGTCGAATCCCCGCGGCGTGCCGCAAATAAATTTCGCGACTCCCCATAAATAATTAATAGATTCGTTACGAGGGCGCGTGTAAATCATCGACCGACGCACGAGTCTCGACCCTTTTCTCTCTTTCTCTCTCTCTCTCTCTCTCTCTCTCTCCCTCTCTCTCTCGCTCTCTCCATCTGTCTGTCTTTCTGCTTATTTTCTTTCTTCCTCGTCTCCACGTCTCCGCCTCCGCGAAACAAGAGAGAAATTCTCGAGGAAACGACTCGTCCGTTTTCGACAGTAAAATCCTGCTTCTACGAAGACTCGTTGCATTTATTTTATCCCTTTTATACAACCATTCGTTCATTTTTTTTCTTTCTCTTCTTCTACGAAATTCAATTTGCTTCGTCGTTTGTTAAATATTCAAAATATTCATCTTGGTTAATATATTATATCTATCTATCTATATATATGCATTATTAATAATGGTAAGAAGAGTATAAAGAATATAAAAAGTACAGATCTCACGCATCTTATTTAAAAAAATGTTTCTCATACAATTTGGATATTAATGATATTAATTTGTATTCGTATTAAGCAATGAAAAAATATCAAAATAAATACTCTTAATTCTCTCAAGATCAATGATCCTTGCTCTTCAATTCGAAATCGCGAAGAAAGTCCTGTCTCCGTGAGAGGAGAAGGCAGGTGCGCGTTCTCCTTTTCAGGATACGTAATTTGCCCTCGACCTACTGTGCCCTGCCAGGTCAGATTCTTCCGCGGTGAAATAGTGGCATAATGGACGTCCGGAGAGAGGTTCGTCTTCTCCTTCTTCTTCTTCTTCTTCTCCTTCTTCTACTTCATTCTGCAGTAAGCTTTCCGAATCGAAGAACCTATCATTATCCGGCGCGAACCGGAAGCACGACGCCTAGGGGGCCGATGAGATCCATCGAAATCGAACGATCTCGAGGTCTTTGCAACAGCGATGACTTCTGAAGAGATCTGTTCTCGATCTATCCAAGTCGTTGAAATTGGATAAGGAACATAAATTTCGATGTGTGGTCTTTCCCTTCCTACCTTCCTTCTTTCTTTTTACCCAGAAAATTGCCTATCTTTTCTATCGAAGACATTGCAACCGGAGGTTTTCGTCCTAGCCAAGGACGAAACTATTTCTCTTTTTAATCCTATTTTTATCGTCCACCCTCGATCGACATCTGTGTCTCATCAAACGCAACCACGTAATTATCCATCGTTAGTTCGGATTATTATCCCATGAAATCTTATGATTAGGGTATTCTTCAGAATCAAGATAACTATAAAATCGTAGAATCTATTTTTTTTTTGTGTCTCTTTTGTACTTTTCTTTTTTTCTTCTTCTTTTAACCTAATCTTTTGCAGGAATTTAATTAAAAGGACATCGAATACAATCAGACTTCTTTTACGTGTCTCTTTCAATTCAATTGTTTATAAATATTCTCTTCGAATGATCAATAAGATCTTATTGAATTTATCAATGATTTCAAAGCAATTGTAATCACGTGATACAAAGTATAAAATACAAAGTCCATAAGAAAAAAGTTTGGTACCGCGAAAGGCGGAAGTCGAACGTCGTTCCCAATGAACGGAGCTCTCGAAAAGATTTCGACGCGACGAACGATAGCACGGCTGACCGATAAAAAAGCAAAAGGGTACCGGGTGGAAGCAATAAAGCGTAAGACGGTGCTTTTCTTGCTGAAGCCCATGCCACGGCGTTACGAGTTGGCATTTCTGGTGCGACACGGCAATTGGAACTCTGGCAGATGTCCGACGCGATGCCGACATTCCGGGCATCGGCCACGATGATTTCCCGTCGATGGCATCTTAAAATTACTCAGTTAAGCCCACACTTTCGCGAGACGTGCTTTTATCCTTATTAGTACGACGATCCGTATCAATTCACGCTACTTTTTTATTACTTACTTCAACTTCTTCAAAAGAAAAAAAAAGAAAGAAAAGAAAAATCTTACATTAGATAGCACAAATATGTCGTCGAAAAAAATCAAGTTAATCGGTTTCTCGAAAGATTTTTCAATTTTCCAAAAGAAAAGAAAAGAAAGAAAAAGAAAAAAAAAAGAAATCGAAAAGATACTTCAAATTTCTCCCTGAATGTTGGCAACCATTCGAACTTCGAGGTAATACGGGGTACTTTGAAACTCCATTTGAAATTCACTTGCAAACTTAATTAGATCGAAGTTCCTATGAGTTGGTGTACCAACGTTAAAACGTTTACAGTTAGCAGTCACACCCGAAGAATTTCATGAGGTATTCGTTCAGAGGGAACGGAGAGCGAACAGCAAATTCAAATTCAAAGTCGAATGTGAATTGCAATGTACCCGAGACTATATAATGTGGATGTTACATTACGAAAACAGGATTCTCCTGTACGAGACCGGGATTATACGGGTCCGCATATGTAAGTAGCTTTCTCTCTTTGTAAAGCATAAAGATGGAAGCGAGTACAAGATGACAGAGGATTTAGTTGTTTCGTTGTCTTAACCTTTGCCACTATTCAAAGACATTTTTATTTGTATATCAAAAAATTCGATGGAGAACCCGTTTGAGAAATGTTTGAACATAAATCGACTCATGGCTCAGGATAATTTTTATTGCCCATTCGTAGAATTTCTGCTTGATATTTTACAATAATTTTATCTTTACAAATTTCACCAAAAAGAAAAAAAGGATTAATATCTGTCAGTATTTTATCGATGACAGGGTGAACGGATACGGAAAGGGAAAATCGATCGTTATCGATATAAACGACAAATTTCATGGGAAAGCAAATTGATCTCGCCTTTTCTGTCGAACAACGGCAAACGTTATGGTCGTTGCTCGCACCAAAGTTATTCGTCGAGACCGAATCAGGCCGGACCTTTTCTTTTCCCTGCGAATTATTATCGTCCGTCGGCTCTTGCAAGAGCCGCATAAGAAAAAGTAAAATTGCCCTGTACTTACAAATGATGGTCCCGAAACGAGCGACAAGACGCGCTGCAGCGACGGTGAAAAACATTTCGAGGCCGTTACGATGAAAAAGGATCTTCTCGAGAACGTGCTTCCTTGTGAAAGGAGAATTTCGGCTAAACTTTGCGTTTTATCATCGAATTCGCATTCTCTTCTAATTGATCGAAATTTCGAAAGAAAAAGAAAGAAGATAGGAGAAAAAGAAAAAGAAATTAATCGAGAAATTTTATATTTGTTTTATGTTAAAAATCTGACGAATGGAACTCACCAGAAAATTTCATAGTTTATGATAAACTTATAAGTACTAACTTATGCACCTACATTACGCAACCGTACATTACACCAATTTCGATACCGAAGGAGAGCATGATCGACACACCCAGTTAAGCGCGATACTTTAACGTAATTGCTCTCATCGTATAGCTTATGTCGTTGTATCACAAAACGAGTTTCAAAGGGGCGTGTTAACTTCATCTTCAAAGTTGAATCATTCGATACGAAGAAACCGTGCGATAAACAACACAAATTTTAACGATTCGGAAGGATAAAAAGATGAATAAATTCGTATAGAAAAGTCTTATACAAGATACGAATTTCATTTAATTCGACGAATGTGGATACAAAATGTAAAAATATTTATAAAAGCGATGACAGGAAGATGAGACCATTTAAAAACTTCATCGTTCCCTTGAATCGAAGTGCGGAGAGCGATCGTTAGCAGATCGAAAAGAAACTTTTCTTAACTTACCATGACAAGAAGGGAGCGAGAAAGCGATATCCAAGATGACAGGCAAGCGCATTAATTCTAATTAACTGGCATCCATTCGCACGTCTCACCGAGTTCGTCGCTATGATTGGTGGATGTAAAGAGTGGGGGAAAAAGGAATGAAACTACTTTCACGTGGGTACTGTGCACGCGTTATGGATCACGTTACGCGTGCCTCTTTCTCTCTCTCTCTCTTTTAAGCACCTGTAATACACGTTCTACGTTCGCGTGACTACGTTCGATCTTTCGTTTGTTTTCTCATGGAAATTTTTACGATTGTCAATGGCCGAAGTATGATCGAGAATAAATAAATAAAACTATGGTAATCGTGGCATTTGACTCGTTTATTTATAACTTCTGCGAATTTTAATCGTCCTCATTAAAACTCATTTATTCATGCGCTTCACCTTCCGCGAGAACGCGAGCCACATCGATTACGCGTCTGCGAACTCTCTCATTGATTTTATTCCTTTACAACGTCCCGCCAGTTGCATTCATTAGCGTCATATTTCGGTCGATAATCGCATCGCAGCGATTCGTTATGCGGCCATTCCGTACGGCCCACGGTCAGTATCTTAATGAGCCCTCGACGATCGTGAAAATCACTTATCGGCGTATATATCGTAAGGATCGGACGTTTTTAAAGAACGCTCTTATACTTCGCTTAACGACGTCGATTGTATCTTCTCGTGATCGTAAAGCAACCTATTACTTATGTATGCGTGACAATTTCAATGCGATATTAAAAGTATGAAACTGTCTCGAGTGTCATGGTTTCTTTCGCCGGAATAACTATCATAGACTTTTTTTTTATTTCACAGTTATAATTACAACATTAAGGGCTTGAACTATATCGAAGACGAGAAGAAAAAATTGTCCGAGACGATTTTGTGCTCGTATTAAAAGTAACATGCTTATTTAATCCGCTCTACTTCAAAATTATTATCCAAAGTTACGACTAAGCAAAGTATTTTTTTCCTTACATTCACTTCTGACCCGACACTTCACAAATGATTAATCGATATAAATTTATAAATCGATTAGTCTGAAAAAAAGAAGACAAGAAAAGAAAAAATAGAGAAAGAAAAAAGAAAAAGAGAAAAAAAGAAATTAGAACTTCGAGTAAGTAGTGATATATATATAATACTTCCACGAAACAAAGATCGTGGATGGCGTTGGGGTGGGAGAAAGGGGGGAAGGGACGAAAGGAGAAAGGGGTAGGATTGGTGTACCGTCTGATACATCAAAGAAGAGGTAGAAAGAGAGGAGAAGATGGCCCCCCCGAGGACAGTCGAGGCATGGCTCGATTTCGGTGCGCAGCAGGCAGGTGTTCGAGTCCGGCGAGATCGTTCTCTCGCGTTTATGCGCGCACGTGCTTTATTACTCCGTCTCCCGGGCAGCATCTCAGTGACTCCAGTGCTCGTCAATCAGCGAGACCAGCGCCGCAACGTTCCTTTTCTTCGGCCTGTCTCCTTCGTCTCTTCTCTTTCTTTCGGTCTGCTTCTCTCTCTTTCTCTCTCTGTCTTTCTCTCTGTTTCTCTATCTCTTTTACACGCACACACGCATACATATATACATATACAGTGCACCGCTTTTTCTTCCGATCCTCTCCCTCCCCTTCTCTTCATCCCTTTCTTTCCTCGGTAGGAGAGGGTCACGGCCTCGGAGCAGGTGCCCAAAACCGCGGCTGCACCAACACAACCAAGACTGACATGCATTTTGGTCATGCGCGACGTACGAGCCGTTACGTAAATCTTCCTTGCCTCGTGTTACTCTTTCTTTTTATTTATTTATTTTTATCTTCTTTTCCTTTTATTTTCTTTCTCCCTTTTTCTTTTTGTTTTTGCTTTTTATTCTTTCCCTTGGCTCTTCTCATTCCCTTCTCTTTCTTCTTCTTCTTCGTCTTTGGCTTTGGCTTTGGCTTTGGCTTTGACTTTGGCTTTGACTTTAGCTTCGTTTTCTTCTTCGACTTCGTCTTCGTCTTCGTCTTCGTCTTCGTCTTCGTCTTCGTCTTCGTCTTCGTCTTCGTCTTCCTCTCTTTTTCCATCGGGAATACCTTTTACGTTCGAGAATACGATCGTTGTTCGATGCTTTGCATTCGATCCTCTCTTGCAGACGAACCTCGTCGAGCTCTTTTTAGAGTCGTTGAATCTTTGATTTTACGAGGTCTCGTTAGAACCGTTTCATGTGCCTTGCTTCTCCTTTCATGGATCTTCTTTTGAATTACGCGAGGGTTTTCTTTCAGTAATTATTATATAGATATGAAACTCGAAAACAGAGATAGAAAGGAAAAAGGAAAGAGACAAATATTTGAATCATTAGATAGTACAATGTGATTTAATAATTAAATTATGCTAACGATTGATAATAACGGAATATCATGATAATAATTGTATCATTATTGAAATCATTTCGAATTCATCACGTATTATTATTGAAATCACTTTGATCGATGAGGTTTTGTACGTGTATTAAATGAATATACTGATTTATTATTTCAATTATTTAATATTTATTTCGTTTGAAAATTGTTATGGTTGATAAGAGTTTACGTATCTTTCTTTTTTTCTTTTTTTAAATAATCGACGAAAGATCGAAACGATAGAATCGAATCGTCATTAAAGTAAGTCGTTTATGTACACGATCGAGTTAATCATCGACTAAAGAACGGTTCGGCATTCTCAAGAGTCCACGACAAGCCGTCGACAGTGTGCTAAGCCTTTAAAGACTCCTTCGTTGTCGAAGCTTCGAAGTCACATGGGGAAAAAGTGTGGTAGGCGTAGAGAAAGATCGCCGATTGCGTTTGTCTCGTCGAGCGAGACGCGACGGCGTGTTCGCCATTAATCAAGCGAAGAAAAGGACAAACGATTACGCCGACGTCTCGTTGCTTGAACGTGATCGCCTTCGAAAGCTCCAGACCCGATCGATGACGAATGAGACTTGACTCTGAGAAGGGAAGAAATAGATACCTATACGTACATACATATATACATACATACATACATACATACATATATACACGCACACACATTTCCTAAATATTCATTAACCCAAACTTTTTCATCGCAAACTTCTTTCAAATAATAAATGACAAATTTTGGATTTATTTAAATTTCCATGAAATCATATTTTTGTCATATTAATTATCTACGAAGTAATATCTTGAGCAAGTTGAAGCAAAAATAGATATCGATTTTAAAAAATTCATGTTCGTCGATTTTATAATTAAGAATAATTTAATATAGTAATATCTCTCTTTTTTTTCTTCCTTTTTTATATTAATTTTGACAGTCACTCTTTAAAACATTATTCCTAATTGTAAGCTTTATCTTACTTTTGGTTTCTTTTTACTAATCGCAAGGAAGAACAAAAAAGGAAAGAGCAAGGATTTAAATCCGATCGAGTCGAGCCTTGCTCCTGTCGTGATCGACAAAGATCGATGATCCGAGGTCCATCCTCTACTCTTCGCGATAACTTTTCACTTCTCTAGTCGTGTTCAAACTCGTTAGTCCTGTTGTATTCTCGATCATGGCCAAGGATAAAAGATTACCAGACCTTTACGTTTGACCGAAAATAAATCGTTTTCTTTTGTTTCTTTTTCTTCTTCTTCTTCTTTTCCTTCTTCTTTCGCATTAATAAATTTCGTAATAACCAGCGATTCTGTATGAATGAACGTGAATTCTTTTCATAAATGTTCAACTTCTCCTTTTTCATTAGAAACTTATTTAAATTGAATATTACAAAAGATTTTGTAAATCGAATAAAATTAATTAGATTCATTCATTATTTAACATTTATTTCCAATATCCCATAACAAATTTAATAACTACATTATTTCCAATTTCGCTCTGGTAATCTTCTCTGGAAAGGAAGGTTTTTTTTACATACGAAATTTAATATGAATATTATTAAAAGCATTATTCGATTAAAAGATAGGGACACATATTGAGAAAGAAAGAGAGAAGGAGAAAATAATAAAAAGTGAAAAAAGAAGTAAGAATAAATGGGACAACTTTTCTCCAACTCGCCATTACAATTCGACATGGCGAGCGTACCGCGCGGTTTGGTACTTACACGTCTTACACGTAATACGCCGCGATGCATACACCTGTAATAACATCGGTGGGTTTACGGCGAAGACCTTTGACCTCGCTCGCGTTCGAGCTCCGCGCGCGAGGATGCGTCCGAGGAGAGGCCACGTCGGTACGTCGATTATCCAGTCATTTTCCCAGGCTTCGTTCGGCCGCTATACTATAACCCTCTCTCTCTTTCTCTCTCTCTCTCTATCTCTTTCATCTTCCTCGTATCTCTTTCTTCCTCTTGCAGTGTCGAGCTGGAGAACGTTACGAGAATGACGTACCCATACGAGCTAGTGGAAGTCCGTCAGAGCTATTACATTCGGACTTGAGAAGAGAAAAAGAGGGAGGAAGAGAGAGGGAGAGAGATAAAGAGAGAAGGGCTGGAGAACGCGAAGAACGAAGTGTACAAAATAAGAAAACGAAAAAAAAAGAAAAAAAAAAACGAAAGAAAAGGAAAAGGGACGGCTTAGTGGTACTCTCCTTTTCTTTCCATTATCTCTTTCTCTCTTTCTCTCCTTGAAACGAAGAGAACGCATACGATCTTGCGGGTGTGTGTAAGAGAAAGAGAGAGATAAAGAAAGAGAGAAAGAAAGAGGGAGAAAGAAAGAGACAAGAGACGAAGAGAAGGGAGGAACTCGTCTTCTCGGCATGCACATTAAGAGGTCACGCTCCGGCAGGTGGCGGACTCGTGATTCACTCGGTCGCTCCCTTCGAGCTAGGTACACCGCGAGGAGACCATTCTCACTCACACGAGCGAAATAATTGTCAAGGAGATATCCCTACTCCTTCTCCTTCTTAAAAAGAGTAAAAAGGTTTCATCACCGTTTATCTACTTCTGAGTGAGTTTCTCTCTCTCTCTCTCTCTCTCTCTCTCTCTCTCTCTCTCTCTCTCTCTCTCTCTCTCTCTCTCTCTCTCTCTCTAGTTATCTCTAAAGTAATCGAACTATCGAGGATCTTAAATATCAAGTATGATAGCAATCATTTGCTTCGATCTGACTCGAATGATATTTTTTTTCAGATATAATCAAACGCTACGTGTACATACAAACGTGGATAATAAGATAATTTTTTTCTTTTCATTCTAACCAGATTAGATTTAATTGTCATACTTTGTCTTCAGTCACGCTTTCTTAGCAGCTCTAATTCGTGATCCAAATGAATACTTCGAATGGTATCGATTACTTTGAAGTATCTTTCAGTCTCTTGCTTTCCAATTTCCAACGTCTTTCACTAGTATTTTCTGTTTGACCCTACTACTCTTTACTTCTTTACCTCCTTATCCCTTTCTCTCTGTACGACGACACCAACGTCCGTGTGTGCCCTCGAGGTCTTACCGGGAGCTCATAAATCTTCTTAAATATCTTCTCTATCTGTTGAGCATCCGAGTACGTGCGGCTTGGTATTACTCTCTTTCTCTCTCTCTCTTTCTCTTTCTCTCTCATTCTCTCTCTCTCTCTCTGTCTCTCTCTCTCTCTCTCTCTCTCTCTCTCTCTCTCTCTCTCGTATTCTCAGCCTCTCACGGAAGGTAAAAGACCGTGGCAGGAGTCGCTGGACAGAACACAGCTGCCGCTTAACAGTAGTTGTAATGGGCATGCAGAGTGCGCGGGAGTGCAATCAGACTTCATCTCGTTGCGAGGCTTCTGAACTGAGAGCATACATCACGAGTATCCGTGTGTTCCTACGAAGCCTGTCACGAGTACTTCGTTCATTGTTTCTGCTTTATAACCCGGAGCCTCTTCGTTTCTTTACCTCCTTCTTCACCTCCTCTTCATTCTTCTCCTCCTCCTCCTCCTTCTCTTCTTCTTCTTCTTCTTCTTCTTCTTCTTCATCTTCATCTCCTTCCACCACTTCATCGTTGTCTTTGTCTTTGCCCGACCTCGCTCCATTTTCTACCCTTCTCCCCGATTCCCCATCTCTTTCACTCTCGGTGCAACAACGCATCAACCAATATATAGACGTTTAACCTCCTTCGCGCACGCAACAATTTATTTCGTAACGTAAGATTATTCCTACGATTACTTTATAACACCCGACGAAGAGCTATCGTTCCTCGAATTTCTCTCGCTTAACATTCTCTAATGACATAAAGAATATATTCTTTGCGATAATAAAATCGTTTTATTCGACATTTTATTCGTAACTTTGAAACTTGAAAATTAAATGCGAATACATGTATATTCATAAGAGCGCGTATAGTTCAAGGTAGAGGTATATTCTCCCCCCCTCTCTTTCTCTCTCTCTCTCTCTCTCTCTCTGTTTCTCTTTTTATTCTTATTCTTCCTTTTCAAGGCTGTTCAGAAAGAGACGGAGAAGGCAAGAACAGGAACAGACACGGTTGCAATTGCACCGCTCACGGATCTCTCTTTCACTCTAAGGTACTTTCCATTCCTTCTCTTTGTATCTCTATCTCCTTTTCTCTTTTCTCTTTCTGGTCATCTCAGCTTGTCTTCTTCTTGTTCGTCGTCTCTCTCCCTTTCTCCCTCTCTCTCTCTCTCTTTCTCTCTCTCCCTTCTCTCTCTCTCTCTCTCTCTCTCTCTCTCTCTCTCTCTCGAACCGCTCGGCTCGAACAATCATGGACCGGCGTAAGCACACGATCGTGGCTCGTCGCGCGGCACGAGCACGCCGTCAGAGGTTGCAGCTGTGCTTGGTCTTCTCCTTCCTTGCTCTCTCCAAGTATCGTCTCCTTCCTCGGATTAAACTCCTCCTTCTCTTTCTCCTCCTCCTACTCCTCCTCCTTCTCATCCTCATCCTCATCCTCATCCTCCTTCTTCTTCTTCATATTCTTCTTCTTCTTCTTCTTCTTCTTCTTCTTCTTCTTCTTCTTCTTCGTCTTCTTCTTCGTCTTCTTCTTCGTCTTTTTCTTTTTTTTCTCTCTGCATTGGTAGCCAACGGTTGCTTAAATCGCGAATGCTACACGATCGAAATGATTTCGTACATCGATAATCTGTGGGATTTATCAAGTTTATTTAAATTATACTTTTAATAGTCTTTTATTCATTTCTTTTTTTTTCTTTTTTTGAGATATCACTGTCCTCATTCGATTTGTTTTTTCGTCGTACTTGTATTAATATTCTTTCGTTGTTCGATAAATTTCTAAAGGAAAATGTCTATCAAGTTTTTTATGATTTACGTTAGAGAATTTTTTCATCTATTTCGTTAAGAGAAAGAAAAAGAGAGTTAAGTTCGTAAAACGAGGTGAAATCGAATCGTGATTACAGGCGGAGCTGGCCGATGTTTCGAGCACGCCTTTGAACCCGGAAGTTACCATCCAATTCGTGCAGGAATCCCTTCGAACGAACTTTTCTCTCCTCTGCCAATCTTTCTATCATAACTGCCAAAGTTTATAAAACGTCAATCTACTAAATCATTATTATCCAATATTCATTATTTATTATTCTTGTCAAAT
This sequence comes from Vespula pensylvanica, assembly GCF_014466175.1. Classification (NCBI taxonomy): domain Eukaryota; kingdom Metazoa; phylum Arthropoda; class Insecta; order Hymenoptera; family Vespidae; genus Vespula; species Vespula pensylvanica. The sequence goes on along the minus strand of NC_057700.1, from coordinate 1,657,064 downwards.
GCAGCGTTAGTAAATTATCTGTAGTAATTTGTATAGAATATCTAGAATAATAGTAATCATAAAAATATAATTCGATCAATGTGTTACTTTATGTAATCAATTTTTTATGTCGGTAAATTATATCAGAACTAGTCGGTACATTTTACAATTAATTTATATATACAAATAATCTCGTAAAAATATTATTCATTGTGATACACCGATGTAATCAATATTTCCTTGAGAGCAAACTAATCGCTCTACTCTAAAGTAGTTTCTAATCACTGTCTTAGTTTGCTTTCTCTTTGAACATGAGTCTGACGGGTCGCTAAGGAAATTCCGCACATATTCTGCGGATAGATCGTGGAACGATGTAATTAGGAGTACGGGGAAGATCGTAAAGAAAAGGGGTGAATGTAATACGAGTAGCAAACGTCTCAACAACGATCGTTACATCTTGTCGCCATGGATAATTGCTTCTGTGTACGCACGTAGACGTATAAATCTGGAGAAATTACGAGGGGTGGAGAGGCGTCGACAGCATTGCAATCGTCGAAACGATTATTACATCTCACCGGTTTAACTCCTTCTTGTCCAATATCGATAAATTATCAAGGTATACGAATAATACACATGTGTATACATCTCCTCTTCGATATAATAGATATGAAACTAATGTCGATAATTCTGAACTTTCGATCGATCAATTTATCCGTACCATCATACTTTTCTCGTTAGATACTCTCTGATAATTATATATTTTCGAATAATTATTTGGCTATTAAATATTTTCCGCGTTAACTCACAAGAACGAATGAAAATGAAAATCAGAACATAGCAATTAAATCTTTTCGGATAATACGAATTTAATGAAACCAAATTAAAATAGAAGTTAAAAGAGAACAAATTTAATGTGCAATCGTTTAATCATAATCGTCCAATATATTAATATTAAATAATGATTAAATGTTATCCGATAATAGGAATTTTCTAAAGTTTAATCGATATCAAAATAAAATCGAAATCAATTAGTATCATTGTAAACATCAATTATATGTTATATAGGGAATGAAATAAAATGTAAATAAATGTGAACACGTGATTCTATCGTCGTAAACATTGAACGTATTCTCATTCTTTCTTTCTCAGCACCAGCTAATGCGTCGGAGAAGCTACGTAGCTTATCGAGTCTGTGCCATCTTCGTCGCGGACTAACACCTTGGGTGGCATTTCGTTTAGTTAAGATATCATTGGTAGATCTTGAAACCGTGCGAGAAGGCAAACCGTTTTGTCTCCTGTCACACGACCGCCAAGAAGGAGAGACTCCTCGCGAAGAGAAACCGTAATTTATATCACAGACTTCGCTATATACTCTCTCGTTTTAGACTGTGCTACCTCAAGAAGGATCAGCTTCTTCAAGATTTTCTTTCGATGTCATTCTGACTTATTGAAAAATTCATCGCATTTTTATTCTCAAGGACGCTGTTGCGTTCAATGATCTTAATATAAAGTAATCGTCCCGTTGCATCGATTTCATTATACCGTGAGTAGTACATCAATCTTTAATGTTTCAACTATAAATTCAATTCTTAAGACTCATTCGACTTAATTACGCCGATTAATTTTTCGACTCGATTGCAATCGATTCATCTCATTCATCGTCGAAATTGTTATCATCTTTCATCTATTATTCCTTCGTAATTAAGAAACAATCTTTTTAGCGCATATATTCGACGAATGCAAAAATATTTAATAAATATTTAATAATATCTAATAATTATAAATATTTTCAAAGTTTATAATTTACATGCATACATATATTGAATCGTTCTGTATTCAATAGGTCCTGTATAAGTTTTTTTTTTTCGCTATTTCGTTTCTCGTGTAAACACGTTTTTAAATACTGTCAATAGCCGATCGTTCTTGCTCCGCTTGAAAGTCGAACGAAAGCGAAATTGTAAACAAGGTAGATAGAGAAGATCGGATCGTCGAAGTCACCTATTCCATTGTTTACTTTCGAGTTGGTTAGACGTGTACGGAGCAATATGGATGCTGCGAATTTCACGTTGGAATTTACGCAATTATTAACGCGTTATACAACATCAAGAACACCGAACGAGAACGTAAAGTAGAGAGAATCTTTTTCATAAAGTTTTTAAAGAGAAAGAGAGATTCGTCGAACGAGGTGAAATCGAATCGTGATTACAGGTGGGACTCAACGAGATTTCGAAGGCACCATTGACCTCGGCAACCATCATCCAACTCGTGCAAGAATCCCTTCGTATGATCTTACCCGAACCATATGTACCTAATATAAGTGTCAGTGTTAATAAGACGCCACTCAATGATATTATTTTCAACACTCCGGATGCACCGTTTATTGAACGAACTAGTCTTAATGGAAATGGGATAATCAGGTTGTTCAAAATTTTTATTTTCTACAATTTTCACTATTCCTATTTATTAATTAACGATAACTTATCGACTTATCATAAGTCCTTGATCATTATAATTATTTCTACGAGGATTTGTTTAAACAAGATTTTATTCTATCTATTAGCGAATGTACGGATGACTTATCGGATAAATTATCGCCTAAGAATAATAAGGTAAGACGTATTGGATATTGCTTTGGTTTCTTGTTTTTCTTTTTTTTTTTTTTTCTATGAACTTAAAATAGGTTACAAGATAACTCGAGTATTTCGTTTAAAATGAATTTAATTAGAACGAGTCCCCATCGAAGTTTAATTTAAAGGCTACAGGAAGATCTGATACCTTCGTTCAAGATAATAACAATTCGATTAACAAGGATAACGATAACAGTCCTATTATTACGGAGACTACTAAAGAAATTGTCGACGATGTCTTCCTCGAAGCTGAAGTATTGCCACACTATATGCGTTTGAAATTAGACACTTTACGTCAATCTGCCGCTGATCTTATTACGAAAATCGACGATATCAAAACGATAAGCAAAAATCGTACACAGGTATAGTGAATCAAGTAATACAATCAATTAATCATCGAAGAAATATTGTATAATATTATAATTATTTAGTTCTCGTCAACAAAAAATTAAAATCCGTACAAACGATAAATTATATGAGAATCAGAAAAATGTCTGTATAAATTTTAATTGCAGTCGTCGATCGAAAAATCTGTAAAACCGATTCGTCGATTATCATCCATCGGAAATTACTCATCTGCTACACGTCCATCGATGTTGCGATCGGATCAACCATCGAAGAAAAGAAGATCGTTCATTACTTTTCCAGGGACGACACCCACGTCCTCGAGATTGAATAACACGGTGGTCCTGAATGAAAATCTCTCGAAGAGAAAAAGTACGTCTTCCATGTCGCTTAACGTCACGACTACGAACGCGATCCCGACTAAATCGTTAGCACCAAAACAGTCCAATGTTCGATCTCATTCAAATCTGTCTTTGCCTGTCGTAAAAAAGTCACCCGTTAACGATGGTAGACCAGCGAAAAATCCAAAGTACGCGCACATTCAAAGTAGTATTCCTAAACCATCTAATATTAAGAAAAAGACTTAGAAAATTGTTTTGTTTATGGAACGTTTCATTTTTAAAACGCGCGTTTTTCGCATTTTTACTTTAATTCGTATATTCTAATATTTAATATTTATTATTAGCGTTACAGTAATATGGTTACTCGTGACTTACAATAAGTAATTTCTATAAATTGTTCTATGGACAAAATGAGTACCTCCTATGATAGCGCTCTCTTTTATACTTTGAAAAATATTTCATATAACATAATAGAATGTAATGAAAAATTCTTCTGTAGAATATGCAAATGCTTCTGGTTTTTTTTTTTTTATTTTTTATTCTTTCTCATGCACAGGTAGCATTTTTATATTTTTTATATTCTTTATTTGTTCCATTCGTGCTCATCTCCAACTTTTTCCATTCGCGTTTTAAAATAAAATCATCATATAGTGTAATATACTTTAGAAATGAAACGAATTAAAAAATTCGATATGTATTTTATAACAATGAAATAATTGCAATTGTAAGACTTATGAATAAGTGATTCGCAATAATTGGAAATATGTTTAGAAATGGATGGATTTAATTAAGGTTCATTTAAATTTTTATTGCAAAAGAGAGATCCCAACGAGACTTGTACCGTTGCCCATCAATGAACATATGTACACGTGATGTATAAGGTCGCCGTTATATTAGGAATAAGTGAACGATTACGTGCAATCTACGATGGCTGTTATGCTATGAACAGGTTTCTTTGTGTTCGCTTTCTACGACCGCCGGGAGCCATCATTTAATTTGAATTTCGCTCTCTCGTGCGCACGATATTTTATTAGAGCTTTTCAGGTCGAGGAAAAAGATATTTACATTGTGTCTCTTTCGTTGTAAATATTTGCATTATTCGACATTACCAATATATCGTAGGGAAATGAGAGATAAAATAATATATTATAAATTAAATAATTTTCCAATAACTTTAAATGTATCGTAAAATAAGAAAATAATATAATAAGTATAATAAATACATATATACATATATACATATGTATACATATATATGTATGAGCCTGAAGGAATTGATTTAGCCAGATCGTTCGTGACATCGACCTCGTTAGTTCAGCTAGGGTTCTAGTTCTAAGAAAAAGTCTTTGTAAAGTTCGTGGAAGAGTTCTGTATCCATCGAAATCCTCTCTTTGGGAGGTCCAGACGATCGACGAGGTTGACCACCAGCAGTCAACCGGAACAACGAGAACCTTTTTTCTAACAAACTTGAAATATTTTTGAGGGTCTGCGGCTAACACAAATTTCGGCACGCGCTTCCAATCTCCACCTTTTTCTTATTCTTCATCCACCTCTTCTTCTTCTTCTTCTTCTTCTTCTTCTTCTCCTCCTTCTTCTCCTTCTTTTTCTTCTTCTTCTTCTTCTTCTTTTTTCTTCATCTCCCTTTATATTTCTCTCTCTCTCGGCTTGTCACCCGTCCATCAAAAGAGACATCACGCTGTCAAAGAGAAACGAAATAAGAAGAAGGAAAGTAGAAGCATCCTGGCACCCATAGACAATCAGATTCACGCGGCTGTTCCTCAGTTGGACCAACATCAGACTCCCCGTCGTTCCGTTTGTCCCATCGAGTTTTGCCTTCTTTCGACTCATCGCATAGCTCCGTCAAAAATGTTAGACGGATTCTATACGGATCGTTTCGTCATAGACGACGACATAGACTAGAAACCCCTCTACATATTGCTCGGTGATTCCTTTGAAAGAAACTTTAGAAAATTGTGTATTGTGGAAGATTTCTCTCGTTCAAAAAATATCTCATTAAATGACATCGATCGGTATCTATCATCTATGTATACATATTTTATTCGATAAAAACTAAGATTTCAAGATATTCAAAAATTCTTAAATACATGATTGCAATTATATGGAATAATATATCATTGCTTTTATAGAATCCAAGTGTATCTTTTTTAAAAATAAAAATTAATTTAGACCTTCTAACGAATCTATCTAACTGTCTATATTTTTTTTATTGCATTATATCTGATAAAAAGTACGATTTATCAAGATACTCAAAATCCTGAAATCGAAGATTTTACTTTTGCGGAGAATAATATTTTACTATATTGTTCTCGGATCTAAATAGTTTCTTTAGTTTTAGAAATGAAAATAAACTTTGATTCAAGGATATATAATATATCGAAAAGCACGATTATTTTCTCAGGATTCGAAAGACTTGTTCCGAACGTGCCTGCCAATGTAAAAACGGTGTTTGACTTCGACAACGTTGTTATAGGATAAACTATTATTTTTCTAGGGAGAAGAGGGAGGAGTCGAGTAGCTCTCGTCGTAGAGGTCACAAGAAGGTTTTACTCTCGAGGCTAATAAAAACAAACTTTGCCCATGTTAGTCAGTTTCCAATATTTTATCAAAGATATTACCAAAAGTTGAATCCTATGATTTTATAAGAGATTTAAAAGAGGACGCGAGAAAAAGAGACAGAAAGAGAGAAGAGTAGAGAGAACCACTGCATTCGAGTTCAGAATAGCAGAATACAAATGACACTGCAGAAGTATTGTGTCAGTAATGATGGGGTTCTCTTGATCGTCCATCCGCTGTCGGCACGGATTGTTTCCAACAAATTATCTCGATTATTAATGTTACAAAGGCGCGAAGAACGAGTCTACACCTGTCTCACTGCGAATCCAAGGGCAATCTACAGGGGTTTTCAAGTATTCTCCATTCTCTGTAAATGATAGTTGTTCTCTGCAACTCGTAGTTGAGCTACGAAAATCACAAATAAATAGAATGAAAAAATCTTCATAAAAAAAAAAGAGAGAAAAGAAAACAGAAATAAATAATGATGAAATATTTTGAGATTAACGAGTGACGAAAAAAAAATAATTTATCACGAAAAAGGTACTTGTAATACGTATTAAGGGGAGATAGATTTTTCATGTTGACTGGGAGTTTGAAAAATCGTTAATTCGCAATAAAGTCTCAGTCGGCTTGGACGGGGAGAATCAGAGACGTTATTATGCATGACGTCGTGAGATTCGAGCAAACTGTTAGGCTCCGAAGAAGGAAAGGAAGAAGAAGAAGAAGAAGAAGAAGGAGAAGAATAAGAAGAATACGAATAAAAATAAGTATAAGAATAAAAAGAAAAATAAGAATAAGAAAGAAGAAGAAGACGAAGAAGACGAAGAAGAAGAAGAAGAAGAAGAAGAAGAAGAAGAAGAAGAAGAAGTAGGATGAGAAGGAAGAGGTTAAGGACCACGGAATAGCTGCAGTGACGTTCCACGTGGGAGGACATTATCTGCGACGTGTTGTGCCCGTTCGAGGCATCGGGACATCAGGACACACGGGTGCCCAGCGTGACTCCTTATTATTTGGCACGGCGGTCGTGCACACAGTGCCCCATGACGCGGCTCCAAGTCGTTAGCCACCATTCAAAATCACCTTAAGTCGCCATCAAGTAGCGACTATTTTGTCCTCCTCTTCCTCCCCTCCTCTTCCACCTTCTTCTTCTTCTTCTTCTTCTTCGTCTTCGTCTTCGTCTTCGTCTTCGTCTTCGTCTTCGTCTTCCTCTTCGTCTTCGCCTTCGCCTTCGCCTTCGCCTTCGCCTTCTTCTTCTTCTTCTTCTTCTTCTCTTCCTACGTCCAACTGCTTCTTTGACCACTCGAGGAATTATAATTTGTAGGATCCCTCGGGCCACGAGCTGCTGATTCGTCGAACATTTCTACCAAAGATTCTCGAAGAAAAAATTCGCGTGCTCGTTAAAGCAATAAGAACGAAGAAAGATCCCACCTAGCAAAGTTTTTCTTTTCTTTAATCGATAATGGTCGATGAACATGTTTTAAGGTAAAAGATAGATAAATTGTATAAATTTACGCTTGATAAAATGATACATATTTTTACGATGTTTCGTTATGATATCGTTTAATAATGAATCTTGTGACTTCATTTAATATATGATAAACGTATGAGAAATACGAAATACGTATTAAACGAAAAGATTTTTGTTTAACGATAAGAATATTTTGAGAAGAAAATTTTGTAGGAAATAAACGTGCCATAAGCACGATTGATGAATATCGATTAACACCTTGGGTAAAGCTTGACAGTATCGCGTCGGTTCGTTTTCTTTGTACCTTTGGTGAGTTTCACGAGCAGAGCTATATCAACGACAAGGTTTTTACGATCGAAAGGAGTAACAGCAACAGCAGCAGGAGTGCCACGTTCGTCCGAAAAGTTTTAACGCTTTATCTCACAAACGTAGTCGTGAGGAGAGATCGGCTTGTGGACTACGGATCCATGGTCGGCTTCCTTCGGGGAAGATTTTTCTTCAGAAATATTCCATCGTCCGCTCGTAAAGAGCCGGTGAACGACCGACTGACTCGTACTACGCGCCACGTCGTAAAGAACTAAAATCTCATCGTCTTCGCGCTTTTACACGCGATATACGCGTTCTTACGATAGGAATATACGATACCGTTATTAATGTCTCCTCGATTACGTCGAAAAAACGTCTCATAGACGTCGATTCTATTCTCAATTAGACTCGTACATTTCCTACTCTTTTTTTAACCAACCAAATCGTTTAATAGTTTCATTAATAACACTTGAATTTGATTGTATCGATAACCGGAAAGTTTTGTTCTCAATTAGTTTTTAAAAAAGTATATAGTGAAATAGTAAATAGTACAAAGTACTTTTTCTAAATCTAAAGACTTTATTTTGACTTTATTTGAATATTGTTGCAAGATAGTATTAATAGTAATGTTAAAAAGTATACGTTTCATTGATAATTTTATAAAAATGTTTTAGAAATATTGGTACAAGGAAAAAGTCAGTCATAGTGTGTTAAAATTAAATTTGCCGGGCAAGTGAGATTATACGAATCCAATTTGACGATCTCTTTTTTCAAATGCCTGGTGTATCGTATATAGGAGTATAGGAGTATAGTATTTATAGCATTCAAAGGAGCGTAACGTAATCTTACGCGTGTACAAAATATACCACAAGGAGATCCATTCATCGGCAGAGTTACGTTGTCTCAAGGTACAAGACTCATCATTATTCGCTGATGAAGAGCATCGAGAATGGTGACGAGCAACGTGGAGTACGTTAAAACAACGCGCCCTTTCAGACTTTTTCCATCGTCATTACGATGAACCCTGAGAGTCATCCACGATGAGAAGAAGATAGAAGGGAGATCGAGTCTCCGAGTTTGCGCTTGGATAACTTTGAGAGTATAACTTTCAAGTTGGATTCGAAGAAGTCAAACCGTATTCTCGATTTCGTTGAAAAATTTCATTTTTTCGCATCGTCATCCCGATTAAATCTGCTTTCTCGAGAGAATGAGTTTTCAAATAGATTTTATTCATTATTATTATTGCCTAGTCTGTTAAAATTATAATCAAATAAATTTATTTTTATCGAAATAAAATTTCAATGGAATATTTCAAAAATATGTATATATGAATTCAATTAAAATGCAACTAATTAAAAATAATAAAAATGTTAGATATATCAGAAATTTAAAAATGTTAGGAATTTTTGTGTAACTTATCTTCAAGATATCTCTTTCGTACCTTTCAAAATTGCATACACCTGCAGCAGTCATTCCGACTATTTCTAGCATTCGTTTCGAATACCAAACAACGAAATTCGATTCGTGTCTCGATTCGAAATAGTCTCGTGAAACTCGTGAAAAGGTGGATGTTTAGTAGTCCAGCAGGTAGGATCTTCTTCTTAATCCGGCGTAACCCAGTCTCATGTAACTTTTTTGAATTCTTAAAGAAATATTCATGGTGGATACTCGTTAAACTTTCACGCTATCGTTTGTGATGTTTCCATGGGAATAAATAAATTGGATCTAATTTGGTCGGAATTAAAATCGCGGAAAGTGTCTTGAAACAGTTTTGTGAGATAAAATTAAAGGAGAACGAATTCTTCGAATGAGCTTGGAATGAATGAAACGAGGAGAACATTCAAGAAATATATATTTTCAACGAAAGGCAGGTGAATTGGTATGTATATATACATATGTATATATATGTATATATATAATTTGAAGATTCCTCTCGCTTGAAATAATCCGTTTTGGTTGGTCCATAACGTCGTTATTCACAATGTTAGCTAGTTCAGTGAATCCTCTGATCTCAATCCAAACGTTAATTCGACGCTCGCGGAGAATGCGAATTCTCGTACGAGTTCGCTAACCGGTACGAAGAGAATTTCATTTCGAATGAACAAACGGATACGTGGAATTAGTGGTCTGGTATCGTTCTTCCAAACCGAATGACAAACAAAATGGTCTTACTCGGATGTGTGCAATATCGATCCAATAGAACTCGCTTTGAATGGTATGTACAATGTATCATATCTTCTTCCACTCTCGTAAAACTACTTTGAGTATTGCCACCTGTGCACCACTGAAATCCGGTTATAAAAAGAGCTCGCTTAGAATGCGAGAGGGATATATATATGTAGAGAAAGAGAGAGAGAGAGAGAGAGAGAGAGAGAGAGAGAGAGAGAAAGAGAAAGAAAAATGGCAGTTCACAATGACCAATGCTTTCTACACGAGGACACTAGGACCACCAAGAGCAAAGTTATACTCGTTCCTCGAGCAAACGCGTTTCGAATTGAAACCGAGCTCGATGGGGTTTAATTCATCTTGAAATCCCATGATTCATGCGTAGGTCCCATGAGAAAGGCAGCGAGCCAGAAAAAAGATTTGTCTCCGCGACGGTGGCCAAGTCTAACAAAAAAGCAAGCTCTCGAGATATGGGATACTATGAAGTAGGTTTCCTTTCATTCGATCGAAGCAATTCGATTATGGCTTTCCTCTCTTTTTCTTTTACTTGAAAAGGAACACCGTGATGTTCGTTTACGGTATAGAAATTAAATTATAGTCTGACAAACGAATTCTATTTCGAGTTTCTGGTAATGGAAATATGCTTTCCGTCTGTCTGCGTCAAATAGAACTTGTAACAATGGAATCTCGAAGATAAGTTACAGGTAGTGCTTCTAGGATTACGTAATGTATCTTAACCCTGTCATCTCCTTTAAGGTAAGTACATATATTACAAATGTGTTCACGGTAAATCTAATCTACGAGTTTAAAAAGGAATTCGTCATCGGTAAAAATTATTGTAAAACAATTCGAATAGAAAACAATTGTATTCTTCAGAGAATGATTCTTCAGAGTTTCTTCAACGTTATTCAGCATTTTGAAGTATCGTATTTTAACGATTGTCATGTTATAGATATCTACGTAAATATACGTATGTAGGTATTATATCGAAGAGTTATTTTTGGTTAACAGTTAACGACGGCATGAATCTTCAAGGCGAAAGAAAAGAGAAGAAGTAAGAACGTCAATTAAACTTTCCAGTCTCTCTTTCTTTTCGTTTCTTCCGTTGATTAACTTTGGGCAAGAGTAAGAGAACGTTTTCGCGAGAACGTTGTTTCACCTTCTACTTACAATCCCGAACGTGTAGCGTCTTCTTTATGCGTTTCCGCGTGAGATGAAATCATTGCGATAATGAAGACTTCTGCTCTGTTTCTTGGCCAGTTCATGGATTATTCGGAAGTAATTCCTGAGTTTGTAGTAGGTAGGTGAGTCTCATCTAACCGTCGACGATGCTCGTAAAGAGCCCCAATTATTTCCGAACGATCGTAATAACGGCTTTATTTGTGGGACAATTTCGCGTCGGAGCTTGGCAAACTTACAACCTAGTCGTTCGGCCATATACCTTTAAAAACAGTAAGAAAGTTTAAACTTTGTATGCATCACGATTGCCGCCGGAAATAAAAATGAAAGACAGATCGAAGAACGAATCCAATTATTCTCGTTTTATCAAAGTATTTTCTCTTATTATCGACGATTAAAATAAAAAAAAAAAAAAAAGAGAGTAAAAAGAAATTTCACCTTTTTTCTTTATAAATTGTTCATAAAATTCACGTAGATATGTGTATATAAATATGTGTGTGTGTGTGTGTGTGTATATTGTTTCTCTTCTTTCGTACAGTATACTTGTAATTATGTTTTATTTTTTTTTTTTTCATCATTAAAGATTATCATCGTATTATCATCTCTTACTTGAGAAATTATTTCAGTATGAATCATCAGTATCACATTTTATTGAATACGTTCTAAAATCGAACCATTTCCCTTAAGAGATACTTGACGTGGTAAGAAGAGAGGATTCTTGAGATCGAATTTCGAGAAAGGACGAGGAAGAATTCAGGCGGGAATTCTCTTGCGACGAAATACGATTCGAAAGACAATGGAACGCTTAAATTCGCAAGAAAATCGTTGGATCGAGGGAAGGTGTTATCGAACTGTTCGATCGAATAGCCCATTATATGCAGATATCGCTGAGGGATATCGAAATTCACTTAAACCGGATATGGTATGACTGTCGTTACTGAAATTAACCGGCGTGTAATCGTTTCGTTGCAAACTGTCGAGACTTGAGACACCTTAAACGGCAGACTCAGAGGTGCGAAATCTGCGTGTTTCTGGGACACTCGCATTACTCTTCGTGACTCGGCTTGCAGGGCAAGGTGCGAAATCCATATTTGGTGGCGCTTCGATAAATCTGCTCGCGAGAAAAGAATTCTCTTCTTACTTTCATCCTCGACATTGTTCTTTTTCTTATTCTCTCTGTTTATTACCAGCTTGCATCGACAAATCGAGTGCATCGATCTTTTTCTTCCTTTCTCATTCGAAAAGAAAAATTTGCAAAGGATATAAGCCGTTTTTTTTTTTTCATTTTATTTTTATTTTTCTTTACTAATACACGCATATGGTATACTTACTTCGATGAAGATTCGATAAAAAAATTTACCCATTTCATTTTATCTCGCTCTTAGAAAACGCATGCTCGAAGATGTCATCCATCAATGCTAACAAAAGTACAGTAAACTCACATCAATGATGACAAAATGATGACTCCAGTAATATGCAGAAACATCCCTTGGATCATTACGGTCGTATAGAAATTCGTAGAAGATTTCAGCTTCCTCCTGTTCGTACCACCTTTATTGAAATCCGCGTACTCACCGAAAGACGTGCTAATGAGCAAGACGAAGCCGCTGATTACAGACCAGCGGAAAGACGGCTGCATCGTAGCCGTAGATCGAGGGAGCCAATGGCGAAACTGCCATTGCCGTTCCGCAAAACGGGTTAAGTGGTAAAAGAGGACCACCTAGCGGGCACTCGCTAAATCCTTTACCTTTTCTTTACCGAAGAAAAAAAAAAAGAGAATAGAAGAGTACTTTTAGTTGGCAGATGTCTTCGAAAGACCAAGAAGACGACGTTGATATTCCGAAGAAAGTGTCATAATCTCGAAGCTTTACCTTTCTGACCAGCTGTCCAATTTACCAAAGCCGCGAGAATTCGCACGTAAATGGAACTCCGAGAACTCTAATGCCTCACCACCCTCAGATAACGTAGCTTAAAGTTTAAGATATGTACGAAAGTAGAATCCTTAAGGGCGGAAGAAGCTTGCAAAGGCGTTGAGAAGGAACTAATTTAATGACCTGTTCGCACGGCTACACTTTTTTGTAAAATTTGAGACTCTTAACCGGGCTGTTGGATTTGTTAAGGAAAGTTTGCAAATGATTGAAAGTGGAAAATGATGAACGTGGAAAAGGTGTTAAGTATTGGCTCAAAGTATTCGAACCACATCGCCGAATCTTTTTTCTTTTCGTATCCTTCTGATATGTATAGCGTATAACTTGTTCTTTATTGCTACTTTATAAACAATTAATCGATAAATCACTATTTTCTAGAGTTAAATACAAATGTTATCATTGTAGTTTTAATTTGTGCTAAAGATTATTTTAGAAAGAGAAGGAGAAAGAGAAAAAGAGAGAGAGAGAGAGAGAGAGAGAGAGAAGAGAGATCATGAATGTCAGAAAAGTAGGAGGAACAATCGGTAGCACTAGTCCATTCAGTCGCCCCATATTCGAGCCCTTCGTTCATTCACACCCGACAATCTTCAAAGACACGAGTCAAGACGCTTTCCTAGTAAGAATAAAATTTCTAGAAAAGGTAGAATCTTTCTCCTAGGAACTTACTACTACCGGTTCGATTTTCAGCACGTGGAAAAAGTTCTTTTAAAACCCTTTTCTACCTCTGCCAATCTATTCGAGAAAGAACCTCTGAAACTCGCCTAGAGTCCATTGAGAAATTCATGGAAAGGTAGGTACAATGGCCGACGTAGAAATTCGCTTTTCTTGTTACTTCGGCTTCCATGTTCCCTTTGGCAACGCCTATCGTCGTGCTTATCTCGACAAATCTTTCTCCTTCTTCTTCTTCTTTTTCTTCCTCTAACTTTTATTTCTATTTCTTCTTCTTCTTCTTCTTCTTCTTTTTCTTGAAGAAAAAAAAATATTAGCAAGTTTCATTTGAGACTAACGTGCAGACCACGGTAGTAGCAGCAATTTCATAGCAAGCATTGACTGCGGTAAGGCGACACTTGGCTCGAATGAATTGGCAGGAAGCCCGCGTCGCTTAACTCCCCCTTTCAATGAGATTATCATCGGTTCTTGGGTCCTCTTCTACGAGACACCGACTTCATTCTCCATTGTCAAGAGCTACTATACGAACGAGTTTCTCGACTATTCCCCGATGCAAATGGCTTCTACGAAAGTCTCGAGGACGTCTCACCGGACTCGTAACGCTTAACTTCGAACAACTTCGACTATGCGATCTCTTGTGGTGATGTAACTGTAGCTGTCTTTAGTAGAAATTTCTTTCATTTTCTTTCTATCTATATTCGAACACTTTCGTTCTAAATTGCAATCGACAAAAAAAAAATCGAGAGAGAAAAAAAAGGATAGCAGCTCTTATCAGTCGTCATTGTAAAATAATATATTACAGATACATTGAAATATATCGTAGTTCTCCGAATTGGAATGAGGAAAAAGGAGAAAAAGGAGAAAAAAGAGAAAAATAGTAGCTATTTAAGTGGCTCTTATTAGCTTTGACGATACTAAACTTTAACGTCGGTATGTCCTGTATTTTACGCATTTGTTTAGAGATTATTAACATACTTTCGTAGATTCATTTGCATAGAAGACGGCACGGCACGTAACAGGGCTCTAATAGATGAGGAACACGAAGTAGGCGGCTCACGATGTTTACCATGAACTCTCTCGCGATTAGCGCATTTAGCGGCTGGTATCAACTGACCGCATAATCATCGTCGTATGAACTGGAATAATGCTTACCGCAAGAGAAAGGGAGAGAGAGAGAGAGAGAGAGAGAGAGAGAGAGAGAGAAACCTCTCTCTTTCTCTCTCTTTCCCCCTCCACTTTCTCTCTCTTTCTCTCTCTTCCATACACATGTTCTCTCGACTAAACGAATTAGTGGTGCATGCAACGATCATTTCTTTTTTCCTTTTTCGTTCGAACGCAGGCGCACCGAGACACTTTCAGATGTTCATGGCTGGTAGGTACGTTGCCCCGTGTACTTATCGATTTGCACACGGTGTCCCACACTTTGATGTTAAATAGCTCGACCTCGCCTAATTAGCTTATTGCTGAAATTAGAATTTACTTGTGCTTCCTTTTCCCTTTGACGTCAGATAACGTTTTTTTCAAGTGATAAGTTTATGATAAAATTATTATAAAACTGCTTGTCGAAATGAGAAGACGATTTAATTTTGTTAAGAATTAAAAATAATGTAATCGTTAAGGTATCTTGTGGCATTAATTCCCAATCTTCGTTATCTTTCTTTCTAAGCGTTCGATTATCAGAAACGAATACACGTCTTGTTTGGGATTAATCGACCTTAAATCTCTGGATAGTCAGGTTCACGCCGTGGACGTGTTAACGAGCACGTTGTCGCAGATAAAATCGAACAAGGTCTCGTGAGCATTCATGAATTATAATTGCTCTGTAATTAATGGGAAGCACGATATTGACAGGTGGTCCAGGCACGTCCCTCTTTCAGCCGTGTCCGGTGTTACGCAGCATCCTCTCTCCTCCAACATTTGACCACTACCATGGACGATTTTTTCGAGACTTAATTATCCCAAGTGTTGTACGTGTAATTACCGTTACCTGGTCGATCGATCTCTTAAAGAATACCAATAAAATGATTTCCAATAAAATAAAAATATGGCAAGTCGATTTAACGATTCTTCTTCTTCTTCTTACAATCATTGTCACGAATATATTGATAAAGGGACTCTCTGGTAACACTTATTCTCTTATTAATTTTATAATTTGCGTATTACAAGGTACATCGAATAATAATGCGGCCTTCAACGCATAAAATACAAAAATCATGAGTATCGTGATCTTGCGCTATTTCATTTAGTTGAAAGTGGATATCGGACTTATTTGTAAATCACACTAGGGTAGTCTACAGAATCGGAGAGAGTTAATATTAGAAGTGAAATACGTTCTAATTGTAAAGTTTTCTTGTTGAATTCTGATCGGAATTTTCATCAATGCACTAGATCGACACGTTGATACATCTACAAAGTTTCTACATGCTTACTTCTTAGATTAGACACACAGAACCTAATTCGGCTTTAACCTTAAAGAGCGAAGAGCTTTGGCATGGAAAAGATTTATTCCCTTAAGTGTATTTTTTTTTTCTTTTCTCTTTTTCTTTTTTTTCCTTTTTTTTTCATTTTTTCTTTTTTTTCTTTTTTCTCTTTTAACCCCTTTCCTCCTTGAAAAAAAAGCGCGACGCGCGTTACAATGCGTGCCGACGAGGGACGACGATTACAGCTAATACCGTATATTGTGTGAGTGTGTATACATCGCCTAAAATTCGATTGATATCGATAAATAACTTAATAAATTCCGTTAATATCACAACACTTGAAACTTTATCACTTGATCTCGTAAATATCGAGGTTACCCTTGCGCCTTCTCGAAGCCGACCAACTACTTTTCGTATGATCATACGATTCTATCGAACGTTTCACATTCTCTCGATATTCATCCTCGTAAGCGTTGAGATACAAGTTCTTTAAGAAGATTTGATTATCTAGCTCGGAGGCTTTGAGAAATCTCTTGGCACGGCTTTGCTGTTGAGCTTCTAGTTCGTTCAGAGTAAATCCCTGAGCGTTGAATCCATCCGCATCCTTGAAAGTTTCTTCCTCTTTGATCTTCGATCCCGCTTGAGGATTAGATGACACCTTCAAAGACAGAAGATTCCTTTTTTGACGAGTAACATTCGTATCTTCCGAAGCATTTCTAATACGTTTGCTACGATGCTTCGGTGCCCCTTCCTTAGCTGGAATCTCATTATTCAAGACCAAATTGTCTTTGGTGGACGTCGTCGACGTTCCGTTTTCATTAAAATCGATATCCGACGTTGGCACCAGGAACGTCGTTGTCTCCGTTACCGAGATCTCCTCCGTTGTGTTTAATTTATTTTCTATGATATGTTTGAAAAATGCATACATCTCGCCAACAGTGAACGCAGTACCATTTCTCACGGTGAACTTATCGATCTTCATTTTTTTAATTAATTCCTCAGTCGCGTTACGTGCTTCCAACATGGACAATTTCTCGGACACGTAACTGTTGACAAAGTCGTAGAAACCTTTGTAATAATTCTTCTTACGTTTCTTCTTATCCTTCGATTTTTTATTCTTCTCACCGTGAGACTGACCGCTCTTCTTTCTAGACTCCTTGCGATTCTGTTTCTCGTTCCATCTCATCGATTTATTATAGAATCTCATGATCCTCTCGAATTCTCTCTTCAGTCTTATAAACTCTCTTTGATTTCTTATTTCGAAAACAGATCGCCCCCTGCCCGATCCATTCTTCCTCGACTCGGTCAAATCAACGTGGAAGAAGTTTTTGCTCATAGCGTTTAACAATTCGTGCATGCTGTTATTGGTGTTATTTTTCGGCTGTCTCGCATCCATGCGTTCTAATTTCTTATAAACCATTCTCAAGAAATCGACGATCTTTTCGTCGCGATTCCACGTTCCGTTACCGTGGTTGGAATGTTTCTTCAATTGCAAGGACGTAGTCGAATTCGTACTATCTTCATTCTCTTTCGAGGATCCATTGAAACCCGCAGGACGTTTCTCGTGATCGCGTGCTTTGATCGATTCCAAATGCAGTAACTTCTTACCGACCTTCCTGAAAAACTCGATAAATTTCCTGCAAAAGATCGAATAAGGTATTTGATATTTAACATCGATGTTCTAAATAGACAAATATTCTCTCGATGATCTTACTTGTAATTAGCCGCAACATCTTCCTCGGTCGCATCAGCTATCGACCTTCGACGTCTGCTCCACCTCAATCTAGGATGCTGACCTAGAATACATTTGGGTAATTCTTTAGGACTCCAATTTCCACCGATACAAGTGGCACCGTTAGGCCCTTCATCGAGTACATAGCCCTTGTTACAGTCGTACATGATCTGCTTATTGTTAACAACCTTCCTAACGTAAGGCCGATAATCGTAAACCCCCATGTTGCCGACCAAATAGACTTTACCATTTTCAATGAAACCAGGAAACGGGCAAAATACTTGAATGCAGGAAGGTATGTCACCGGTCCAATTGCCATATTGACATTCCACGGATATGGAATCATTTAATGGACCACCTCCGATTAATTCGAAACCATCCTTACACTTGAAGACAGCTTTCATACCATGATCCGTTTTGGGAGCTATGGCCATGCCATTTCTTGGTGCTTTTGGCATCCGCTTGCACCTGGCAGGTGAACAACTCGGTACTATCGACCAAGTACCATTGTTGCAAACAACTGCAGTACTGTTCGCTGCGAATTCGTAATTTTGTACGCAAGACACCAATAATTTCTCGCCGTGTTCGACAACGGTAATATTGTTTATGTGATCATTCTCATGGCTAGCCACAGTTATATGTCCATTTTCAATTTGGGGTACAACGCAAGGAGCCAAACATTGTGGCAAAGGATAACGCCACGTACCGTCTATCTGACACACGGAAGAAGCGTTACCTTCGAGTTTCATATAATCGTTGCAACGAAAGATTATGCTCGCACCTAATCCAGTACCTGTCAACATCGACGTATTCTCCCTTAATTATACCGTAGTAAAAATATAACCGTCGAATTTTGTTTTTATTTAAAGATAGATAGATCGAATGGTCCAGCGAACATTTGTGTTACCATAAGAGACACGGTTCAACGAGGAAGAAACGCTTTAACCGAGCGTATGAATATAACGTAGCATATGTGTATAGTGGATATATTCGACTCACCTGCTTCGATATTTTCTATCCAACCGTTATAAAGAACCCCCGGCGAACCGCAATTAATCTCTTGACAGGTGGGCGTTTTTCCTGTCCATTTTCTATCTGCTCCGCAACGTCTGGTCGCCGCTCCCACAACCGAATAACCGTATTTGCACTCATAAGAGACTATGGAGTTATAAGCGTAGGAAGTATAGACAGCTTTTCCATTCTCTGGATTTTCTGGTTTAGGACATTGTACGGAAGTTACCTATAAAAGTTATAATTGTTTTGTTTTTTCGTCCCAATACCCGAAAACGATTGAATAAATTTAATCCTTATCACTCCAAATTTGTTTTTTTTTTTTTTTGGTATTTGCCTTGGTTTGCTACTTGTGTCTGGTATTCGTATCGGCACTTACAACATTTTTATTAACGAATAACTTATCTTGTAAAAATTATCTAACGTAAAAGGATCATAAACGAAAAGATAATAAAAAATTATCTTTCTTTAGCACGTCGAAATCGACAAGGCTCTCCTTTAAGCTTGACTATATAATATTCTTCAAGTGATAAGGGTTAATAAGAGCCGACGAACGTTCGTATTTCTTACTTGAACGCATTGCGGTGACTCTTTAGGCATCCATGAACCATCCGTCAAACAGATCTTTTCAGCTCGACCAACCAATTCGTATTCGTTCGCACAGTGATAGGACACGCGACAATCGTACGTGTAACATTCACCTTAAGAAAACATGTATGGACAAACGATTATCTAGGTTTGAAGGGTAACAATGAGTTAATCGAAAATTAGATGGGCGAGGAATTGGTTTTCTTTTCTTTTTTTTTTTTCATCAGTGAATGAAAATAAAAATTATGAATGGACGTAGAAAAATTACTAATATTGTTAAATGTTTTAAAAGTTGTTTACCAATGATCGGGCAATTTTGAAAATATCAAACCTATTAACATCCTATTCGTTTCAGAAATATTCGTAGAATCTAAAAAATGTCCTCGATTCCTCTGTTTCGTTCAAAAAGAAAATGTATCGAAATGAAACGTACCAGCGTGCCATCCGTTCGCGATGTCCGCCGGTGGACCACAGTTTTGTGGTTCGCAAGTGATGTCAGGACCGAACCAACTAGCTATACCATTCATCATAAGACATTTAGCCTTGCGTGCACCGGTTGTTACATATCCATGATTACAATAATATTGAACCATGCTGTTTAGATCATAAGTCGTTTGTTCGAGCAACGCATTGTGTTGTGCATTTTTTATTTTGGGCGGCTGTGAGCAGAAGGAGTTCTGATCCTTCTTACAGGACGGCGTAGTACCGGTCCAGTGTCCATCGGCACGGCAAGTCCTTTCGGACAAGCCGACGGTGAAGTAATCTGGGTCGCAAGCGTAATTTGCTCGATCACCGAAAAATCGTCCAGTGATGGTCATTACTCCATGTTCGATTTCAGTCAACGGTGGACATTCTCTTTCAGGTTTGATACAGGACATACCACAGGCACCGTCGCATCTACATTTCTTCTTCTTACTTTTGCAATCTTCATCGGTAGAACATTTCCTCAGGCACTTCTGTCCCAAAAGATCAGCTTGGTCCTGATCCCGTGGGCACATAGCGGACGGTGAATTTCTTGGATTCTTATATATACGACCATCGTCATCGATTTCAGGTTTCGGATGATAACTTTCATTGTCGTCGTCGTCATCGTCATCGTCGTCGTCATCCTCCTCGTCGTCCCAATCGTCGTCGTCGTCGTCCGTCGCCTCGACAGCCGTTGCCTGTTGACGTAGCTTCGACTCCGAGGCTAAGAACTGCACGCAGAGGAATAACAGCAGAACTATAGCGCTTGGCTTCATACTTATTTCCTTAATCTTTCGCTAACAAGCAAAGAATAAAAGGCCCTCGGTCGTACACTCGACGCGATCAAAAAACGAACGAAACGAACGACTCGATCGGATCTTTTCTACCCTTTGACAACGTATTCCTCACATGACAACCCTTGATCAATTATTTTTTCACTCCAAGTCCAAATTTAAGCTCGATGACGCGACGATTCCTCCCGCTGCACGACCAACTCGGTCCATCGACGTCGACGTTCCGCGTCAGACGCGTTCGAGTTCAAACAGTCAACGATAGATTTCAAGCTCCCGCGCAACTCGAAGACACCAAGGACGCTCGTCGATTCTCTCACGAGCACGACTATTAATCGAGTCTGCCTCTGTTCGCCGTCCGAGAGGATTAGAACGCTTGCCCGGTCTCCTCTCTCACTCTCTCACTCTCTCTCTCTCTCTCTCTCTCTCTCGCTCTCTCGCTCTCTCCTATTCCCCTTTTTTGCTTTATTGCGCGAGAACTGCGCTCCTGTGCTGTGCCGGGAATTCACGAATATTCGCGCATCTCGCCACGCGCATCCTGCCTGTTCAATACATCTCCCACACTTCCTACAGCTTCCAGCAGATGGCGAGATAGAAGTACGCAACGAAGGGGTGGAAAACAACCCCCTAAGCGACTACTAGCTTCTGCTTGCTGGTCGTCTCTCGGACGAGAGATCACCCGAGAGACGACTGGACTGTTACGAGATATCTAACTAAGTAACTAACGTTGGATAAACTTATACGAGTGGCAATCTTTTATGAAATATTTATGAGAAACAAAGGCATTTTCGTTATCGTTGAAAGATCGTCTTTAATATTTATAGAAACGAATTAGCGAAGTTTCATTTCTTAGTTTTAAATTCAATCTTGTTTTATAGAAGATCTCGATCAAAATTGATACATCGATATATCTTTTATATATATATATATACGTTTTGTAAGATTCGTTCAAGAGGCTAACACTTTCGAGATTTTTCAATCTACCGAGAGAATGTATGAAAAATTTATATGTTAAACTCGCGTGGGTGTGAGACGAGTGGATCGGTTTTCATCTGGCAAAAAAAAGGTCGATCTTGTTAGTCACCATACTACGATCGTAATCGTCCGATTTCGAAGTTAACCCGGCGTGTCGTTAGTGTAAGCTCGTGTTAGCTATTGTCTTGATAACGATCGTAATCAATCGGTGTGCAGTCGTTGCTTGGTTCGTTGTCGATGTATCGCCGAGGTACGCCGTAGGTGATCCGCCACGAAGCCAATCTCCTGTATCAGCTTCATCGTTCCATCGCCGTCCACCTTCGAGATGTCTTCATTTGTCTTATTCAAATGAGATCCCTTGAGACGGTCTTTAAGCA
Organism: Vespula pensylvanica; assembly: GCF_014466175.1. Lineage (NCBI taxonomy): Eukaryota > Metazoa > Arthropoda > Insecta > Hymenoptera > Vespidae > Vespula > Vespula pensylvanica. The sequence goes on along the minus strand of NC_057700.1, from coordinate 1,635,123 downwards.
GCTTAACGGAATAAAGGCTTTGAGATTGTAGATGAAAGATCGAACCAAGACTTTGCAATATTGATCAAAATTGTACTCCTTTTATTATCATATATTATATATATATATATATATATATATATATATATATATTATGTAAATATATCGTTAAAATAGAGTTTTCTTTGTTAAATCTTTATGGCATGGTCTTCGAGAGAACGTCTAATACCTTAAGGCTAAACGTTTGTATCTTGGAAGGTAAGCTGAAACCGGTAGCATTTGCAATTAATAATAATTTATTGCACGACGGTAGAATGGCCGACAGCTTTCTCGAGTAAACTCGTACGCTTCGCGATAGCGCTTCTTCGCCTTTGGGTAGATTTTCTTTCTCCCGGTAAAAGGGAACAGTTCCGAGAAGTCATACGCTGTCAGAGCCGCTTCTCCGTTTGGTCGCTCGAGTCGTACCGGATTGACAGAGTGGCAGTAACTCGGTAGCTGAAAATGGGAGTGGCTGGAAGACAAGAGGACAACTCGTCCGGCGACATCCCCGTGGCGCCTCGTCGCGGTTCCTCGTGCGACTCTATGTAGCAGAGGTTCTCAAAAATATTTCCTCCTAAAACTTCATCAATTGACATTACCCCCATTGTTTTCGCGTCATAAAGTTTCTTTCAATTTGTCTAAGTAAAGATCGTACTTCACCAACTATTGGAAGGACTCCAGAAAGTTTGTCAAAAACTTTGTCCAATCTGAATATTATTTCTCGAGTATTTACAATGTCCTGTTAACCCCAACGATAATCGTAATTGGATGTTGGCAAATGAGTAACAAGAAGTTTCGTAAGTTTACTGACTTGAGAGACTCTGTTTACCAGAGTTTCGTCGAATGAGGGATGTCGCGTTTGTCTCTTGGTGGGCGGTATACTCGTCTGGAGCTGAAAAGACGACGAGGTTGTGGTGTCATCTTACACGGCAACGTGCCTACGTTGGTTTGGGGGTGCGGCACCATCTTTTCTCTAACTTACTTTATATCCGCAAAAGGGAAAGAAGTGGTACGCGAAACGTGTATATACTTTCAAAGTTGAAATCTTTCATGTATTGCTCGATTATTACAATATAATGTTATTCGATCGTTCGATTAATATAATTTATAAATATCTATTAAGATTATTTAAAAGTTTTGTCTACTTGAATCGGTCCAAGTAACCGTAAAAGAGGAATGTTGATAATTCTTGGATCATATGTGTCCCTGCGAATCTGTTTCAATGTTATAACAATTAAAATAGGACACCGTATGTTTGATCGAAGAAGCTCGTTTACATGAATTTGTTTTTTCCCATGGTTGCTGTTCGCAAAGAAAGAAGAGACTAGAGAGTTTCTACCCATGCTGTACCTCGTTATACGACCATTATCGCTCAGTCTCGCGAATCCATTATTCTCTCTTCGGTTCTTGATGGTCTTCTCCGCGCGTACCGGGTCGCACACCGTCCACATGACGCGGCAAGATTATAGTTACGCTCCTCCGCATTCGTACAACGAGTATAAAACGGCAGAAGGATCGGCATCCACTTGCTGCTTGGTAATACCGCCTCGTATCTTCCATGCTCGATCAAACGAGCGAACGACGTCGACTTGTGTTGGATGCTGCGTCTCGTACCAAGAGAAATCCTGGCAACCTAATCGATTTTTAACGGTCGTTTGTATTCGTACCGTTTCACACAAATATTTTATTTCATAAATTCATAAATTGTTTCGATCGTATGACTTAACAACAATTTAAATTCTCACCGAAGTCAGAATTCTATTCGTCGGGTGTTTCGATCGAATAGAAAAAGAAACAGATACAAAAAAGAACAAATTTATATCGAACAATATTGCACGTTAAATCTTAAATATAACAAAAAAAAGATAGAAGGAAAGAAAGAAAAGACGTCAATCTTATTCAGTAGCGATAATCTTAGATAATTTCAAAGGCAAATCATCGACATGGAACGAATGAAAGATTTCAAACGAAGGCACCCACATAGACATCAGCTGAAAACGTTCAAGGAGATCAGCCTAACCGACATCCGTCGTCTCCTCGCTAGCTTTTGTCCCTCTATAAAATCCTGTCGACACTCACTTTCTCTCTCTCTCTCTCTCTTTCAAATGGATGCACCTATATAAGAAACCTTATGCCGGACCACCTTCCTCTTTCACCTACGATTAAACGTACGTGCTTCGTGCTGCAGTCGACGGACTCTGCACGCGTGTATCTCTTTCTATCTTTATTTCTCTTAAAGACTTTTTTCTTCTCTCTCTCTCTCTCTCTCTCTCTCTCTCTCTCTCTCTCTTTTCTCTTTCTATCTCTCTCGTTGTCGCCGCTGCATCAATTCAAGAGCAATTGAATTCACGATTCCGGCTACTATTAGCAGCGAGAAAGGATTACGTAGCTTGCATTTGCTTCTCGCGTGCGTGACGCATCTGCGTTCGTATACGGACTGTCCGTGAGAAAAAGAGAGAAAGAAAGAAAGAAAACAAGTAGATGGAGTCGAAGAAAGGTTGGCATAAATCCATGTGCATCGATGGCTTTATACGTCCTCTCCTCTATCGAAGCATTACGTATATATGTATGCACGAAACTGGTTCGAGAGAGACAGAACCCGTTGCTAAAATTCGTTTCTCAGGATATAAAATATAATTAGTTATAAATAAAAAATTTCACAGTTCTCCCCTCTCTACAACACCTTTGATTTTTTTCGATTGGTCTAAAGAAAAAAAAAAGAAAAGGAAAAGAAACTGAAGAAAAAATAATATATTACAATCGTCCAAAAAAGTAATTGTTTTCTTTTTTTTTTTAAACATGATCGAACTTATCAATAGATTTATATGGTTAGGTATGTACCTAAAACGACTTGGCGTTATACAATATATATATTTGGGCGAATGCAGAACATGTATACAAGCCAGTACAATAAGTAAGATACATATAACGATCGGTAAAAGTATCGCCTTTTTCTCGGACGCTGATTGCAGGTTTCATTTAACTCGCTGTGAGCTTTTTGACGCGAATACTCGCACATCTCCTCCCTTTCCGTAGAGAACTGGAGCACGCAAGTCTGTCGAGAGACAGAAAGAAAGAGGGAGAGAGAGAGTGAAAGAGAGAGAGAGAGAGAGTGAGACAGAGAAGATCATAGTTATTATGCAGCAGTATGTAAAACGGATTCTCGCGGGCCACCCGCGTAATTATTAAGCCGTCACGTTTATGAAGAACATCGCTTTTATCGTCTTCACTCTCTCGGTCTCGCAGGGCTCTGAGCTTTTTGTCGTTTCTCCCTCCAAAGTCCCTGCGGGATGCGTGTAATCCTCCTGTACTCGCGAATACACTCAAAAGAAGAAGAAAAAGAGAGAGAAATAAAGAGATGAGTCGACTCCCACTGTAACGTCATCTTACAACATTTTTCTTATAAGCATATTTCCGAGCTTGTAATTTGCGAGATTACTTCGAAAATAAGAGATATAAAATTTAGAGTGAATTAAAAAAAAAAAAAAAGACAAAAAATGGCTTGAACAATTTTTCTTATTAAACAGAATATCTACGAGATTTACTTGGCAAATAAAATTCATCAGATTTATATATAAAGAGAAATTCACTTATAACATATTTCTATCATTTTATCCGATTATTCAAAAGATAAATGATATTGAAAGGTAGATTTAAATGGTAAATGAAAAATTCATGAACATATGTTTAATTTATTAAATCGATGATCCTTATAATTAATATTTCTGTCACTTAAAAAATATATATCCTGCGAATGTAATTAAGTTAATTGATTCGACCTCGTTTTTACGTGAAATAAAGTCCGTGAAATAATTCAAATGTGGTATTACTTTTTGAGGATCTATTATTTTACATATCGTTTGCAAGAATAGAATACTTAACAGTGATTCTAAAATAAGTACTTGAAGTAATTACAATGCTGAAGACGAGGCCGATTCAACATGGAGAAGTTCTTCCTTTGCTTTCTCTCTCTTTCTCTCTGTCTATCTTTTTAATTCACTCATTCATCCTTTCTTTTTCTTTCCTTCTACTTCCGGTCACACGAGTTCCGCATCTTTGTCTCATTAATTAATCATTCAGAATTACTTCCTAACCGTGACGCGTGTGCGGATATGACGTTTTTGCTCATGGCACGTGGACGACCGCAAATGATCGTACGAAACGTGATTTTCATGTAGAAAAATTTTAATAATAAACATTTTAAAAATTCCCTTTGCAAAAACATTTCGCTAACGAGATTTAAAAAAGTCCGATGTAAAAATAATGAGAATACATTTCCCTGTATCCTTTGTGTAGAAAAAAAATTTTACGAAAGCTATTAGACGAAGTACATCGATTTGTATAAAATTGTTTCGGCAGTCAGCCTGTTACTATTATTCATTAACAATTTTAATTGTTGGAAACAACATCTGGTATTGCAATAAAATTCAGCAATCCATTTCTCTCGTTAACGATCAACGCGAGTTACTATGTAGATATGTGGATAATAAATAAAGAAAAAAAAAAAAAGATTTCAAGCCGAGGCACATCTGTACGATCGAAAATTGATACGGTGGCTTTAAATGATGCAATCAGACTATCTACCATCTGTTACCATCGAACGAAACTCTTCGTCTTATTTCAAATCATATGAAAATAATAATAATAATAATAATAATAATAATAATAATAATAATAATAATAATAATAACAACAACAACAATAATAATAATAGCAATAATAATAATAATAGGAAGACTAACTTTCAATTCCCACGCTTAAAAGTCGTTCAAGTGAATGGACCAAGCAACAGATTCATAAGTAAGGATCTCACATAGATTGGATGTGGAAGAAAAGGAGGAGGAGGAGAAGGAGGAAGAGGAAGAGGAGGGGGAGGAGAAGGAAGGCGTTTTATTCGTAGGTAGAAGCACCTTCGCCAAATTATCTTCTCGTTAAATATTTCAAGCAATGCATTATTCTCGCACGCCCCCGAACGAGAATTACCACGGCATGCCTGATTATCTTCTACCCATGGGCTCGCATCACGGTGTTGCTCTTATGTTACTCCTTAACGACTAGTTCTTCCCTCTCCTTTTCTGTCTGTCTGTCTCTCTTTCTTTCTTTCTATCTTTAAAAGAAGCGGCGATGTTCAAAACACAGACCTCCTATTCATCACGAAGTATAATGCTCTAAATTAGATAAATCATACAATTTTTATCTCTTTTCCTCCTTTTTCTCTCTCGTTTTCTTTTTTATTCTTCTTCCTCTTTCACTTTTTTAAAATTAAGCGAACAGTAAGTTTTTAAGTAATTTAATCGTAATCAACAAAATGGTTATTTTCAATACGACAATTGTTTTCCAAGAAATTTCTATCGAACTACACTGAAATGGATTTTTGATGGGAAAATTATACTTAGCTAAGAAGAATTAAAGGAGAAAAGAATGGAATGAAACTATCGATCGAAGGATTATCACCGATAGAAAACTTTCGATATTAAGATGGATTAAAATCTTCTCTTGGAAGATTAAATTTTAATAATATCCTATATAGATATATCTGTGTACGTGTATAAAGTGAAATCTATTATCGATGGGTAGAGTTAAAAATGTAAAAGAAAGTAATGGTACGAGAATTTTCGTTCGATTCTTGAAATTGCAGTTGCAAGTGCATCATCTTCCTCAGGGAGGTGGAAGAGAGCACGAAGAAGATGAAGATCATCAAATATTTATGAATACTCTCTGGCTCTAACAGCTTCGGGTCATGCAACCGTGAGCTGATAACATTCGTTCGGAAACGATTTCCTCGTAGAAGCACCTGTATCGATTTAAGTGCCACCGCTTGTCGCGAGACACGTGCATCCTTTCCGAAATCTTTTTCGCGTTGTTAAGAGAAGGAGAAGTTGAGAGAAGATGAAGTTGAGGAGGAGGAGGAGGAGTTTTAATGGTTCGAAAACGAACGACAGCAAACGACGACGACGACGACGACGACGACGACGAAGAGAAAGTCCTTTCATTTGTACTACTTAATACCATAAAAGATGAAATACGATGATGTTAACATGCACCGGTCTATGTCCCCTCTACACCTGAGAATCTTTCGAATGAAAACCCAACCGAAGATTTCGCAGGCGAATTTAGGTACTAGGTGTGAAATTGTAAACGTAACAATTTTATCGTCTCTCGTTTACCGTTAGCCCATTAAAATCTGCATAAAATGTATGTACGTACGTACTGTCGGTAAAGAAATAAGTACTGAGCAACAAAAATCGAAATATTTGGATATTTTTCTCGTTAGACTCGTTAAAGGATAGAAGTGGAAGTGACGTTTTTGTTTCTTGCCTAATAAATATTAAAACGTACATAGTTTCTTTGAAAATAAAAATTTCAATAATTAACTTAATACTATTTGGTAGAATAATAGTCATTCGATATACTCGTAGTATCTATTTAAATCATGTAGATTAGATTAAAACGTGGTTGGTAATATTTTAGAAAGTTATCAAATTTATGGTAATAAAATGGTAACTCATCTACATCGATAGGACATAACGTGTTTAACGTCCTTCCAACGAATAATCCTGTATGAGGGAAGGATCGCTTAAGGAGTCTTATCTACATGTGTCATCTCTCGATTCACGGATGCACATGAACAGTCGCTACATTTATATGCGCGTCATTAGACTTTTTAGTCGCATTGCCACTTGTGGCGTTCACCGTTCCCACAAGACGTTTCCGCTTCCGGTCGACACGTGCGTTTGTCCTATCGACTGAGTAGTCGACACCTGAATTCAAGTTACTATCTAAGTTACGTTTAACTCATCGTAATACTCTTTTAGAAATATAGTCATTGCATATTCATTGCACTCAGATCTTTTTATAGATTATATATTGAAATCGTATACTTATTAGATTTTCATCGTACTATGAAATTTTAGGAAACGAAGAAAAAATATAAATGATCTAAAAAAAAGTATTACGTGATGACATTAAGAATGGACAAATATTTCCACTTTATTGTTATATATATATATATTTTTTTTTCTTTCAAACAACTTCCACGATTCATTTTCTGTTTTCACAGTTACTATAAAGGAAAAGAGAAATGACTAACCATCGATTTGCAATTCAACGAATTCGATCGAGTATCGATGGATCGATCGAATTCGATTTTATCTACTATCTGTTTTACTTTTGCAATGAAAGAAACACAGGTACGAGCCAGCGGGTGGATCATTATCCTAAGTTAATCGATACACTGTGGGATATCATGGGAAATACGTCCCACGGGGAACCTTCGAGATATCTCGTATTATTAGTCACGAATCTTGGCATGTTTCATGTTCGAAGTGTTTCGAAGAACGAACTATTGACTTATTTTTTTCAATGATCCAAAACGCTAAAGCGATTTATATAATTGGAAAGGGCGTCGATACGCGTGATGTTATTAAGAAGACTGTTCATTTGCCATTTGTTTTGAACACTAAAAAAAAAAAAGAAAGAAAAAGTAATAAAAAAAGATAAAAAAAGAAACAAAAGAAAAGTAAAACACGAATCTTATTAATCTGCGGGATACTAACTTTTCTAAGAAGAGATTCATTAAATCGATGCCGGGCTATATAATATCGAGGGTGCATGCAAGTCTGCGGGTATTATTAACGTGCTCGTTAATTAGCGTAATGTAGCAATAACATTGTTATATTTATATCGTCTCTACACTGGTATATAAAATTTATTATTGAATCCTGGATTTACCAAACCATAACAAATATCTATATTTTTCTCGATCTCTTTGTATATCAAATTGTTAAAACTTTCTCGATAAAGATCCACTTGTTCGATTATTAAACTTATCCTTTCTTTCTTACCTTTCTTTCTTTTTTAATCAATTACATATATCTCCATACACTTGATAACTTGTACTTAAATATATTAAGAAACCTAAACGATTAGATTGTGTGGACATTCGGCTATATCGAAATTCAGTATCTTTCATCAAATATTATGATACCCTTGCAAGAAAGGAGGAAAAAAAAAACAACTACGATTATTGAGTATGGTGGAACCCCGAGGAATAAACGAAAGTGTAAATCTCAAGATTCAGAAACGGGTCTTTCTACCTTTGGCTCAGTAGGTCGTCCCACAAAGTTCTCCAGAAAGAGAGAAAGAAAGAGAGAGAAAGAGAGAGAGAGAGAGAGAGAGAGAGAGAGAGAGAGAGAGAGAGAGAGAAAGAGAAAAAGGAGATTCGAGATTTACAGCCTAACGGCTCGTTCACGACTCGACGTCCAATTTCCGTGGATATACGCCGAAAAAACAAAAAGCCCTTTCCCCCTACCTCACTCCCTCGCCTCCCCTCCCTTCTTTCACCTCCTCCCACTCTTCTTCCTCCACAAGTCACGAGTCCCTTATTTTTTCTTTTCTCTTTTCCTTCGCTCGCACCTTCTTTTCTTCTCTTCTCTTCTCTTTCTTCTCTTCTCTTTTCTTCTCTTCTCTTTTCTTCTCTACTCTTCTCTTCTCTTCTCTTCTCTTCTCTTCTCTTCTCTGTTTTCGGTTTCCTGCGGCGGCGAGCGAGCCGAGAAAGCCACGCGTGGGCGTTCGCAACGTATAATAACTCCTCCTCGCGTGGAAGTCCCGGGCACGAGCGAGTCGTTCCGCGTTTATCCTTAGCGAGTTTAGTCTTTGTGGAAAGAGAGAAAGAAGGATAAGGATAGAGATAAGGAGAAAGGGATAGAGATATAGAGAAAGAGAGAGAGAGAGAGAGAGAGAGAGAGAGAGAGAGAGAGACTGGACCACAAGAACGTGTGGCCTTTTAACCTTATACGGTCCTTACACCTGCCACATCTCAACTTCGATACATTTCCCATAATACTTGTTATATTTTGATATGGTACAGGGAAGGGAGAATAAAGACGAAAGAAGAAGGAGGATAGAATTCTCAGGACTTTTTGCTTCTTTCGCGTTTTTCATTTTAATGGTTTAATCCTTTTTTTTTTTTTCTTGAAATGTAGACGAAATTAATGAGTTACTTTTTCTTCGTCGTTTTCTTTCATTTCTTTTTTCTTTTTTTGCTTCTCCGGAAAAGTTTCCTCGCTCCTCTCTTTTTGGTGTTCTTTTTCTTTTCTTTTTTTTTTTTTTTTAAACGTAACCATTTATATTAATTAAGGAAAGTTCGAGACCGCAACGCCATTCCAGTCAGTATCGCTTTGAACTTCGCTGGATTCAATTTGAACAGGAAGAAACTTTTTCTATGAGAGATCGTAAATCGTGTCTGAAAGGGTTAAGCTCTATCCCTGTTGTTGGTATATTAAACGTGGCATCTGGTACCAATGAAGGCTCCTTCCATTCTCTCCTACACAGAGAGTCTATTGTTTTCTTGTAAAAAGTCAATGGATCAAGCGAGAGTAAAATAATCGGGACGGCACGAAAATGAGAAATCTAATTTTCTTTATAACGGAATCACTTTCTAATTTTTTCCTTCGTTCATGATTTATTTGCCAGATGTCGTCTTGAAAAATGAAAATATTTTATTTCTTTAACAATGTTAGAAATGATTACACAAGAAAATTATTCTTAGATATAATAGGGTAAAGATAGTCTAGCGTGAAACAAATGTTAATTCAAATAAATGCATCGGACCCGACAATCGAGACCTGTTAAAGATCTGAATGAAAAAAAGTGAAACGTTCTTTCGCCGTCTCCTGCAAACACGAATGTTCGTTTTTGTGAGAAGGAAGAATTGGAGAGACGATTCATCACGTTTTCGAAGTAACGCACGAGCACTGGCCCTTGTAGCCTGTAAAAGATAGGACGTTCGTAACGAGAAAAGAATTCTTATCAGGAGCTCTTATCTTCCTCTCCTTAGAACGCGACGTTCGAATGCGGCATGGCTGCAAAGTCTACGTGAAAGAATGAGAAAGAAGATATACGAAAGAAAAGGAAAGGGCTAGAGATGTTTGTGGGGGTAAGAGAAAAAAATTAGAATTAGGTTGGGTCGCACGCAGGTGCTGGCATAGGCACAGGTCAGGGTCAGATTAACCCCGATCAAGTTACCTACGGCGTGGGAGTGCTGGCAGGCCTGCGTAATAATAGGATAGAACAACTGCTAGGATAGAAAGAGATAAAGAAAGAGAAAGAGAAAGAGAAAGAGAAAGAGAGAGAGAGAAAGAGAGATAAGTATGAGAGGCGAGAAGCATTACTACGAGTGGAATCTCTTTCTTTTTCTTTCTCCTTCTCTCTCTTTCTCTCTATCTCTCCCTCTCCCATAGATAGATCTCTCTCCGTTATAAACGGTTTCATCGAGCCTTCCCTTGATTTATCTCACCGTTTTTAACGAGATCCACCTTGCAACGAACGTCGTTCCATCCTTTCGTTCGGACCTTTGATTATCTTCATTCGATTTCGATTCGTGTGCTTACCTAAGAAGAAAATATACGTAGTCCTTATTAATTGGGTTTTTTGATAGTACCTCAAAAAAAAAAAAAGAATACAACGGGTTGGTATAGTCGAAAGATTCAGTTAAGAGTTGTTTCAGAGTATCGTATAAAAAAAGGTTTGGAAAAAATTGATAGCTTCCTGATGTACATATGATTTATGTCAATATAATTGTAATAATTATTATTGAGCAAAGAAAAAAGAAGAAGAAGAAGAAGAAAAAGAAGAAGAGGAACGAGAAAAAATCGACGAACAACTTCGAGAATGAAATTCGTGATAAAAGAAAGTCATCAAAGCGTAGTCAAGTTGAATAAGATGGAAAGTACATAGGTGTAGGTCTTACGAGCCACGAAAGAAAGATCGCTTACGTTCTGCGGCACGATGCTTACATATTTTTCTTAAGACGACGGAACATATTTGGTGATTCAGGAAAAGTATGCTCGCGTACCGCGTGTAAGCATACGAGAATGGACTCTAAAGTATGGATCCTCCTTTTCTCTAGTGTCGCATACGAAGAGAGATGTACAAAAGAGAAAAAGAGAAAGAGAGAGAGAGAGAGAGAGAGAGAGAGAAGAACCTGAATCGTGAGGCAATCCGTACACCTGTTGTGCCTAGTTCCGTGATTTATTTCGAAGACTTCCTCTCTCTCTCTCCCTCTTTCTCTTTATCTTTCTTGATATACACCAACCACGTCGTCTCTTATAGCTCGTTGTAAGTAAGTACACACGACTGTCCCCTTCTCTCGTAAACGCGCTGCTTTTCTCAGCAGCATTGTGTGTGGGTCGCGACTGGAATATTTCTTAAGCAGGACTTCGACGCGAAGAGACACGATAGTGAATTATTCTTGTACAAGGCGATGCATCAATTCCCACACGCCAGTGAAATTCGGTATGGACCACCGTTGGAAGCTATAACAAGAATAAGAAAGAAAGAAAAAAAATTATGTGTGTATGTGTGTGTGTATGTGGGTTGAATACTTATACACGTTCGAAAGAACCAAGAGAGGGTGTTCGAACTTTAGCGAATGACTTACCGGTGTACGTTCGAGGACGATACCATCGGAAATCGTTGCCCGTGCAAGGTGTAAAAGAACGGGATAACGACGATGGAGACTTCGAGGAGGAGGACGGCGGCTCCTACTTACTGTCAAGTATTTATAGAATCAAAGATATATCGCCTGCGAAGTAGTTTCAATGATTTTGGTCGGACTGACTTCAATAGAAAAATCGTCGTTTTTATTTTCGATTGATTTATTATTCCATCTTGCCGAGGATGATTCATTGTAATAGATATTCTCTGACTGGATATTAATTTTTCTGATCAACGCTGCTATTTCTTTTCTTTTTTATTATTCGAATCGTATTATTTATTAAATATGATTCAATGTTATTTCAAAAATTTTAAATGTAATTGGTAATTGTCAAATAACAATTATATATGAAATGAGAGAAAAGGAATGTTCTCAATGAAATTATATCGATTTCACAATGGAGATACTAACGCGAATTTTCGAACAGATAATCTAGAATACTTAAAATTCGAGCGGGCGAGGCCGTCTTTTGAAATCTGCGGTTTTGATCGCGAAAGACGAGTCTTCCTCTCGTTCGTCTCCCTCGCACAATAATCCCATCCCTCTGATCTTTGCTCTCGTTCGCCTCGCGGCCCTTCGCGCTCTCGACGAAGTGTTCTTAATCGAGCGTAAATAATTGCATTTATCGCACCTATCGTTGTTGCAACGGATGGTGTAGCGAGGCTGAAGTCGCGTCTCGAAATCTGCTTTCACTCTGAGGAAAGAAAATTGGTACGTTGCCAGCAATCTCGAGATATTCAGCGCGAGAGACAGAGAGAGAGAGAGAGAGAGAGAGAGATAGAGAAGTGCCTTCGAACTTTGATTTATCTCGAAGGACTCGTTGCGTCACATTGCTGCTTCTCTCGACGACGATTACTAACTACACCTGCTGTGGTATCCGGCAATGGAAGAAATTGTGATCGATGATAGTAACATGGAATGAAACAAAGAAAGAGAAAGAATAATTATAGGGAAGCTATACCAAACGAATGACGCCTGATAATTATTCTTACACTTACTACTAATAACTTAAAAAGAAAACAACAAAAAATTAAAGAGAGAAAGAGAGAGAGAGAGAGAGAGAGAAACTCTATATGATACCGATACAATATTGCAGACCTCGATCATTTCTCTGATTAAACTACCATAATCGTGCACACGCGGCCTCGGTTCGTTACACTCTCTTCGTAATCCTTGGCCGCCACAAGAAGCGTCGTCAAGAGAAAAAATCTTGCAAAGATGAAACCAGAAAAAAAGAGAAAAGAATTGGAGGAAAAAATAAGAAGAGGAAGGAGAAGAAAAGAAAAAGAAAAGAACCGCGAAAAATAAAAAGAAAAAGAAAAGAAAAGAAAAGAAAAGAAGAAGAAGAAGAAGAAGAAGAATAGTGCCGGTGGTTGTGTTGCACGTCGAAGAAATAAGAGCCCGAATCTTGGTCGTTGTCTCTTCCGTTGTAGACTCCTCTGATTGTCCACAAAGCGGTGCGCATCGTAAAGTATAAACCACCCACGGCATAAAGCTGAAGGAGTTATCGTAGAGAGTCACCTGGACACCTCCTGCGCGCCTTTCGTTTCCCTCGAGGAAGAACAAGAAGAAGAGAAGAAGAAGAGGAACTCGAGAATTTGCCAGGTCTACCAACTCTTTTCATCTCTTTCTAACTCTCTGTCTCCGTCTCTTTGTCTCTTTTTCTCTCTCCATTTATTTCTCCTTTTAACCGTCTGTTCCTCTTTCTACTTATCTCTCTCTCTCTCTCTTTTTCTCTTTCTAAATCATTGTCTTTTCTTCTGTGAGTTTCTCTTTCTATCTCTTTCAATTCCTTTTTCCAAACACCACCGGTTCGCGGTCAGTAGTATCACCCAAGTCCCTTTCGCCGTTCCAGTACCCCACAGACCCCCGTAGATTATGGGAAACACCGAGCGGAGGACGTTTATGGCGGTGGATCTCGCAAGCTCAGAAGGCACTCAATCGCGGATTTGATACAACTTAATCGCGAACGAAGGACATCCTCGCATTCCTTTCTTCCACTGGATCGCCGACGTCCCCATAAACAGGTCCTCCTATCCCTTCTCTCATACTCCTTTTACTCTTCGTCATCTACTCGTTGGTCGAGTGGCTCGGGGAATTTCGCGAACGCAAATCTCGATTATCGCAAGGTGCGTTTTCACTTTTTCTTCCTTTCTTCTATGATTTATTGTTTTCAATTAAAAATCCGTACTCCGACTTGGAATAGAATTTTTTTGTACGTACGTAAATACATGGCATGAATAAAAATATTCGATTTGAAATATGAAACGTGTTAAATCGATGATAAGAAAAAATCATTTGTAAGAATCATTTGTAAGGAAAAAAAAAAAGAAAAACATCGGGGTCACTTACTTTTCCTTTAAGAATCCATATCCATCAGATATTATTAATGCTATTGAAATATACACATGCAATTGATGCATTTTATCAGTAACTTGCGTTAAAGAAACATTCGTCTTTTCCGTGTGATTTAAAATAAAGGGAAAGTCGATGAACGTACGTACAACATCGATATGTACATTGATTTATAGCCGTGAAGATCGTCGTCGATGAGCAAGCAACGTATGTACAACAATTGATGTACCAGATGAAGAATAACGATAAGTTCTTCCTTGAAGGAGAAAGTCATAGCGATTTACATATTATTGAGCTGTAATGAATTGCAAGGAGCACGCCGACACCCTTAAGCGGTATAAGATATTGATACATTCGGAACCGTGTATCGATAAAATTCCAACGAGAATTAACGAGATCCGATTAACGAGTCGACTATGATTTCGTTATATCGGAGAAAACTTGTCCTTTTTCTTCTTCATTTTTTTCCTTATTTCTTTTTTCTTTTTTTTCCTTTTTTTTTTTGATGGATTCATTTTCAATTCATCTTTTGTGAATAAATGTATGAAATTATTTGTGAATATCGATTGAATATGCGAACTGAGAAGACGAATCGATAGCAATATTCTTTCTATATCTCCAAGATTAAAATCATGTGTTACGTCTCATAAATTTAGAAATAAAAAAAAAGAGAAAGAAAAAAAAGAAAAGAAATAAAGAAGAAAATGATTTCACATTTTATAGATATACTTGACATTTTTATAAAAAAAAAAACAAGAGAGAAAAGAAACGGATGATAAGTTAGAAAGAACGAGCTGCTAAGAATTCCTCGGAGATTTCTCAACGAGATATCTCTACTCGTCTTCTTAGAAAATAAAACGGAACCTCTACTGTTTCTCTCGTGTGAAACTGTAAAATAAAGAAAAAGAAAAAGAAGAAGAAAGAAACGAAGAAGAAGAAGGAAAAATAAACAAAAGATAAAATAGGAAGTAACATCGGCTGTAGACAGCATAAGGTAAGACTCGTTGAAACGATCCAATCCCATCTTCCACCATATACGGTGAATACCAAGGGAAGTACGTGAGACAAATTAATTCCATTCGATCGAGCAAAAATCATCAAACGATTCGTACTGTGACGCGTGGGAGAATTTCGATTATAGTCTTCGTTCGTTCCCGTGTAAGAAAATCGATGACATTTACAATCGAATGAACGAACGAACGAACGAACGAAGGAACGAATGAACGAACGTGCGGAGATGAGATCCTTTCATAGATAGAAAAACCAGTGAGACGTATTCCGTGAGATGAGAGTGAATAGCAGGAAAGAAACGATGAAATGGGAAGATGAGAATTTTGTTAAGAAAACAGTGTCTCGAGGGAATGATCGAGACGGAGTCGAAGATCTTCGGAGGATAGAAATCCAGTGATCTTCACGAAACCGATTACGAGGACGATATCACGGTGAAAGTTCCAACGAGTCGGTGTCTGAAAAGGTAAGCCTCCGAGAAGGAATGAAAGAAAGAGAAAGAGAAAGAGAAAGAGAGATACGATTACTCGTCGATTCAAGCTCGCGCCTTTTTGCGGTGATACATCGAGCTGCGATAATTCAGCGAGTCTCTCTCGAGCTCTCCGCTTGTTCGTTCGCTTCGTCGTCGCCGTGGCTAACCTGTAATTTCAATTTGCCGAACGGACAAATTAGTCGCCGTCGGCTCGTTACGTTCCTCGCTCGAATCCCGCCGGAATCGTTTCTTCACTGTCACCGTCATCACGATCTATATATATATATATATATATGTATGTATATACGTTTGTACGTACGCGTACATACACAAGCATTTCTATACGTGAGGCAGAGAAAAACGAAATACGAATACACCAACTTCGAAATGTAATCCAGGAGTTAAACGCAATTAAGGTTTCTTTCGAACGTCCCAAACGTTTTACCTCTTTACCTCCTTACTAACGACACTTTCTTTCTTTTTTCTTTCTTTCTTTCTTTCTTTCATTCATTCATTCAATCTTCTTTTCCTTCTTTGTATTTTCTCTTTATCGGACAACCTGTTAGAATCGCATGTTCCTTCTGCTTATGGTATTATTTTACAATTAAGTCTTGTAACGATATTTCGATTTAATTCGCAACTTTTACTTTGACTCGTTCTGCCTAAATTTGGAACCGGGTTCTCAAAGCCATCAATTTCGCATCTTAAATTAGTTATTTTAAGGATACTTGAAGTTAATTCGCAATTTTGATCTCAACTTATGTAAATTAGTAAATACCGAAAGTAAGCACCGATTTAATAACCAAATCATTCACATTGTAACTATTATGATTAATCTTCCTAATATGTTTTTTAATTAAATTTGAAATTATTCCAAGACGAAGGAGAGGATCGCCCGACATGTCCCAACCAATTTCATTATTTCACTATAAAACTCGAATCGTAATTTTGATTCGGCTAGCGTATCTATCACGCGCTTATGTTTTTCTGAAAAAATCGAAGGATTTCGATGAATCGTTAAATACGACGCGTAGCCGCGTAACGAGCGATGCCCGTTTAATTACACACCGCTAGTTAATTTATTGCGAATACCTGAGCTCGGTGGCAAAGCGATCAGATAAAAAAGGCCGCGTGCATAAAGCACAGCGTCATATAAAACTTCCTTTATCGCCAAAGCGATTCGTGCTGTTCGTTCGAACGAGTAGAAACCCATCTCGTTTCTCCCTTCTTTTTCTCTCATGCCTTCCTCTTTCATCTAACTTTTTACTTCTTCTTCTTCTTCTTCTTCTTCTTCTTCTTCCTCTTCTTCTTCTTCTTCTTCTTCGTCTTCGTCTTCTTCTTCTACTTCTTCTTCTTCTACCTTTTGGTCTCTCTCCCTTCTCGAAGCAAGCAAGACGCGCGTCCTGCCTGCGGCCGCCCACGCGCCGACCCGACGCCCTCCCACCATTTCAACCCAGGCAGCATGGGTTCTCTCGCGCTTCTCTTCGCGTTCCTCAGCATGGGAGAGACGACGTGTATACGTGCCCGGGCACTCTCTTACACTCTGGGAATACCCCCTCCATGCTTACTCACGTCACGCGCTCACTCGCCTTCACTCGCGCACGCCAGCTTCCGAGCACACGGTAGTCCACGCGCGCGAGACTTCCTCTCCAATCTTTTTCCTCTAGCTACCTCGAAATGGAAGGATAAGATAATTTATTTCTGCCTCTTTTTCTCTTTTTTTTTCGTTCATTTTTTTCTTCTTTCTTTCTTTCTTTCTTTCTCTTCGATTACATTATTATATGACCGCTCGCGATAAATATCCGACCGTCCTTCCGGCGAAATCGTTTTCGTTTTGGAAATTTTCAAGCGTCGATTTATTTATTTATTTTTTCTTTTATTTTTTTTTTTTTTTTCGAAGAGAGGAATGACAAGATTATTATTCGTAAAATGTTCGTATTTGTATAGATTCATTCATTTTAATTACATGGATTAATTATCCGAATAAAATGTAATACTCGTAATTAAAGAAAGTAAAGTTTGACTTAATCTACTTGCTCGTTGTTAAATTTTTCACGAGGAAGGAAAGAAAAAAGGAAAAGAAACTTTATTTAGAATGAAACTCTTACCACAAAAATTTATTCGAAACATCGAGATGGTTTGAACACGATCGTTCTTTAAACTCTCAACAGAGTGGAAGGGAGGAAAAGTTTTAGGAGTCTGAGTCGGTCGAAGGATTAATCGCATCGTCGGAGATTCGCTTTGATTATCCTCGGCCCGAATCCTAAAAGAAGAGTGAGATGGAGAATATGGAATGACTAAGTGAGAAAGAGAGAGAGAGAGAAAGGAAAGGGTGCTTAATCGTGTCGAGGATCATGCGGGCTTTTAAATATGGCGACTCGCTAAAAGAACATCGCCTAAGAATCGACCAGGTGGCCAGGTGGGAGGACTTGATTGGACCAGTAACCGTGCTCGTATTAATAATTCAAAGGCCCTCTCCTCCTTCTATATAAGTTCGAACAACCCCACTAGGAGATGAAGAAGAAAAAGAAAAAGGAAGAAGAAGAAGAAAAAGAAGTAGAAGAAGAAGAAGACGACGAAGAAAAGAGAGAGAGAGAGAGAGAGAGAGAAAGAGAGAGAGAAATTCGGTTTGTACGCGCGTCTTGATTTACAAGTGCGTTTATGGGGTAAGCGGCAGATGTATTCTTTCTCTCTCTTTCTCTACCTCTTTCTCTCTTTCTTTCTTTCATCCTTTTTCTCCACATCTCCTCTTTCCACCCTCTTTCTTTCACGTGCTGCATAGGTACTATGGAACTAACGCGTATTACCAAGCACGTATTTTAAGGAAGCTTCGTTAGTCCATCGCTTCGTTTATGGAGATCTCCTAACGATTCGAAAGTCCCCTCTTACCGCAACAAGTAAAGACGGACAAGCGAAATTTAAATCGCAGATTCGCCGCAGGCCGAATCTCCGAATGGCTGAACTTTCATGTAGTCGGAGCCAACAACGACGCCAGTTAAATCGGCTGACCATTGTCCAGAAAAAATCTTGAGAAAGAAACAAAGAGAGAGAGAGAGAGAGAGAGAGAGAAAGAAGAAAAATCTAAGCACGATTTATTTCGATGAATAATTCCTTAAGATTCTCATTATCTTG
Organism: Vespula pensylvanica; assembly: GCF_014466175.1. Taxonomy (NCBI): domain Eukaryota; kingdom Metazoa; phylum Arthropoda; class Insecta; order Hymenoptera; family Vespidae; genus Vespula; species Vespula pensylvanica. Next base: position 1,616,641 of record NC_057700.1, on the reverse strand, counting down.
GTCTATATACAAGACGAAGCAATCGATTATTGTTACTCAAAGTTATATTGTTATTCAAATCGATTACTGTTATTTATTTACTTAAATTAATATAAAACTTTGTTCGATAATGTTATTAAATTTTATTGATCGTAATACGTGAAATTAGTTTTCTTCTTTGAAAGACAGAATAAATGCAAAAACAGGTTAACAATTATCATATAACAAATTCGAAAGATACAATCTCGAATCCATCGAGTGCCGACGTTTCTTTTGGTGCAAGCAAGAGCAGAAACTCCATACGGAAGGATGACAAATGTGAAATGGGTGCGATACGTTTCTTGCGATCGAAATCGCATCTCGAATCTCGATGACAAACGGACGAAGCCATATTTGTCAGAACAAATTAGTTTCAAAGATATCTGGATAAGAATCCATCGAGATGATTATATTTCCTGTGTATGAAGATAATAAAATAACGGTGTCTGTAGATCGTTTAACTCTCGATGCTCGATAACAAACATGTTGAAAGAGACAGAAAGAGAGAGAGAGAGAGAGAGAGAGAGAGAGAGAGAGAGAGAGAGAGATAGAGAGAGAAAGGAGACCAAAACTCGAATCATAAAATCGAACGTAAAGGACGTAGCGAAATATTCTTTCATCGTCCTTCCAACCTCGAAGTATCTTTCTAAGTGGACGTCGCTTCGTGGAATTAAATTCGCGGAGAGGCTGCTGGACTTTAAATCATCTGGTAATTAGCGCTGAGAGTATTTCATTCTTCTTCGTTCTCTTTGAAAGAGAAGAGAAAAGAAGAGAAGAGACGAAGAAGAAGAAAAAGAAGAAGGAGGAGGATGATGATGAGGAGAAAGAAAAAGAAAGATTCGGCAACAAGAAACGGGTGCAGCAATTAAATTCATTTGTCAATTATTTGACGAATGCTCCTCTCCCGAAGCTTGCTCATCCAAGTCACGACACACACGACGTAAATATAGGTAGAGGAACATTTTGAACGCATGCGCGAGCACACGTCCAACAGATTCAATTTACAATTAACTCGCATACTTTCGGACGAAGCCTCTAATTGCCACGTCCGAAAGAAAGTCTCGTTGTTCACGTGTGGCCGAAGATAAAAACCTACGAGTATTTTCGTCGGATAATTATATACCCCTGACCCTTCCTCCCCCATCTCCACCCTGCTTTTACTTACCAACCCTCTTGAATCCCGCTTCTCTCTTTTACCTCCTCCTCGACTCACGACAAACCACCGGAAACCTCGGTATTCTATGCATAGTTACTCACCCATCCGTGAAAGATCGTTCGACCTACTGATTTTTGTCGACACCCTTCCTCAACCATAACATTTAGAAAGAAAAAGAAAGGGAGAGAGAGAGAGAGAGAGAGAGAGAGAGAGAGAGAGAGAGAACCCAATTAAAATTACACTTCGACAAGAGCGACTGCTCAACGAATTCCACGTTTCTTGCTTTCTTACCAGGGACACGTGTACAGATCCGGCATATTCTTTTTTAATGAGCTTAATTAACTCGAATGTTTCCGATGGTTCGTTAGTGTTAATGGATTATTGTTCTCTTGAACGATTACACGGAATAACTGTAACAAAAAGTGAAAAAAAAAAAAACGAAAAGGAAGTAAAGAAAAGACAAAAAACAAAAAGGAAAAGGATGAAAATTTTATGATAATCGTGGCACGAACAAATAAACATAAGATTGCGTGATGCCTTAAAAACAAGCATCTTGTTAAGTATGTCATTTAATAAAAAATTATCTCCGAGATTTCGCAAAGGGAAAACATCTTGACTGACACACGTATCTACCATAATATGGCGATTCACAGAAGGGAGTAAGAGTTATACGTGGCTCGGAACGCTATCACGTTCTACGGTCTCTTAAGCTTAGACGCGACCATTGGACGGCGCCGTGCATCAGTTGCATCGTGGAATGCCGTTCCAATGTTATATCGTACCACCTGGTCTTAACCGGAGAAGCTCGAGAGAGAAAGAGTAGCCCGATAGTACGTTTTCTCTCTCTCTCTCTCTCTCTCTCTCTTTATCTATATCTCTTTATCTCTCTCTTTCATATATCCATGGGAACGCGTTCGCCACGTCCACAGCATTTACGATGAGAGAAAATCACGTACAAGAGTCCTTTCCTTTCGATTTCCTTTGGTTTTCCCGGGAGGTGGTCCGTCATATCGACAAAACGATTCATTATGTCGACGTAAGATCGATAGAATACGTCAGAGCTATCAAGCCGTTGATTACTTTTATCGCGTGAGCTCTTCGTCAATGATATATCACCCCCGTCGAGATCGTATCCTGTGGATTATTAAGTAGAAAGATCTACAGAGAGATGGAGAGGGAAAGAGAGAAAGAGAATATTTGAAGGCATCATAAGATTTGTCATGCCATTCGTAGTACATATCGTAATAATACTCGTAGAACGTAAAATATAGGTACACGTATAATTATATATATCTACCTACGTGTGAAGATAGAAGAAAATCGAAATTCGTGACGTCCGAGTTCAATTCGAAATGTCATCGAAGATAACGAGTAGTCAACGCGTTGGAAAGAGATTCTGTACGTATATAATATAAGACTTTAACGATGCGTTGGAATTCTAATGCAGGAGGAGTATATAGCACGAAGGTGTAATACTATATCTTCTCCTTGAAGATTTCCATCTTCTCAATCCGTCGTATGATTATTTCTCTTATGAAAATAATTTCTTTCATATTTCGTCTGTTAAAAACGAAGGAAAGGGAACTCCGATTATAAGAAAGAGAATAGAAATAAAGGTTGAAAAAATTGGCGGCTTTTTAGTTTCTTGAAAGAAGCGATGTTTCTAGAAAGTATAAAAGAGAGAGAGAGAGAGAGAGAGAGAGAGAGAGAGAGAGAGAGAGAATGAAAAAGAGTAAAGAAATGAAGAAAAGGGCAATTTGTGGTACACTGGAAATGTTTCATTACGAAGAGGCGCTCGGTCCATAGCTACCGAATTTCGTAGGAGCTACCGTTGCTGCCCGCGAGCCGAGTAACTTTCTTGGTGTAGTCTGTCAGTGGTCCAGCATCTGAAGACTCGTAATTGAAATTCGCTGCCTCGGGATGACCACCGACCGCAAATCGCAACGCCACGAACACTTTTGTTCTTTCGCTTCCGAAGCGATAGCAATTTGCATCAAGTCGAGAGTCGATCCCTTCGCACGCTTACATTTTTCTTCTTCTTCACGGTCAGAGCCTCATCCACAATGAAGAAGAAGAAGAGAAATAAGATATTATAACGGACTTGTGAGTACTTGGATACCGAAAAAAGAATTTCTCATTAAGTCGCGACGATAATGAACGTCCCTGTCCAGGAAGAAATAATTTCGATTCTTGTACGCGCATTCGTCTTGATACTCTCGAACCATGAGAAAGGCGAATAATACCTAACGCTTTCGAGACGGCTCGATTTAAATATCAATTACGCGCCCGGTGAATTTCGAGCTTACTTTTTTCAATTATCCTACCATAAGAAATTTGATAAATATGTTCCCTTGCGTAATTTCTTTTGATAAAAAGTGGAATATATGCATATATATATATTATTATTATTAATATATTTGAAAAGAACTATAAAAAAGAAAATTAAGAACGTATGTGACATACTCACGAATGATGATTATTAGCAATATCACTTAAGAAACTGACTCGTATTAAACCGACATCGTTAATAATCGAACATCACGTAATCATTAAATTAGTACAAGTCAATAACAATATTTTATAAAATGTCCATTGCCATTTCTCGATTAATTTCATCCGTTGATCGTTTAATCGCGTCTCTTCGATCTTCGCCATGCTAAAGGATACGGAGAAATCCATAAAAAGCACCGTTGGTGTTATGATATATCGCGACGGTCGATACGATGTATCGCCTCCGTCCTCCCTCTCGCGCACAGGAGGGATTTAAAGGCACGAATTCGTGCTCGAAAAAAAAAAGGAAAAAAAAAAAAGAAACGTTCGGCCTTTCGCGCGTGGTCACCGTTGCGCGACGACGATAAATTCGAAAGGAATCTCTTTTTCTCTTTTTCACGAATTCGAAATGTCAGAGAGCGAGAAACTTGCTTGCATCCAACACACGGACAACAACAAAATGTGAGAAAGATACGTTTAATTTTCCATTGCGAAAAATAAAAGAAGAAAAAAGGAAAAGAACAATTTCCAAAAATATTTCCCGAATGTCGAATTTTTTCAACAAAAATTCGAACTATCCAAACCTATGATAATAATATTAATCTACCAATCGTGTAACTTTATATATATATATATATATATATATATATATATATATATTAAAGAATTGTAATTGTACTGTAGTAAATACAAGTTTCGCATATTATGTACGTATATACATACATATACATTTTTTGTTAAGCACGTAAAAAAAAATTAGTTTATAAAGGATTAATGACGAGATTGTCCTTGAGATAGCAGGATCGTAATCATCTCGAACATTCGTAATAATTCGTGCGACGCTGTCAGTTCATACGATAACGTTGCAACGCATACGAAAGGGGTGAAGATGATATGGCGAGACGTAGAGTGGGAGGGAAAAGGGAGGAAGGGTATCAAGAGAATTAAAGTTGATGAAAGATCTCTCTGACAGCGATTTATTCTCGAGAGTGATGCGATACCTCTGGCCGACGTCTCTCTCTCTTTCTCTCTCTCTCTCTCTCTCTCTCTCTCTCTCTCTCTCTCTTTCTCTTTCTCTCTTTCTCTCTTTCTTTCGCCATGAAATATCGTGGCTCGAGAGAAGAAGGCGAGGTGGTATCTCTGGCGAGACGCTTGAATTTGTTATTTATAAGTTATCATCGTCGCATTCTAGCAAGAGGATCCCCTTACTTCGATACCAACGTTAACCAACTCTTCTCGTGTTTTAACGTCGCAAATGATACTCGAGTACTTTATAATTATAACATTTTTATTTGTGTTTGTGTTTAATATTTATATCATTTTTTTAACGAGCAACTTATATCAAATTATAATACATCCTTTTATCCGATCATCCGTACGATATGGTATTCGTACTTTTTCTATATGTATATATAAATATATATGTATGAAATATAGTATCTGTATCATTTACAACGAGTATTTTACAAAAAAACATTTAATTATATAATACTACATCGTACTATCTGATTATCGTATCGTAATTACGATGTTATAATTACAGATCATTATTATTAAATACAATTCATTAATAATCCATTAAATAATTTTTTTGAAAAAGAAAAGCAAGAAAAAAGGAAGGTTAACGATTATAAACATTCGAGAATCGATCTCGAAAAATGATCTCAAAGTTTCTCGTTCTCGTGCGATCGCTCTTTTTCATTTACATACGTGACTCTTTCGTTTATTATACGAAATTTACCGTAAGAGTTCCATATAAGGATCGAGTCCAAGACGAAGTTGCCTTTTCACGACTGTCAGCGAGAAGGCTATTGTCAACGACAGATGGACGTCCAACAGGCACAACACGTGTCGCATACGTGGGTACGTGGATACGCAAGACGTTCTCTTTCCCCCTCTCATCACTCCTCTCTTCTACTTTGAAGTTCACAGAGAAAAAAGAGAAAGAAACAGTCCACTGAAGATGGACCTTTTGTTTTAACAAAAGCCCGTTCAGAAGCGACTTTGCATCGTCTTGCCAAAAGAATGCATGTATCGCATCTGCATTGCGTTCTTTCTCTCTCAATGTCTCTGTCCTTATTTTTATCTTTACCTTTATTTTTTCTCTTTTTTTTTGTCGATCCATCTTATTATTCTTCATTTATTCCCATTCTGTTATCTCTAAGTAAGAATGTCGATACAATCATCGATATAAACTTTATTATATTCTTAAACTGTCTCATAAAAGAACGATTAATTTCCTTTCGTATATATCATTGCTACGTATCATTTATGTAAATGCATTAGAGAAGAGTATCAAAGAAAAATGAATTTTCGTAGAATATCGTCATGAATCGTACCTAAAAGAACTTATTCAGATGGTAGTATTTCTTTTTATCTGGTACGCGAAGATACTCAGGAGAAGATCAAACGAAAGGATGCAAGTTATTCCGAGTAATTTGTAAACTAACGATTTACATCCGAAAAATCAGCTCTAACAAGCGATACTATTATCAGAAGTCTTCGATTTAACGAGACGTTCGTATACGATGTGGAATCCGCTCTATCTCTCTCTCTCTCTCTCTCTCTCTCTCTCTCTCTCTCTCTCTCTCTCTCTCTTTCTCTCTTATTTCTTGGCAAAGTGATTCCTGGACCGAGCTTGAAAAGATACGACGAGAGAAATAAAACTGGAGGTAATCGTAGCACTTAGTAAAACGTATCCACCGTAGTGGAGAAAGAAGAAGGAATGGCGTCCTTCGTAGGGAGGCAGGTGAAAATGGTTTAGAAGAGGAAAGGAAAGAGAGAAAGAGAAAGGGAAAGAGTAGAACCGAAAATGCTGACTGTCGAAAATTCGAAGCGCTACAAAAAGGACACCGTAAAGATACTCTTTATCGTACGGTTTCTGGGTGAGCATTTGTCCCTGAGTGCCGTTTATCTCGGTCCCTGGTAATGCCTGTAACCTAACACTGTCCTGCCAGAGACAGATAGCGACTGGAGCGAAGGGTAACGCGCAGTAGAAGAAGAAGAAGAAGAAGAAGAAGAAGAAGAAGAAGAAGAAAAAGGGAAAGAAGAAGAAGAAGAAGAGGAGGAGAAGGAGAAAAAGAAGATTCCAAAAAGAGAAAAGAATAGGGAATGCGTCAGACAGGAACGAACCCTCGTAAGGCACACGTACTTACATACGTCCATCTACATCCTTTTTCCTTTCGAAGGACGAAGGCTCAGTATGTAACGGATATGAGACGAATCCCCTTACATATATTTATATGTACACACACATACATATATGTGTGTGTGTGTATGTACATATGTATATATATATTCTTCTTGTTGAGCCAAACTTATGCATGGCACGCTCGGACCCACTCAAATTTAAATGCGTCTCTTCGAGTCGACTAAGTATCGAAAAAAAGATTCTCGCGTGTTCTCTAAACAAAATTTTCTCTTCGTCTTTTGTGAGTTTAAAAAGTGCTTTTTCTTTTCTTTCTTTCTTTTTTTTTTTTTTAGAGTAAATCAAGCGCAAATTCAAAGAACGCTGATATAGATATTAATCACGTCGTTAATATTATACACGAAACAAAAGTGATGCAAAGCAAAAAATCATGTTCGCATATACGGATTTAGTACGATTAAACGTGAAATTCCACGTGGAAGAGCTTTCCTAGTGTTTTATATAAAAAATGGAAAACTAAAAATCCATCTCAAAAAAGATGAAGAAAAAAATAGAAAATCAAGGAGTACAATCGATAAGGTAAATTGAAAAGCAACGTCGTACAAGCGGCTTAACGATTCTACAAGCTTTTAAGGATGAGGCATTTGCTAACGGAAACACGCTTCGATTCGTTCGTTTCCTTTGCCGGGACATTCACGATTCCGCTTTACGATCGATTAAAGACGATAAATAGTTGTGAGTTCTCGTCGAAAACCATCAACTTTACGTCTATTCCTCTTAACTTGAAGGAAACGTTGTGTCGATGATGTACGACGACACGCTAGGAATATTTGAATATTTTCTTGTATTTCTCTTTCCTTCTCTCTTTCTCTGTCTGTCTCCCAGTTTTCTCTTTTTCTGTTTTCTTCGTCAGAAGAATTTCACTAAATTATTGCTCTCCAATGTAGGAATTAGAATTTTATTACGACCGGTTTGACCCTAGGAGGATTACGATTTATCTTAAATATTTCTTTTATATATATATATATATATATATATATATATATATATATATATATAGGTATATGATGCAACATTCTTCATTCGATCGAGTTAGTTAATACGATCGAAGGCAAAATTATTAACATCGTGTAACGAGTTTTGCTTGCGATAGTCGAGCTATTAGCATTCATTAATGAGAAGAGTTATCAACAAATCGAATTCTCAAATAGATTCCAGAAATACATTCCACATTGATCCGTTTCAAATTAGTAATCGCACGATCTTAAATGTTTTAGTCTCATTTCATTGATTAAATATTTTAATTCTTTTTATTTCTTTTATTTTAAAAGTAGGTAATGCTAATTATCGAAGATCAAAATTGTTGAAAATTATTCTAAGGTAAAGTGAAAGTCTTTAGGCAAAGGAAATACTTAGAAAACTCACGCAGCGTTTCCTCCGCAGATACTTGACACCCGTAAAAATTGCGGATACCAGGCGTGACATTCGTATCCTGCCAAATGCTTTTTCTTTTCTAAATCCACTTGAACCGAAAAGAGAAAAAAAGAAGAAGAAGAAGAAGAAGAAGAAAGATAGAAAAAGAAGAAAAAGAAAAAGAAGAAACGATCTCACCAAAGCGTTTCTTTCGACTAAGCACGTTATAGTGTCGAAAGATCAAGAAAGAATCTCAAGAAGTCGACAACTCGATAATGGCCTCGCCAGAAGAAGCACTCCCTCTCGATCCTTCGACAATCCGGAAATCAAAGATCGTTTTACGGACGTCTGGAAGTTCTCGATAACGTGAGGACCACTTGAAAATTTTCGCGACTTTCTTACTAAGAAAATCAGTTTTCTTTCTTTTAAAGAAGGAGAATGTGTCAGCGTGTACTGTGCGCGCGTATGTGTATGTATATATATGTGAACTGTTTTTCTCAAGATCTTGAGAGTTTTCTATTGTCGCTTAAATAAAAGAAACAAAAGATCTACTTTAGCACGTTGTTCTTACTTCGTCAAATCTCGATTTACTTTTTATTACATCGTCTATTCGATCTTCTCAAGAGAAGTAAGTCAAGAAAAAAAGAAAAGAAGAAAGGAGAAGAAAAAGAAGAAGAATGAAGGACAAAAAAGGGACAAAATAATCACGAGCTATCGATTTATTTCTAACAAAAAAGAGACGAAAGAAGAAGAAGAAGAAGAAGAAGAAAGAGAAGATGGAAATGGAAAGGAAGAAGAGGAGATTCCACCCACGTAGAAACACACTTCCTGTTTTCTCTCGCAAAGGATATTTATCTATTTCTCGAAACCCTTGCTTGCCTAAACCAACACCTAACGTACGAAAAAGGGACGAAGTAGATGCGTATCTTTTCCGCACATCTTTCTACCTCTCTCTCTTTCTTTCTCACTTTGTCTCTCTCTCTCTCTCTCTCTCTCTCTCTCTCTCCCTCTCTCTCTCTGTTACTCTTTCTCTAGCGTACCCTCGAAGCATCGAAAGCCGCGTAACCGTCTCTCTCAAAAGAAATCTGAAGAACTACCTGCTCGTTCCATTACATGCCAGGTCTCGAACTCTTCGTTCGTGCTCTTATCTCAAACTCCATCCTCTTCACGAATGATGCACTTTCCATCGGGGAAAAAGATCGGACTCTTCTTCATCGCGGCTCGCGCGACGACTTATCGACTCCTTCGACGTTTTTACCTGCGATACAGTTGACGCATGAACCATCATGCTAAAAGATCGATCGGAACGAACCCGACGTGGAAGGTTTACCGATTTCTTCTTTTTTCTTTGTTTCCTTCTCTCTCTTTATCCGTCTCTTTTACCGTTACAATCGTTTACCGTTATTGTATATCGTGGATCTACTTTTTAATATCCACCATTTCTTATTTCATTCATTTGTAATCGCGTTTAAAAATATTATGTTAATAAGGAGTATTCGTCTCGTGTATAAATGAATTATGTATAAATATGTAAATAATTGGAAACATGATGAAACGTTGAGTTTTATAAATAGAAAACTAATATTGAAAACGTATTTGTCGCAAGTATAAAAATAGTCTACTTGCGAGGGAAAATAAATTATTATCAATTTCTAGTCAAATTTTATTAAGCTCCGTTCAACACGTACTCCAATGTAATCCTAACACGATCACGCTTTAGTAGACTCAAGATAAATCCTTATTGGTGACACACGAGACAGAGATAAAACGTGAGAAAGAATATTAGAATCCTTTCGTTTCCACGCTTTCGATCGACACCCTTTTCACCGATCGTGTTAAATCGAACTTTCAGAAATCTAATCCGTTCCTGATGTCCAACGATATTCTCGATAATCGGAGACGACATGAACGATCGTACAACCTTCTCAATTTTACGATCGCGAATTATTCAAGCACCCACGCGACCACGCGATGCCATTTTCTCTTCCGCCTCTCCTTTTTTCCTAGGAAGGTGGGAAGATGGTGCGTAAGAGACCACTCACGAACGTTCGCCACCTCGAGTCTCAACGACGCGAAACTACTCGAGTGCACCTGAGAATAACCAACCGGGAATACAAAGTACCTCGTAAGAATTCTATTTGCCCTACCAGTTAACATGCATTCCGATCGATCGCCATTTGGAAGATCGTCAAACTGATTTCTTGGTAACTCCTCATAATGAATCTAGAGAGAGAATCAATTTCCATCTAAATTTCATAAAAATATATAAATACGTTATATCATCAATAATAGCAAAGAAATAATTGATGCTACAACGTCAGATTCTATCGTTATTAATTATTAACATGAAAAACAACGAGAATAAAATTGATCAACTATTCGAGAAGATCGATTCGATAATAATCGTATCTACAATATAACAAATAAATCGATCAGACTCGAGGGATTGTCAAATGATCCATCGTATTAAGAAATCCTATCTAAATAATAATTCCAAGCGTTCGTAAACTTTCACGAGTTTCCCTTCAACATGCATTTACATTTGCAACATCATCGAGCAAATTCATGTAACCGCAATAAGGTCGACTTTCGAGTTATATACACACATTGTTCGGGATAAGAAGAAGGCGGCGTTTGGAAGCATACACGAAGAGAAGGATCTACGCGGATAGACCCGTCTCGGTATGGGGATGAGTTGGAAAGGTGAGAGGAGGAAAAAGAGGGTGAGGAAGAAACGCGTGAGCAAGCGAAAGAGAGAAGACGTGAGAGAGCGAAAGAGAGAGAGAGAGAGAGAGAGAGAAAGAGAAAGAAGACACCCACGCAGGTGGAGACCACACACGACGGTCCCGTCATTTGTTGGACACCGCAGCGAGCATGTCGTAGCACACGGACACGCGGGCTACACGGCATTGTACACTTCTTGACGCTGTCCCGCCGCGTGTCTTACCTACAAGCCGTAGCCCGTGCAACTTTATGGCCGATGCCGATTGCGTGCGACTTGGCTAGAGAACCCCGGCGAAGAGGAAAAGGAGACAACGAAGACGAAGAAGGATAAGAAGAAGAAGAAGAAGAAGAAGAAAAGGGAACAAAAAAGGAAAAGGATTCGAAAGGGTTACGTCTGAGTTGCTTTCTCAAAGAGAGGGAGAGAGAGAGGGACAGACACGAGACAAATGCGCTTGCGGCTACGAGGATAAACTGGCATACGTATATAATGTAATATATAGATATTATATTATTTATTATATTGTATATATAGATGTAATATTATATTATACAAAGTGGGACAGAAGGTCCTAGATCTCAACTCGTTAACTGTGTGACTCTATTATAAAAATGTGTGTCCACGTCGTTTAGCAAACATACGAATATACTCGTCAAACAGCTGTTGAAAAATAGAATGAAATTATAACGAAATAACAATTGGCCTTTTTGAAAGATCAATAATTTTATTCGTTGATAAAACTTAACTTGTTAACTGAGTTTGTTAACGAGGACACTCGACACGAGGAAATGACAATTTTTTTTAGGATGACGAGTATACTCGTTAAAAAATATTCGCTTTTCGAGTATTCGAATTTTAGGATAAATTAAAAATTATTCGTAAATTTAAGACAATTTAGAAATGACGAAATAAAAAAAGAACAAACGCAGAAGAAATTTAAAAAAAGTGAAATACCCCACATCGCAGATTTAACAGAATGGGATAGGACAAGACAGAATAGAACATAGGATAGTACAGGATAGCTTAAGACAACACAGGACGACATAAGATGACATGAGATAGCGTAAGATAGTACAAGACAGGAAAGAATAGGATACGATGGAATAAAAGGAGTCACAGGATACGAGCAGATTCCTTTCCTCTTGAAGATCCTCTGAAAGGATGACAGTATCAATTAAATGATATAACTCTTTCTACGAGGACGATAAAAGCGATCGATCAATTTTTGATGAAATAATTCTAGTATAAATAAGATACGGATGTTTTACCTCTTAAACTCGTAGTTTCTACAGATCGATATCTTTCCTTACGATAATGATAATAACAATAATAAAAAATACTTTTAATAGAGTCAACGAGGATACTGTTGATCAGGTTCAGAACGTCAAACCGATTCAGATAATATCTCGAAGCGAAGCTTGTAATGCGGAAGAAATCAAGGACGTCCGTTTCACATTGGTTGACTTTTGCATAATCGAAGAAGGCAAAAGGCACCGTGTCTCTCGACAATTCGATCAAAGTCGAAACAAAACCAGAAGCCGTTCCTTCGACGAACGTTACGAAGATATCCATCTACGATGATGCTAAGGACCAAAGAAGCGGACATTTGTAATCCCTGAGAGATCTTAAGAAGGTACTGGACGAAGAATCGGTTGGAGAAGGGCTCGAAAAAGGGGAAAAGGAAAGGAACGGACCAATTTATATATTGCGTTTCAGAGACGTCGCCGATTAATCCTGAGGGAGTCGCGGGACCACCCAGGTGAAACTAACACCCTTTAGCCCTTTTCCCTTCACGACGCACTGGTCGCGCATCGTAAACGTCCTTCAGTCCTACTTTAACACTCCACGAAGCTTAACTAAGAAAGAGAGAAAGAGAGAGAAAGACTTCGGGACAATCTCTCGTTTCTCGACGCAGCTGCACTTCTTCGCTCGATTAGGACTAATCGCTCTAACCTTCCTTTCACGAGTAGCTGTCGTTCGTTCACGAGATCACCAAGGAGAGGAATGTGGATACCAAAAAAAAAAAGGAAAAAGCCTTACGGCTTTTGGGGTCGTTTGACTATAAAACATGTAAATTGCACGTGTTGGTCGTGATTAAAAAAGAATTACAAGCCCTCTGTCCGTATGGAAATGAACATGTGTAAAATACATAAACGAAGAAAATTCGATAAGTTTAAAAAATAAACAAAGTTCTCGGAAAAATAAAATTTACGGCATACCGATCGATGGACAAACAAAATTGTTTTTGCGAGTTTGAAGAAACTTTGAATGATTCTCTATAGCAGGTGTAGAGGAAATAATAAAAAAGGATCTGATTTCTCGTCGCAAAAGACGGATCAAAGAAATCTCTTGGCATACTCTACTCGAGGCTGACAATCGTTTTCGCACGAATACGTTCCTCGAGAAAGAAAGAGAGAGAAAAGAGAGAGAGAGAGAGGGAGAGAGAGAGAGAGAGAGAGACAGGATCAACGCGTGTAGGAGAAAACGAGTTTCGTTTCGGGTTCGGAGAATTTGTTCGGGGCACGCGAACGTTTTGTCTTCGGGGCGTCGTTCGCGGGAGAGATCCTTTCGGTGCTCAAAGGAGTTCGTGGCCTCAACTTGAACGCACCCACGTTCCTTTCCTTCTTCCTCTTTCGTATGGACAAGCGAATGCTTTTAGAGACGTTTTATGTTTTATGCGAGTTGTGCAGCTGCCCGTTACCGACACCCCCGCTCAACTCCAATATTCAAATTAGCAGACGAGACTCCTTTCATCTCTCTCTCTTTCTATATGTATATATATATATATATATATATATATATATGTATATAAGTATTATATATATTATAAGAAAAAGAATAATATATCAGACCTGCGTGAGAAAAATTATTAACTTCATCTAAAGTAAAAACATTAAATATTTACCCTCTTCCTAAACCGACTATCAATCGTGTCCAAAAAGAAAAAAATTCTATATAAAGTTTGAAACTTATAATATAACTTTTATGCCGTACTAATACACTATACTATGCCAACGTAGCATAACTTAGTAAACTTTAAGCTTCGAAAAAACGAAGTAAGTAACTTCAAAGTTTCCCGATCTTATTAAATGTCTTTATAATCGTTTTAATTATCATATTAAAGTTATACCGTTGATAAAATTATAATCGTTGATAAAATAATTTTATTTATAATATCTTCCGAATATCCGGACTATCCCAAGTATAAATAAATAATCGAGAATCTGATCGTTCATTCTTGTTTGTCTTCATTTTCTTTTTTTATTCTTTTTTCATTATCTTTTTATTTTTTATAATGGATCCAAGTCTGGTAGGATCGAGAATAAGTACTTGCACTTGTACCTTACACCTGGCGCGTAGCTTTAGAATTTCTCGAAACTGAGGCCCTATAGGGTATATACATATATATATATATATATATATAAAAAATATATATATAAAACAAGACAGTAGTCTCTCTTCAATGTCCCTCGGTAGTAAGCCTTTTATCGCGAGTCCATTTAAAACTCATTCAAATCAGGAATGCTATCACGTCACAGGCGCGTTCCAATTCCAGTAAGCCCGTGCAAATATTATACCCCTGGGCTATGGACTACGTTCATGAGCATCTTAAAGCGATGATACGGCTTTTGTCGTGAAAGGGATTCCCACAAAGGGGTCCAATCATTCAGCTTGGAGAACGTAATGAATGGCCGGCATTTACATACGAAGATGCTGAGTATCTTATTACAAGCGAAGCAGAACGGGGGTTGGTAGAGTGGGTTAAGATTGTGGGGGAGGTTGGAGGGTGCCATTCGACCATTCCCTGCATTTGGTTTAGGCCCTTGAACGAACAATGCTTTCGTCGAGGTGGTCGCGAAGGTAATACCATGGACGACGTGCCGCTGAAGACACGATTAACGTCCGTTAATAAGATGGATACGTCTGACCGCCATTGTTGCCCGTAAAATCTTCTTTCGCGATTTCGATCTAAGATCCTCAAGATTTCATCCTAATTTTCTATTTGTATTTTTAACTACATTTTTATTTCTTTTTTAAATATTTTTTTAAACGAATCTTTCAATATTGTTATCGATAAAGAGGATATATGGTTATACAAATTTGATGAACAAAGAAGAAATTTTATTTCTTCCTCGTACGAATTTATTAATCATTATATATCTGTTCTACTAATTTCATCTTAAATTATATCCATAGAAATAAATGTTAATCGATCGATTCGATATTAATATTTAATTCGGGCATCATCGGTATTTGAAAAGTATTTAAAATTTCTAATATATGTATACGTGAACATCGCATAACTCCGGTCTAGAATAAACGAGTTTTGGTATAATTAAGCGCATGGAAAGATCGCTGATCGCCATATGACGCACACGAAGGGTAAAGCTTCGGGAATGGGCAGAGATAGGCGAGTAGAGTATGAGCTCGTCCTTAGCTTCGAGGTACATTAAACCCTTCCTCCTTTCTCCTTCCTTCCTTCCTTTCTTTCTTTCCTCCTTTTTTCCTTCCTTTTTTCCTTCCTTCGCGCTATCACACGGCAACAGCTGCTATGCGCGTCTTGCTATCATCGCATCTTGTTGCTCTCTTGCCCTCGGAGGAACTCCTTTAAAGGGAGAACGAAATTCTTTTTACCCGGGAAATGTGTGTCCTTCGAATTATTATGTTGCTTTTATTACCACTCGAAAGATAATTTATAATGAAGTTATATTCAGTTGCATTAAATTATATTTATGTATTCTATATGATTTTAACGTTATTGCGTGATAACGTTTAACACAATAATATTGTATTGCTAAGAATATTCCATTTGTTCAATACATATGTAATAATAGATTTTATTATAATAGACACCTTTCTATCGGAAATGATTGGAATATTATTCTATAGCGATGTTTAATTTAATAGGATATTTAATCGAAAGGATCAAAAGTATCCATTAAATATATAATTTAATGATGAATAATATTACCCAATATTATCGAATCGAATATAATTAAGAGTTCGAATCGAGTATATAATTCGTCCATTCAAAGTGGGACACCAAAGTACATTATTACGTTATCCCTTCGGCGTTAAGCAAGGTACGAGGCTGTTTAACGAAATTTTTTTTTCCTGGTTCCCGTCGATACGAAGACTCGAGGAGAGCGCACACTTAACCAATTTGAATGAATTTCTTCGCATGAATGTGCCCGCATGAGAACGACCGTCGGCCATTATGAAAACTAGGCTGAATAAAACGCCCACATAATGCGACGTGGAAGGTTGCACCTGGCAGAGATCAACTTCGATCGAAATTTTTTTAACCGAGGAAAGTGAAACTTATTATTCGTGTCCAGCGTGAATGTGCTTTTATCGAAACCGTTTCGTGGTACTCTGATCATCGTCTCTTCCCAGTAACAATTACGTGCACACACCCTCTATACGATGATCTCTGTTTTATAGTTTATACGTTCATTCAAAAACAAAAAAGAAAATAATAAGAAAACGAAAGTACGACGGTCGTCGACTCGATCGTGTACTTTCTCCATTTTTTATTTTCTCCGAATGAAATTTGTCTCAAAAGAAAAAAAAAGAAAAAAGAAAAGAAGACAACAATATTGAAAAACTTTTTCACGATAGAATGTTACAAGTTAGCGTTATCAAATATCCATATTATTCTCCTCCCTATGATACGAATTGACGATATCAATAATTAATCTCATATAAAAGTCGAGTAACTCCTACGAGAGAGTAACGTACGATCAGATCGAAAACGATTTCACTGTAACGATCATTCGCAAAAGCTGGGCCACGTCTTTCAGCCGAGAGCGACGCTATCGATTCGATAGAATCTCGTTCGAGAATTTGATGCTGATGAGTTGAAGCGTCGGCACTCGCAACGAGTATCGTTTCGTTTATGAACGATCGGTTGATCAAAGGAACGAGAAAAAGGATGGTCTCGATCGTGTTCGATTAACTCGAGTGTGCCAAAAGTGTGTGAAGGTGGAATGTATAGAATGATCGATCGTGATACGGTTGGTGGAAAAAGAGCAATGAGAGAGAAACAGATAGATAGATAGAGAGAGAGAGAGAGAGAGAGAGAGAGAGAGAGAGAGAGAGAGAAAAGAGGTAAATTTGGTTTGCGTGAGCACTCGGAAGCTGCGGTCCAGCCGCAAATATCGTCGCACACGAAAGCCATTAAGCAGATTAGCTTGGAAAGTGAGTTACACGAGACTCTCTTAATAGAGACTTGTCCTCGTGAAAGGTTCCACCTCCGCTTCTACTTTTTCTCTCTTTTCATCCAACGTCCCATCGACGTTGTTCACCAGGCACAACACTCATGACAAAAACTCCATTTTCGATCCTGCACCGCCTTGGAAATTGATTGCTCTCTGGGTGGCGAAGTGGGCGTATCTGTGTACGTGTAATTCTTGGAAATTCTCTTCAAGCGGAGCCAATAATTATGACGTTAATTAGCCTTGATTTGCCGTGTAATTATTACGCGTCAAACTTCCTTACTCGTGCCTTCTCCTTACTCGCTCTCTCTCTCTCTTTCTCTCTCTTTTTTCTCTTCCTTCCCTCTTTTTTTCTCTGTATTCTTTTGATGTTAATAAACAAGAAGAAAAAAAAACAACACATGCTGTTTTTGTAATTACAAAAATTTTATCGGCATACGTGGGCGTTAATTAAACTAAATAAAATTGTTATACAAATGAGAAATAATTATATGTAAAAATAGGCAGATGCGAAAGTATTTCGTTGAGAAGTAAAATTTTCTTGTTCAATTGTAAAAACGAAAATATACCTGGTGAAGTTTTGAAGATATTATGAAGGTAACGTAATGGTATTAATCATAACAATGGTTATAATCAGCCTCTCTAGATAGCCTCGCCTCTTAAAAAGTTAATCCCGCATTTTTATAGTTACTCTTGGGAAAAGAAATTCTTAAACGACATATACCTATGTAAATCGAAGGATTACGGTGTCACGAGATCTTTTTTGAGAATCTCTCGTATATAGTTAGTTATAGCAAAGACTGTA
Organism: Vespula pensylvanica; assembly: GCF_014466175.1. Lineage (NCBI taxonomy): Eukaryota > Metazoa > Arthropoda > Insecta > Hymenoptera > Vespidae > Vespula > Vespula pensylvanica. The sequence continues at coordinate 1,598,671 of NC_057700.1, read as the reverse complement.
TTAACCATAATAATTTCAAAGTAAGAGAACTATTCAACGATCACATTTGATTAATTTTAAAATCTAAATATTCGTTAAATATTTGTACAATTTGTTAAATTGTAAATTAAAAAAATTTTCCAAAGCATCATAGTAGAACGAATGGATCGATCCACTGAATAAAATATACTGAAAATTTGTAGAAGATAATTCGGCATGAAATCTAACGACGATTATCAATCTACAAGGAAATGTTACTCCTCGTTAGTCGATCAGCCATAACATCTGCAGACGAGGTCGAGAGTAAAGGAAAGATAGATAGAGATGAAAGGAAGAAGGAGAAAGAGATACAGAAAGTTGCCATTACAAAAGCGTTACGGTTCTTGCCCTTTTTGCGTTATTAAAAATAATGGTGACATATATTAGTTTTAACGAAGGAAGCCAATGGTTTTTGCTACCGTCTTTATGTGCTCGGTCATTTGTTTTCTGAGTAAGAGCAAAGGAAAGAGGAACCGAAACAATGGACGTTCTCGCGAATGGACGTAAGAATAAAGAAGGACGAAACTGTGAAAAAGGAAGAAAGAAGGAGTAACAAGAATCGGGACGATGCTGAAAGAGGCGAAAAAGAGAAGGAAAGAGAGAATGGACCATAAAGAGAAAGATCATTCTCTGTCTCTCTCTCTCTCTCTCTCTCTCTCTATCTGTTTCTCTACACAGAGAGAAAGAGAGAGAGAGATGCACACAAGCACATACTCGTTCACCTCGCGAAGGCGAAATCGCGCGACCATGCTACGTGTCGTAATTTCAATTTCAAATTATCCAATTCCAGAGCGTCACACCCACTATCGAGACTCTCTCGATACCGTTCACAAGCACAAAGGACTCTGACTCGGTTATGCGTTACCATGGAAAGTACTTCCCACCAGAACCCCTCATGGATTCCAAGTAGCACGTGCTAATGGAGAGTGATGAGACGAAGGTACGATAATTAAATCACTGTATGCTAACGAGAACATTTCCTTCGTATTTCCTTTTCGTATAATGCTTCGATCGATCGATAATTATTTCAACGATTTAACAATCTCCGTTTTAATAGAAAAGTAATAATAAAATTATATTAAATATATGAAATGAATTGAACATTAAACGCGTCTTTTTAATTAAAAAAATTTTGTTTTAAAGCGTATACAGGTAATATAACCATTTCGAATAGGTGGAAATAAGCTAAGGATTCCATGCCGATATTATCCTACTGTTACTTTGAAACATTAATAAAACAGAATATACACAATGACTTACAATGACCTACGCACTTCTTAACTCAAGAATATTTATGATGGACATTGTTCGTCCATCCATTTAACTTAACTAACCGAGTCGTTTGCTACAAGCGAAAGAGTTAAGAAGTAGCAGGTGAAAAGTTATCGAAAAGGTTTGGAACGTCGTTGGTCGGAACGGTTGGGAAAGGCATTATGAAAACAAACGAAAGAAACTTTTACATGGGGTTTAACACGCGACGTTATTATTCGTACTTTTAAAATTTCGCCACCGATTTTATTCTTCTCTAATATCACATTCGTCATGGGTCAAATCTTCAGGTAAATTTTACTCGATTGAATAACCCTTTCCTTTCCTTTCACTATCAACCCTTTTCTCCTTTGTGAAAAATCTTCGCATTGTAACAGTAATAATAATTAGGGGTTTTGAGTATTTGACAAATATTTATTACAGTTGGCTGTAATGTTCTCAAAGTATGACAACGAAATATATGAATTTCTTGCCAAAGGCTGAAAAGAAAATAAAGGAAGCAGGATGATTAGCATAGACATGCTTCGCATTTTTGTTTTTCTTTCTTTTATTTAAATTTAACAAGACTCGCATAGGTCGTATGATTTATAATGTATTGTGGTAATTCCTCAGGATTAGTGGATTTAGGCTACGGGAGTTTCACAGGAAAGCTTAACACTAAATTCTCGGTAAGCTTCGAAAGGAAAACGTAAGTCTGCCGACAGACTGTACGAATCCTTTCGCGTGCCGAACTTGAAATAATACCAGAGGATGACGGATAAGTACTTGAAACGCACAAAGTCCTTGATCCTTCAAGAGTTTGTGAAATAAGTCGAGAGATTTATAGAAATCTTTCTTGTTGTTTTGACTGTTCACAGTCTCGTTCTTTTATCTTTACTCTCTTTATATTCATGACGTACGCATTGTTCAATAATATTGATTACATTAAATATATATATATATATATATACATTTTTTTTTAATATAAACTTATGAGACAAAAAATTATGATTTAAATATCAAATTTCTTTTATTTTTAACTAAGACATTAAATATAAATAAAAAAAACACTATTGAAAATTAACGATCTTATTTTAATATAAAAAATTTGAAAAATTCGTCTCTTAAATAGATCTTTCTTATTTGATTTATTGCATAAGTATGCCAAACAAAAAAAAATGATTTTTAAAGAAAGAAATCGATCGACAGGTGGGATTAGTTTCTTCGTCGTCTTTTAGAAAGTGATTCATAGCGACGTCGCGATCGTATATTAGGAATGAACGATACTTCGCTGAGAGAGAGAGAGAGAGAGAGAAAGAGAGAGAGAGAGAGAGAGAGTAAATGCGACAGGCTATAATACACTCTTGGCTCTCTCTCTCTCTCTCTCTCTCTCTCTCTCTCTCTCTCTTTTTCTCTTTCTTTCTTTCTCTTCCGGTCCTATCCAAAATACGATAAATAATAATCAAGTGGACAACGTCGTGGCTCGTGAATCGTAACGCGTGAAATGTCGCCGTAAAATATCGATTATACGGCTCGCTGATTTGTAGACGATAAAAAGCACTCATCTCCCTTGGCCCTTCCATCAACCATACGCTGAGTATTTTACCTTCGAGCCGAGCTCTTCCGTTAAAAAGAATTTTTTGTTTTTTCAATTCTTACATTCATTTAATTTTTTTTTTTGTCTTTATTATTAATTTATTTTTCTATTTTTTTTCCTTGTTATTTTTATATTGAAAATATCTCAATGACAAAACGTTTTTAACTTGGTAAATTACAATTGCAATTAGATGGTCAATTGTTGAATAATAAATTGCGAGATAATTCGACTCGATATTTTTTTACTTTGTACAATATCTATCGATTTTCTATCGAGTCAAGAATTTATTGACATGAATAGAGTACATCTTTAAGTTCTAGTATACGAAAAGAGATTTTATTTTCGAGTTCGTTCGGGATTTAATCTCATTGACGAAAGCTCGTCTCAATAAGAAATACCAATCGAAAGTAACACTATATTGGTTCTTACAGCCAATTGAATTATCTTCGTGGTCTCGAGAATGCAAAGTTCTCTTCTTTCTCTCTCTTTCTTTCTCTCTCTCTCTATCTTTCTCTTTCGATGTTGATCGCAAACCTAAGAGATGCTATAGATACATAGTAATTTATGCAGGCGCCATGAGGCGATCGTCCTCCCTCGATCATCTTACTTCATCGAACAAAACGATAGAGAGAGAGAGGGAGAGAAAGAGAAAGAGAAAGAGAGAGAGAGAGAGAGAGAGAGAGAGAGAGAGAGAGAGAGAGAGAGATGGATAACACGTTCGAAACTCGTTTTACTCCTTCTCGATAATGAGGTTGCAAAGAATGTTATTAGCCATTATATCGAACTCAATTTGTATCGAGTGGACGAAGAATCGTGGTACAACCAGTTCGCGTCTCGTTCGCGAGTAACCATAGTCGACTCGAATTTCCCCGGTTTGCTCATTTAAATTCTTAATAAGAATGTGTTACGTCCATTGAAAGTATAATTTTTATTTTAATCGAGACTTGACAGATCGATCGAGAAACGTTTTCTTTGAAACTTTTTCTTAAAGGTAAACGAAGAATCGTTTCACTTGGAATTTCAACAATTTTCTCTGAAAAAGAGTAACTATTGAAAAAATAATATGGTAATCGTTGAAATTTGTTAAATTGATAAGATACATTGAATACAAAAAAAAAAATTCTATCATTAATTCTATTCTCTGTCGAGAAGAAGAAAAAAGATATAATGTATATATGAAATACGGAGATAGCGTACATATTATCTATATAATGTATATGAAATTTGCGGGATCTTGAACGTTACCTTGAAGAGAAAAAAAAAACAAAGTAAAAAAAAAAAGAATATTTTTCAGAATGTCCAGCAGAGTTAGTCGCTCCTGGAAGTAACCGTAACGAAATAGCGGCTTCCGGAGCGTAAAGAGAAAAGAGCGATGATTTCAAGGACGAGGTAGCGATTTTGAAGGGTCCACCACACTTCGGCTCAGCAAACGGCGAAGCTCTCTCGCAGATTCCTTTCGGGAGAACGTGAAGACGGTGATTGTCATATTTTGGCCACGATCCGGTTGTATTTATGGTCAGAAATATGGGGAAGAAACCTTAGGAGGTCCGAAAACACTCGTTGTCTCGCGTTTGTCTCACCTATGAGATTGTGAATACGATGAATTTGAGAAAGGACTTTTTTTTTACCAACCTTCGACTATCCAACTGCGTATCTTCTTCGTTCCGGTTTCTTCATCCCCTCGTCCCCGCCATTTTCTATTTTTCCTTTTTTCCTTCCTCCTTTCTAAAAATGCATCTGCGAAATTTACGACCCCGCGTTTTCTTCGATCTATCACGGAACAATGCGAGACGTTCAAGGTAGCCTCGTAAAAATATTATTTTTTACTTCCAAACAAAATTTCACGGAACTACGTCAAACAAGGTTAAGAAAGAAGATCGTTGAAATGAGTTCAGTGGACGTTCTTACTTTTAACGCAACTATTATCAATTCTTATATCTTCATTTTTTTCTTTTCTTTTCTTTTTTTCTTTATTTCTTTCTTCCTTTCTCTTTTGTTTTCGTTGTCTTTTCTTTCTTTTCATGATCAAAGATCGAATAAAAGCCCGAGCAATTTTCTCGATACCGTACGAATCGAATTCTTCGAGTTCCACATTCCCGAAAGAATTTTGATCGATCGATCGACGTGTATGGTACTTACAGGAGGGTAAGCCGAAGATCGAAATTAATTAGGAAGATCGGTATCCAAGGAATTTTCGAAAGAATCACACGCGGCTCGTACGTTTCATTTATATCTTATAACCGTGCTCCTATAAAGGAGGAAGAGAAAGAGAAAGAAACTAAGAAGAACGAAGAGGATATCTTGGAGTGAGAATCTTACAGAGAAATTCTCCGTGTCGTTCCGCAGCATCCTCCAAGGAATTCACGAAGGTTAAGCCGTGTGTTACGAAGCTCGCACGTTTCGTTGCTCTGTGCACGCACAAAAGCGATAGACGGCAGTCATGGAAACCGTGAAAAATTTTCAAACCAGGCCGGATCACGAGCGGATCGCATCTGCTAACGACCAAGGTGAATTCGTGAAGACGTTTTATGAAAGAAGTTAAACCAACTTCTCTCTCTCTCTTACTCTCTTTATATTCTATACATCGTTGGTCTCTTCCACCGAATCTCTCTTGGTGTTTACCATGGTGAAATCACCGTTTCCAAGGTGCGCGGAAATCGCTTGAATGCTGATTCGAAATCCGTGACGGTCCCGGGCATCGTCGTCTCCTTTCAAAGAGCACCGAATCTAATCACGTCGCTCGTCATCTGCTCTTCTCAATGTTCGAATAAAAAAAGAAAAGAGGAGAAAAGAAAAAAAAGAGGAAAAAAGCAAGGAAGAAAATAAAAATCAAAAACGAGATCGCGCTTCGTTGCTTAGGAGAATTCACGGAATTTCTTTTGCCTTGAGAAACTCTTGCGGGAAACCGCGTATACTTTTGCTCCGGTGAACCGTAAACTCGCTAACCATAAGTTGATCTTTCAAGAAATTATCTATTGGAATATCATGTTCATAAATTCGCCCGTTGAATTTTATCTATTCTCCACGTATCCAGATATTACTCTATAAATAAACTTCCCTTATTCGAAAATGATTCCTTCTGATGTAAATGTATTTGTTGGAAAGTTTATTTCAGTACAAATAAATTTCGTCTTGATCCATCACATGAGATCGTGATCATCTCTATCCATTTTCTTTTTCTCTTCACTGAATTCACAGTGATCATCCATGCCTATCCAGAAATAGGATATTGAAATTACGAATCGATGTAACTAAAAATAAAACCGACTAAAGTCACTTGTGTCAGTCAACATGTTAAACGATTTGACATCGAACGATCGATCACGTACTTACACGTACCAAAGATCGATTCGATCGAAAGTATCGATCGAGAGAAATAATATTGGCATCTTAACAGAATTCGACTTCTTTTTTTTCGAGAGAGAGAGAGAGAAAGAGGGAGAGAGAGAAAGAGGGAGAGAGAGAGAAAGAAAGAGAGAGAGAGAGAGAAGGAACGTCGACTGGCCAGCAGCTGGCACATCTTAACGAAGGGACATTGTAAGAAACGAGATAGTAGTACGCGAACGGGCGTTCTTAAAGTCCTCGTCGTGGGCGGAGAAGTACAGCAAAAGGCGCATCGGTCGCCGTGAAATCGACGATTCGACGCACCAAAGAAGTTTCTATGAAGGAAAAGGGCCTGGTTTTAAGCGACCTCTCCCTTCAACCTCATCCGAATATAGTATACGCGAGATTTTAAGTAGCCAAAGGACGGAACTTGAAGACTTGAGTTTAGTCGCGAGCGAGCGATTGAACTTCAAACGAAAGAAAAAGAGAGAGAGAGAGAGAAAGAGAGAGAGAGAGAGAGAGAGAGAAGGGGGTACGTGGACAAAAGTTGTTCGGTAGTGTTGTATGCATCACGTTACTACGACTCAACCCGATTTGACTCGCTCGCCCGTCCATTTTTTTTCACCTCTATGTCTCTCATTCTCTTTCGTACCATCGCAAGGTACGGCTTTTGTCGAAATTTTCTTCTCGAAACTCCTCCTTCATTTTTTTTTCTCCTAAAGATTTAACCGAAGCTATCGTTAAGAACAAACGTACGTGAAGTTTTATGTTAATCCAGAATGAATGAATAGGATTTATGACAGAGGTTTTCCTGTTTTGTTGTATCAGTAATAATTATATGTAAGAATTATAAGAGAAATATTTAAGTTTATTATTCGTATAAAATTAAGGAATTATGCGTTATTATACGTATTAATAAACAATCGTATTCGTAGTTAAAAAATTGATAAAACCTTTTTCGCTGGACTTAATCTTAAATGTTATGATGGAATAAAATTAATCCATGAAATCGAATGATCCACTAAAATTTCTTGGATTTCACGATCATATAAAGAGAGAAGAAATACTCGAGTGAGCTTCGTCACGGTGTTAAGTGACTCTACCGGTTCCTAGCAGGCCTACACGTGTATAACCCAGCCCCCACAATAAAACACCCCCAGGATACGTCCGTACCATCCCTCTTACCGCCTTCGGCTAACAATCGTTTCATTGTCCCGAGTCCACTCGACAAAAGCAACGGGCCTCAATTAAGTTTGCGAAGTGCCGAAGCCGTCTGAAATACGTTTTTCCAAGCGAAAAAAGAGCCACGCCCAGCGGCCTCCTCGATTCTTCGCAAGGATATCTTTGAAATCATGCGAATGAAGCCTATCGAAAAAATCCACTAATACTGAATATACTCGAAGATTTAGATATCTATTGCGAACGATTTTTTACTATTCGTTACGATTTGCTTCTCCGTTTTTTTTTTTTTTTTTTTTTTTTCTTAATACGATATTAAAAAAATCAAATAAAACAAGAGAATCAACGTAAAATCCAGACATAAAGATAATATATCGGAGAAAAAAATTTTGGTAAAAAATTAAAAATTGTACTGTTAACTGGTTAAACGTTTTTATTGCTACTAAAATTAAAGGGAGAAAAAAATCGCGATAATAGGATAAAAAAGAAATATATAGAGGTATATATCGAACTCTTTCTTCTTTTCTTCTTCTCTAGGAGAATCTAGGATCGATAAAAAGACGGACCGAGAGAGAAAGAAAGAAAGAAGAAGAAAGAAAAAGAGAGAAAGAGAGATCTGTGAACTCGTAAGATCCGCCGACAAAGATTCGTCGAAAGGTAGCTCCTTTCACGGGACGACTCCTTTCACGGAAGAAGTCTTTCAACTTTGCCGCCTTTTTACTCGGCACCGTTTGCCGGCACGCCTCGCACTTTTCCACCACGAACTAGCGTTTTCTCTAATGGCAGCGACCTGAACTTTTCGCGACTTCTAGAAGGAAGCTTACTCCTCGCTACGAAGATTCCACCGATTTTCTTCGAGAAGTCAAGCACAAATATTAGCTAACCGAAAGGTGAAAAGACAGTCGCCGAGGTGTCCGAAAGTGAAAAATACTGGCGCCAGTTTTCTATCAAAAGTGTTCCTTTTAACGCCTCTCGAGACAGCCGAAACTACCCAACATAAAGTCGGTATAAACAAAAAGTCGTTTCGCTTTTAGCGACTTTTAAATTTCTCTTCTTTCAAAGAGAATACTTCATTTTTAAGGTTCGAAATAATTACTCCTTTCTTTGCGTCTTAATAAGATCAATAAATAAAAAGAAAAAAACAGAGACATCTATCTTATCGTTACTTGTATTGGAGTACCAACTTAAATCAATTTATTAGTTGAATCAATAACTCAACTTTGTTCCTTCTCATTAAATAAAAATACAATTCTACTCACGTTTTTTTGTTATTGTTGGGTAATATAATTATGTATTGAATAAATATGAAGACAGGAAACAAGTCGGACTATAATAAGAAAATCAACATTTTGCTGTCGGTAGTTTCGAATGTCTGAAAATAATTGGAAAGTCGACACCTCGTGTTCGAACAGTCGTTCTGTTATCGATAAATAAAACGTTGACTTTCGTTTGGGGAGTCATAAAAGAAACTTATGCGAGAATTCCTAATTATGGTCATCGAGTATCCTAGAAAAGGCTATCGCACATGAGGAACGAATATTAACATGTTCCAAAATGGCCTGAACGACGCGAGAACAGAGACTATTAAATCGTATCTTTTTTTCCTTTCTCTTTCTCGGTTTGTGCCTCCGATAGCATCTGGTTCGCATAAAAGGAACGAAAATGTTGCACCCCCGAACGAAAATTGTCGTCGGATGGCTTCTATCATCGAAAGGATGCGTATGCTAATGACTTTGTGTCTAGGAACGTCTCTCACTCAAACACAACTCCTCTCCCCCTTGTCTGTTTATTCTCTCGTTCATTCTTTCTCCTCTCTTTTTTATGATTTTTCTTTGAAAAAAAAAAGAAGAAAAAATAGCCGTTAACTTGGACGTAACGAACGATTAAAACTTTTGATAAATCTGATTTCGCTCATCTTCCTTGAACGACATTCAATTAACGTCATAATAAATTTCGTTAAAATATATTTCTTTTTCCTTTCTTTTCAAGGAAAAATGTTTCGTTAAATTTTGCAAAAACGTCGATAACAACGAAGTTCGATAATTTCGTTACGTTTTCCAGCGTCAATGAAAAAGTTTTCTATCGCATATCGACGAATATTTTTTTATTTTCTTTTTTTTACAAAATAAAATATCCAAGAAATGGCTGACGTCAAATACGAAGCGACGTAATTTTTATGAAAGAAAATATAAGTAGTAACGTATTTCGAAAGAGGAGAGATAAAGACGAAGAGAATTCTTCCACGAATTCTTTCTCGATCGTTGAGATATGTAATTCAAAGGCAGCAATAAGAGCTTCCCGCTCGCAGAGACATGGCCTCGAGCCTCGTAAATTTCGCGAGGTCGACCTTGGTAGAGAAGAAATGAAGGGTTACAGCCGTGGGATTGATATGCGTGCGTTATGAAAAAGTACAGAGCGCATGGCGATTACGGGATGCCGAGAATCGTACGTGAGCCAAGGAAATGCATTTTCGACCTCGAAAACTTCAACAACATATACATCCCTCTCTCTCTTTCTCTTTCTCGATCATGATTATGTACGAGCGGCGAAATGGACGAATGATAGGCGGGAAGAGAGAGCCATTGATTCGCAACGGATTAAAATCACCTGCCGTGGCGAAAATCCAACGTCTCCGATCGACTATACACGTTAATTATAGTTAACTCTCTGTCATTGCAAATAGGATATTAAAACGAACAATGTAATGGGTTTCTTGTTATTAAAGAATTGTTAAAGCGTTAAATCGATTATGTTAAACTTGTTTAGTAATAATTATAATTAATTATAATTATCGTTTTTATTAATAAAAATTGAAAATATTTATATAGATATATCCATCGGACTTTTTTAATATTTTTGTTTCGTTGAAGAGAATATTCTCGGATTCTTTACTGTATCATTTACTCCTTCCTTGATTATGTTTTTCTTTTCTTTTCTTTTCTTCTCTTTTCTGAACCCAGAAGGGAGAAATACGTCGGAGAATCCAGATTATAACGGTAGCTCGTTATTTCTTTCCGTAGCATACCTATCGTGTTTTCTCGAGGACTTGTCCTATCCTGGCGCGACTTTAAAACGAGACTAAAAAGAGGAAGGTCGTCCGACACACGCCCTCAATAAATCGGAACGAGAGCAGGGCGTCTGCTGTGATGGTGGTGATGATGGTGGTGATGGTGCTGATGGTGGTGATACCAATGGAAAAACGAGAACAGAAAAGCGTGCCGCGGTTGTGTGACCGAACAAAAAATTGTACTAATAATAGTAAAAACCAGAGCGTTCAAGTTTTCTGTTTACTGTTCACGAGGCGGTTTTTAACGTTGGAAGAAAAAAAAATAAAGAAGAAAAGAGAGAGAGAGAGAGAGAGAGAGAGAGAGAGAGAGAGAGAGAGAGAGAGACAGAGAAAAAGAGAGAGCAAGAGAAAAAAAGAAGACCGTTTTTACGTTTGTCGGAAATGTACCATGAACTTTATGACAAAAATTTTCTGTACTTTCGACCTCCCACGAAAAATACTGAACAATTTTACCGTAATTCTATCTCAACTGACCTTTTTCACTTTTCTTTCTCTTTTTTTCCTCGCTCTATATCAACAAGGAACTATCCCAAAACCGTCAATGTACCATCACCAGGACACGTTTTTCAGGACCGTTTAAAAATGTTTTTGACTGCTCTCGAACTTTCAGCTGAGAACTATTTTACTTTGGGTGACCGTAATAACGCGAAAAACTGTACCGAGAAAAAGGTCTCAAAATAATCGTATCTCTGTATTTTTCTGTGCTGGAACGAAAAATGTCGAGAATAGAAAAAAGGAAAGAAAAAAGGAAAAAAAGAAAGTGAAATAGAAAAAAGAAACAAGGTGAACTCTAGAAATTCTAGAAAAATGTTATGGACAAACAATTGACCACCCTCATAAATGTATTGCAAAAATCGTAAAAATGTGTTTGAAAAAGGACTCGTTTTTATTATAAACCGTGTCAGCCTCGTGCTCTTGAAACAGCAACGCGACCTGACGTTGCTGGTGTTATGACGGACGGCCTGGCCGTCTGTCGGCCTGGATTACATTTGCCTCAGGATATTTGTATCAGGACACACCCCTCATTATTGCTTTATTGTCGACCCAAGTTGTTGATTTTGAAGGTCGAACGACCTAGAAATATGGTCGGTAGATTCCAACTGTCGGATATCTTTACTAAATTTTTTCACGTCAACGTTTCACAATTTTTATATTCGATGGAATCAATTCAATGTTCCGAATGTTATAATTAGGAGAGAAAGAGAGAGATCGTAATTATATTTTATTCAAACGGAAAGAGATTTTATCGATTTTATACATGTACATAGGTATATACGTGCATACATATTTTAAAAATGTGCGATGGGAATATGAGAATAATTTTCTAACGGCAAACTTACAGAAAAATGATATATAATTTATCATTTCCAATTATCATTTTCGTCGTACAAAGCATAAGAAAATTATTGCTCTGCAAAGAGGTAAGCTCATTTCTCAAACAGACACGTAATATTTACGAGCATGAAAATCGGTAAATTCGTTGAAAAATAGGCGTGGATGGGAAAGCGTGTTGTCCACCCTTTGCGAGAGTCAAGTTAACTCAGTTAGTAACCCATGGAAAGTGTTATTTACAATTGGAGCAGAGTTACGTCGAAAGAGAGGAAAAGAGAAAGAGAAGACAAGGAAGAAGGAAGAAGGACAAAATCGTTGCATCGAATATTGTTATCTCTTAAAAGTCTGTAAACTATCGTCACAGTCCATATTTCAAGGAAAAAGGGTGAGTAAGGAAAAGAAGAATAAGGAGACGAAGAAGAAGGAGTGAGGAAGGAAAGGTAAAAGGATTTTTAACCCTAACCTACAATTACGTCGTAAAGGAAGAAACTCGTTCAGTCAAATGACAACAATAACAACAACGAGTGAAACGTGCTCCAGTTGCATAAAATAATAAACCGGGTGATTTTCAAAGAGTAAAGGAAGAGGAAGAGCCCAAGGTCGAAATCCTTTTTCGAGGCCAAAATCCATTTGGTCCACAGCTGGATGTCCTACTACGAACGCTACACTACTCATGGCAGCTGAACCGATTCGACATTTTATTTCCAAACGAAGAAAAGGGAAACACGAAAAATCCCTTCTTGTACCTGTTCCAGTTAGACGTCACTTTTACTATAACCGTTTCAGTTAACGGGCTACCGCGAAAGTAAGACCAAGCTTGCCTAAGGGTGAAATCGAGCCTTTCTCGAAAGTCAAAGTGCTGAGCCTTCGGTCGAGATCTTTCGGGACGATCTTTCGAGTGCGAAAAGAGACCGAACGTTGCCGGAATTTCTGATTAAAGTTCTGGAGTTATCTTATTTAAAGATCGAGTAACAGCCCTGATGCTGGAAGGATTAGAAATCTTCTCGAGGCTTGGTTGTATAACGAATGGCGTCAACGATCTCATCTGCAATTTGTTCTGTTGTGACTGAGAATAAAATATCTTTTCCTCCCATCCCCGCTCTAAAATAAAAAGATTTTTCAAAAGAAAGTTCTTATTTTACGAATTCTTTGAAATACAAAATAAAAAAAAAATTGATACAAGAAAGTATGGAAAAAAAATTTACAGACTTTCCTTCACTGGGTTACTATTTTCTAAGAAAACTGTGCATGCATCGAATGAAAGAAAAAGTTCGGCCCATAGTATAGTCACAATAGACGAACCATTTTTAACGTGTTTGCGTGAACGAACTTGGTCTACCGTCGTTTTGGTCTAGTTATAAATTTCACTGAAAATTGGTTTAGTCCCTTTTTAAACCCTTTCCTCGGTTCACTTAAAGAAAACGGACTTGTATTTTTCAAGTCGTTTTTACAGATACAAAAATAATTTATTACACTTCGAAAACTTGGATAAGTTTGTACATCTTGCTGTTACAGTTTAAATCGAGCGGCTTTGTTGTCGGTAAAATGTTGCCCGTATATCCTAATTTACGATTTTAGTCCGAATAGTAAAGAAAAAAAGAAGAAAGAAAGAAAGAAAAAAAAGAGAGCGAAATAGAGAAAAAGATAAAAAGAGCAAAAGAAAGAGGATGACACGCTTTCTCTCTCTCTCTCTCTCTCTCTCTCTCTCTCTCTCTCTCTCTCTCTCTCTCTCTCTCTCTCTTATTCTTACAAAATGTAGTTCGGTTACACAGTGTTACAGTTTAGATGAGAGCTTCTTTGTCGCTCCTATGGTCGTTTTGGTATAATTATTTTTCAGGGGAAGAGGCTAAAAAGAGCGAGAGAAAGAGAGATGGAAAGAGAGCAAGAGAAAGAGAGAAAGAGAAAGAGAGAAAGAGAGAGAGAAAGAAAGAGAGTAACCGAGGGTAGTCGAGAGAATTCTTAGAAAATGCGAGTGCCACGAGGAACCGACCGACTGACTCGCAATTCGGCAACGGTCAACATTTCTTAGAATGACACGCCCATAATTCGACCGCGAACTTTGCCTAGTGTTTTCCTTGTTTCTTTTCTCCTTGTTTTTCAACATTTTTCGTCTAAGAGAATACATTTTTCTGAAGGCAAGAAACTAAAGCCAACAGTAAAAAACGTTCCTACCAATATATCCTGCATCCTAAATAAAAAAGTTATATAAAACTATATAAAAATTGTTGATATTATAGTTAAGAATATTAACAAGTGTTGGAATATAGTTCAAAATATTAACAAAATGATTAAGATGATACGACGACGAAGGCGTTTATGTGAACGACGATGATAAGAGTCAGATATAAAAGAGATGATTCAGAATAAAAAGAATGAAAGATAAAATCGTATCTCTGTGGCTACCTTTAAAATGAAATAGAAAAAGAAGCAATGGAAGGGCAAGTAGTTGGTCCCGCTGAGAAAGGCTGAATTATCCTTTGGAAAAAAAATGTTATCATCCCGAATATTCGAATTACGTAATAATAATACTAATAATAATAATAATAATAATAATAATAATAATAATAATATGAAGGAGAGGAATGAACGCTCTTTCTCTACCTCTTACGACGTTTACGTCTTTGGTGGTCCACACGGGCCACCAAAAATTCATCCGCGTCATGTTAAAGGAGCGAAGAGAAAGAGGGGAATGCGGTAGTTAGGAGAACGAGAGGAAAGTGGAGGGACCAAGTGGAGAAGCGTCCTACGAAACGGAGCTTTTACGATGAAAATTACGATACTTTTATGTTCGCGGCTAACTGAAAGTTAATGCGCCGTCAAATCATCTCCTCTTCGTTCTTCCTTCGTTCCGCTTGCCTCCTACCATCAAAATTTCTCTCACCCCTTCTTCTATTGTTTTTCTTTATATCTGTCCATCTCTTATTTATTTCCATCTTTCTCTCTCTCTCTTTCTCTCTCTCTTTTTCTCTGGTTTCCTTTCATTATCATATTCATTATCATTGGACTATCATGTTTGTAAAAAATTTCGAAATGTGTCTACTCCTTTTATTTATTTTTTTTTTGTATCAAATTATAAGTATTGTAATAATATAGAGATTTTTTAATTAAATAAATCAAATACGTGTGGATAAATTTGTATAGATTTAAACAAAGTTATAATATTTACTCGTTTCATTGTAATGTTATAAAGAACGCGTAAGATTTCGTTCCTCTTTACCTCTTTCGTACTTTTTTTTTTTTACTTCGCAAATGGTGGTACGTAATTTGTACGATGGGCGTTTCCGGCGTATAAAACACGTGAATAAAATGCCGCCGCGTGCCGTGAAACGCTACGATTTTCGGCGTATCCTTTCTCTCTTTTTCTTTCTCTCTGTCTCTCTCTCTCTCTCTCTTATGGCTTTTATTGCCACTATAAACATATCAAAAAATACTTTTGGTTGCAATCCAAGAAAAATTCAAGATCATAAATCGTTCCAGACTTGCTAGAGAATGTATCGATTATGTGAATCGATTAGATAAAGTAATATATCGTCTAAAAAATTTTGCCGAATCGAAAGGAGATCTCCTTAAGTCTTTTTATTCGAATAAGAAAATGCGGTTTTGTTTTTGCACACAGTGAAAGAAAAAAAAAAAAAACGAAAGCGATCAATGAAATTTTACGAAAAAAATATGTTAGCAGTTCAGGTGAAAAGGTTAACCCGTTCATTCCGACCCTAAAGTCAACCATAAGCCTTTCTCTTTTTTTTTCTTTCTTTTTTTTTTTACATTTCTCTGCTGTCAACGCGATCTAACGGAACGTCAGCTTTTCATCATAGATACAAAAAATCTGACTCGTCGGTTTTTCAACTTTACAAACGGTAAAGTCAAGCGGAATTGGAAAAAGAAGTGTGACAAAAAAGAAAGAAGAAAAAAAAGGAGTGAAAGTTCCAATACTTTACGATAATCAATAAAGCGCAACGCCCAATGATAAATGTTTTTCTCTTGGAATTTTCTTGTAAATCTTGTCAAGAATTTTCTCCGTTAATCCTTTCGAAACATCATGGTAAAACAGTAAAGTCAACCTACAGCGTGTAACTAAAGAAAGGATTTCTGAGTTTCGTATTTTTCTATGTAGCTGTTTTTTTCCTCCCTTTTTATCTTCCTTCTTTTTCTCTCTTTCTTTCTTTCTAGTTTATCCTCTTGCTTCGGTAAAGCGAACGACGCTAAGACTCAACCCCTTCTTCTTAAGAAGGCAAACCCTTTCGTGTTCGGCCGTGAAACGTAAAAATTAGAAGGTAGAACCTCAATAAAGCAATATTTTGACTTCCGTGCGTCGTCTCTATCCTTCCTTTTTTTTTTCCTTTCTAAAGGGTTTAAATTCCAACTACGTTTCAACCATCGCTCGTAAAGTCCCATAGACTTTATATTTTTATCGTGTTCACCCCTTTTTCCACGGAGGAAAGAAGAAGAAGAAGAGGAAGAAAAAAAAAAACGCAAATACCGTAATACGTCGACAGCAGCCAACGAGAAACCAACTGTCCACACCCGGTAAACACATAAATCTTTATTTTCCGGTCTCCAGGACTACGCTTAAACGGTAATGTTCGCTGTGGCAGGATGAGAACGAAGTAAAAAAAGAAGAAAAGGATATAGAAAAAAAAGAGTAAAAAAAAAGAATAAAAAAAAAAAAGAGCAAAAAAAAAGAATAGTCAACTACCGTATTTTAACCTAAAAACCAAAATAACCGAGATTTGTCGTGAAGATCGACGAGATTGTCTCCTTCGAAAGGGTCAAAAGTCCATGAAAAATACAGTCTGGGTTTGCTGACCTATTACATTAATTTCGATCATTCATTTATCTGCGAATTATCAGCGAATCATACTGATAAGCCATTAATAACAACTTTCGTCTTAGAAAACTGTTATAAATATTCATGGAGGTCTGGATATTTCTTTCTTAAGAAAGTCAAAGTTGATAAGCTATCTAATTGTAAGTCTCTAAAGAAACTAAAGAGAACGTAAATATCCAAATAGAGTTTCGAACAATTAACGACCGTGACTTATCTTCTAACCGGAAAGTTTAGTTTTTCTCGACATAAATCACGAAAGAGAGATAGAAAAAGAAAGAGATAGAGGGAGAGAGAATAATATAGAATCGTTTCGTAATAACAAATCGATCGTTTTGTAGAGAATCCCTTTTCTTGAAGTTTACGAGGGCCTTCGTTGTCGTTCATCGTGTCGTCGATTTTTAATCGTAAATTTGGGAAGGCCACACAAGCCTTGTTAGAGACCACACGCATCGTTGCTCTCGTACCAAGAAATTACACATTTATAGGTATTTCGTGTAATCTTCTTACACGTGCTAACAAGAGAGAAACAGAAAGAATCGGAATAACATAAGAAATCGATTTTCGAATCGACCAATGTCAAATGAACGATCACGAATCGTCGATTTCATTTGTTACGATCAGAGAAAGTTGAATTTCTTGGCAAACTTCGTATTCGATTGGGAGCTCCTTTACACGAAGAAAAATAAACGTTTAATTCGCCTTTAATTAACGCTAACACCCGACTCGTTGTTTTTTTCTTTTTCCTCGCGATTCAACTGGAATTTATTTCATTGGGGAGAAACTACTCAAGAATTTGTCTGCAATTTCAATAAGAAAAAAAGAGAGAGGAAACGAGAAAAAAATGAGGGAAAAAAATATCATTATATTATATGCGAGATAATGAAAGATCGACACTATATATATATATATGCACACATACACACATATATGTAATACTGGAATTTAAGCTTCCAATTAACGTCACTGTATCTTAAGATTTTATTTTTTTCAAGATCGAATCGTAAGATCGAATGCGATGTACATAAGTACTTACGTATAACTACAGTTTAACGACTGAGCAAAATAAAACGAAGTTTGCTTGATAAAATCTTGAATAAACGCGTCATTTTTTTTTTTTTTTATATATAAAAACGTAGGAAAATCTGTGAATTCTCGAAAACAAAACGATCTTTCATTATTATCACTCTTTTTCTCTCTCTTTTTCTTTTGCTCTTTCTTTCCTATACTTACAGAGACGTACAAAAGAGGTGGTCCTCGTTGAAGAACAAATACCAAGAACTCTGCATCGTTAATGACAGTCAACTACGGAGTGAAAGAAAAAAGAAGAAAAAAAATGAAGATGAGAGAGAGAGAGAGAGAGAGAGAGAGAGAAAGAGAGAGAGATGGATTCAAAGGCCGTCGGAGAGTTTCTCGTCTCGACGACTTCTTCTTCTTCTTCTTCTTCTTCTTCTTCTTCTTCTTCTTCTTCTTTTCACGTCTTCTGACTCCTACACGCTTATTCACGCGTATATTCACACGAATACTCAGAGACAGACACACACACGTACTCGTACAAATATATATACGAACACACACATTTATACATAGGGACGTACAGAAAGGAGCACATTGAGAAAGGAGTGGGGAGAATCCACGAGAATTCTCACGTCTGCTTGACCTCCGACCCGTCGAATCGTCGCGTGGGCAGTCACTCGTTAAAGCTAATACGAGCTCGCGACACACAAACACAAACGCACACACATACATTTCTGTCTTCTCTTAATATCTTTCACTTTCTTCTATCTTCGTCTTTCTTATCTCAAATCATTTTCTCTTTATCTATCCCTCTCTCTCTCTCTCTCTCTCTCTTTTTTTTTGTTCACGCACGATCTACGCGTTCTCCAGCACGATTTAAAAGAAGAAAAGGAATGACTTTGCGAGATGAGAGAGAGAGAGAGAGAGAGAGAGAGAGAGAGGGAGAAAAAGAGAGAAAAATAGAGAGAGGGAGAGAGAGAGAGAGAAAGAGAGAAGGACTTTGGCAGACTCTTCTCGAGGATGGCGCGAAGGGAATTGTTTCTGCCTTCGTGACTCGACGTAAAGGCGCGTTGTCACGGCTGTCGCTTTCTAGAGAGGAATATTAAATTAGTATCGAGCACGTCGAACGATCCTACCCGTCGCGTACCACGCCTGTGTGTCTCTCTATCATCTTTTAAGATCTCTCCTTCTCGTAGGTACATACTTGCCACGTGTGTTGGTGGTCTTAGAAGTTCACCAAAGTCTGTTTCGAAGATACTTTTCCTATATCCTTCTGTTTACAAACCGATTAAATGATTCCGATAACATATGTCACTGACTAAGATAGTTATACTATCTATAATATAACAAAGATTTTTCGTACTTAAAAAAGAATGAAGAACCGTATTCAACTTTATTGTTCTAATGGTTGTAAAGCAAGTGTCAACGAGTTATCGTCACTTGAAAACTTTTTACAGCAATCGAATACAAACTATAGAAAATAATTAGTTATTTGTTGATTCGTTAAATATTATTCTGCTCAAAAAAATGTGGTACGTAACTATCGTTTAATAGTAAATTGTTAACGAACTACATTCGCAACCTCGATGATTAAGAGGGAAGGTGATAGTGGTGAAAAACGAGAGAGAAAGAGACAGAGAGAGAGAGAGAGAGAGAGAGAGACAGATGAGTGAGTAGTAGAAAGGCGAACAGCCGACGAAAGGGAACCGTCTACGAGGGCAATTAAAAGCAAACGACTGGAGTTTATTTTGAGCCTGCTCCAATTAGAGTGGGCGCCCCGTGGATAAACGGAACGACTCATTGCCATACACCGGAACACATCTCGTGACTCACGTGTCGAGCTTTTACTCCTTCCTCTTCTTTCATTTTCTCCTTTTCTCCATCTTCTCTTCTTCCTTACCCCCTCCACCACCCTTCCTCCCATTCTCCTGGTTGGCCTCGCATGACCAACCCGGTGTGTCTTTCTCCGTGTCTGACGTCACGTGGATGGCGTCATCGTCGTCATCCTTACCGCTCGATTCCCACACTCGATGACCTTACTAACCCTTCTTTCGAGCTTGGCCCTTACTCGGAACCATGTCGAAGCTTTGCGTCGTGTGCCTCGTGCAGTTGACCGCGACAGGGTCGAGATGATGATCTTTCGACGATTATTTCAATGTGTATGCGTTTGTGTGTGTAATCTCGTAGGAACATCATCTTTCTTTTTCTTTTTCTCTGCTTCTCTCTCTATCTCTATCTCTATCTTTCTGTTCATTTCTTCTTTGACTCTTTTTTAGCACGTACCTACACATATCGTCAGATAAAAACACAAATCCTTTCGTTTGGGTACACGAAACTTTTGTTAGATCTTTGAATATCTTTGCAAGACTTATGCGATTGTTGCATCTTTTTTTCTTTCTTCTCTTGTTACGCTTTTTTTGCGAAATTAAGTAATTAAATAATCCATAAGATAGTTGTTTGTTTCTTTTTGCTCTAATTCTTCGGAATAAAGATCGTTCGATATTATTAAATTTGTTTCTATTGCTCAAGGTATTCTAAACGCTGTAATATTCGTATATCATGATCATCACTATTGAAAGAAACTTTAAAATACATTCGCAAATTTGGATAAATTATAGTACATCAAGAAATATCCCTTGAGGGGTTGAGGGAAGTATAAAGTATCTCTTCTTGAAGATGCTCGTACGATATGGAAAGTATGTTAAGTTGTAGGAACGTCCAACTTCCTCCGAGTTTTCCCATTTCACGCTTTTCATGGAGTTCTTCGCACGGTAAAGTATATGTATGTATCGCGCGGCCTCCAGCTCGCTAACTCATAAATATCAATTATACACTTCGCAAGACTTTCCTTCTTTTTCTTTTTCTTTCTTTCTCTCTCTCTCTCTCTCTCTCTTTCTTTCTCGTAACATTAGCATAATTCGCAAGTGCGGAAAGAGGAAAGAATTTTGTGGTGGCAGGCCACCCAGTAGCAACAGAAAGCGGCGTTGGCAGAAAGACGAGCTTGCACACCTTCCCTTCAGCTAAAAGTGAGGAAGAAGAGGATCCTTTTTTTTCATACACTGTTCCTCCCCTCTCCTCTCTCTCTCTTTCTCTCTCTCTCTCTCTCTCTCTCTCTCTCTCTCTTCACCTGCAAGTCTTGCCTTTTTCCTTGGTTTCGCACTCATCCAAGGGCGGCGATCGTTAAAAACGCTTAAACTGGAAGATTACACGATTTAAGGATGCAAATTGCGGTGTCACCACGTGTACGTACGCGATGTATGACCCGTCACTGGACCCTCCCTTAATCTGCATAATCGTTTCGTTAACCGACACGCTGCACAGGCATCTCTACGTTCTTTCGGTCCTCCTATCTTTCTCCTTCTTTCTCTCTCTCCTTTCGTTCTTCTTTCTTCAAACTAAAAAAACCATGGTTAGTTGGTCTCGCATCGACGCGAAACAGGTGTCGAAGAGATCGATTTCAGTGGGCAAAGTATGTGTTTCCTTTTAACGACTTCTCGTGCATCGAATCCGAGAGAAATTTTTTCGAAGAACTTTGGGTTGGTTGTCGTCGACGGACATGATTGAAACTCATGAAAATGTAAATAATTTTTCTTTTTTTCTTCTCATTCTCTTGACCGCACCTCCGACCATTTTACGTTTACTATAAGGCTTGCCAATATTTCAAATTTATTTGTACAAATTGTATGTTTATATGTATATATATACATATATAAATCTCTCATAAATATAATCAGAACATCTTAAAAGTGACATTCGTTTACCGAACAAACCATATCGAATGTCAACGTATTTTCCGATTTATCATTTAAAAGTCAAGTAATTAACGATTCTCTCTCACCCCATTTAAATAAATATTTGCACGAGGGAATAAACAGGACAAACGAGCCGGAGTAGGATCGAGTGGGAAAAAAATAGACAAGAGATGGAGTTAACAGGGGGGGAAAGGAGAAAAAGATATGGAAGAAAGAAAAGGATACGAAAAGAAAGGAGAAGGGAGAGTTGAATAAAAAAGAGAAAAGAAAAACAAGAAGAAAAAGGTACATCTCTCGGCGACCCTTTTTTTCTCTAAGAGAATTACCATATTATTTCTATTAGACAGCTCGCTACCCACAATTAACGCGGACGTATCAGAAAATTAACGAACCGCGACCACGAGAGGGACAGATGAAAAAGGGGGAAGGAAGATAGATAGAATTAAATAAAAAGAGAGAGAGAAAGAGTGAAAGAGAAAAGAATAATATAGAAGAAGAAAAGAGAAGAAAAGAAAAGATAAGGGGTTAAGAGGAAAGGACGAAATTCGAGGTTACCCTGTGTCTCTTTTTTTCTCTATTTCTTTCCTTCTCCGTTCGTTCGTTCGTTCGTTTGTTCGTTCAAAGCGAAGAAAACCTGTTCGCCAGCGCACAACACCGGGGGATGAGATCGAGTCCCGTCCCCTCAGGGGGTGGACTGGGGGAAAGGGAGGAGGGAATCTCGGACAAAATGACGGGAGAGTTCTTAGGAAAAAGTTTTTTGCAAGTCTCCGCGACGCTTCCGCTAATTAATGCGCGGCACCATCGACGAAGGACGGACGGAAGGGCTCGTGCTAAGGCCGCCGTGGATAATTGGAATTATGTGAAAAGGTCTCCTCTCTCTTTCTCTCTCTCTCTCTCTCTCTCTCTCTCTCTCTCTCTCTCTCTCTCTTTCGCACTTTCTCTTCATACAAGATAGCTCGCGAGAGATGAAAAAAAGGGTCACGTGACGCATGTAATCGACTATCTTCTCCCCGAGATCTCTCATCTTTGTCGTCGCTGTAAGAGGCGACGTAATTGAATTCACGGATACGTCGGCTCTTTTTTTTCGTATTCTTCTTTCTTCATCTTTTTCTTTCTTTCTTTCTTTCTTTCTTTCTTTCTTTTTTTCTTTTTTTGTTTCATATTTTTCTTTTCCTCTTTTTTTATTTATTTCGTTAAGAATAAATTCGCACGACGGGCGAGCGACGACCCGATTTTGCTGTTGATTACTCGAGCAACGCTGGAATAATCTCACGTTACTTATTATTCTTTGTTCCTAGTGACAAAGAGAGAGAGAGAGAGAGAGATAAAGAATATATGCGCTCAGGTTATTCCAGTATCTCATTAACGCATTATATAGAAGCTACTGAGTTCTCTCTGTGTTTATATTTTCATCGGTTAACTATGAGACAAAGAAAACTTCTGCTTTTGCTTTTAGTTTTGATCTTCTGAAAGCCAAGGCAAATTTCAAAAGCATAATATTATCTTAGTTATATGGGGCAAGTTAGTTTTTTTTCATGTACACGTTGTTCTTTTTTTTGTTATTAACGTTGTTATACGCACATACACACACACACACACACATATGTATATATAACATTAGAGATTTAAAAAATTTTTCTTCGTATTTTATATTAGGTATTTAAAAAACGAATGATTATCGTCAAGAGATTATCTCTATCGGAATAGTTCGATCAAAACAAAAAATGGAGATGTTAATATTCGTAGAAAAAAAGGAAGAAAAAAAATGGAAAATAAAAGAAAGAGGGGAGAAATAAGAAGATTATTTAAACGAAAACGCTTAAAGAATTCAAGAATAAAATACGTTCCCGGAGCATCACGAAGAAGCGAGAACAACGAGCGTGGCAACGGTTAGCATAATCGATCAATTCCCATTCCTCGATCCAAACCATGACCGAATCGAGACACACCTGTAAAGAGAGTCACGGATACAGTGCCGTTTTCACCGTGGGCCGACCTTCTAGCAGATAAATTCCACGCTTCCGGCATTCTCTAAAGAGTCACGGCGATAAAATTTCCATAAAACGTATCGTCGATTTCGCGTCTGTACCATATAATATATCGTATGTACCTACATTTGTATGTACGTACGTATGTATGTATTCGTTTGCGTGTCTCAACTCTTAATTTTTTCTTTCTCGTTTTACATCGAATCTTTCTTCTTTCTTTTCTTCTATAAACCAACCAACCAACCAACCAACCAACCAACCAACCAACTTTTCAGAAACTTTTACTTTACTTAAAGTAGAGCAACTCTCGGAACTTGTTATTTCTTACAAAAATTCAATGAATGTGTTAGCTCCTTTCATTATCATATGCGATACAAATGCTTGTCAATGGCTCCTTATCTCTCTTTTCCCGTGTGTATTTAAAAATGTTAATATTTCAATCGGAGATCATTCAGATCGCAAGTTATTAAAAAAAGTAAAATGACTGCCAAATACGAAAATATTTTGCTCCAATCGATTCCAGTGAGAGTTCGATTGAGTCGTACAAACTCGGAGACTCGTCGAAATCGATTTGTGAAAGAGTTTACAAAGAAATATCAATGAGACGACATCCTCGAATACACACACGCGCACACAAACATATATATATTCCGAAAATATTACTAAAGAGGATTCTGATCCCGGTCGTGAGAGACGGGTGGAAAAAAAAATGTACACCTTCCCTTTCATTCTCGACTACAAATCCGACTTCACTCTCTTTCTCTCTTTTTATTATTTTCTAAAGAACACGTTGTGCTACCGGCAAACTACGGCCAAGAAAGAGGAGTAGAGTGGAGAGGAGAGGAGAGGGGGAGGACGCTTTAGGAAGAGGTCTGAATAAAATGATTATGATAAGACCTCGATTAATTTGAAGCTGGTGGAACTCCAGTAGTCAACGTACGAGCCCTGGTAAGCCATACACAGACACTGTGAATAGACTTTACGACTACTGCCAGGAATATTCTCAGCTAAAGGAAGAAGGATCCTTTTTCTCCCTATTTCATCCCTCCCCCTCCACTTTAGAATGATGCTGAGAATCAGAGAAGAGAATCCTTGAGTCGTGAGCGAGCGCGAGCAACGGAATCAACGGTCATTAATATTGTCGGATTAAACAGCGAACGTGCATTAATCTAACCCTCCCTCTCCCTAAGACGAAATCCTATTTCACGTCTCGAGCCTTCGAGGGGTTCTTGTTTCGGAATGTCCCTTTCATTAGAGGCTCGTTCGTGATCGAGAAAACGATTTAAAAAAAAATAGAAACAGAGAGAGAGAGGGAGAGAATGCTGATAGGATTGTTTGCATTCGACTGTGAATAGATCTATTCGTTTCGAAGTTAATCGAATTTCGAAACCGACGAATCGAGATTCGAAATCGGAGAATCAATACGTTTTGTTTATCAGGTCGAGTAGTACGAGATTGATCAGCGATACTATGTTTTATAAATGTTATTCAAAGACAATATTTTTTCAACAATTTTATAAATAAATATATATATGTGTGTAAAATTTATTTTTTATTAAAATGTTGAACGAGCGAATAAAATACGAAAAAATATAACAAGGGAAAGTTTAGTAAAATTACAAAAGTTTTTATCTTAATAAAATTAGCACCGACGGAACCATAACTAAACCGTAGTAACTGAATTGATAAATTAAAGAGAAATCGTTCGAAGGAAATAGTAAGAGCACGAAAAGTAGGCGTGTACGTCAAAGAAAAGATTTACCTACCTAAGGGAAAACTTTTTTTTCTACCTGAACGAATGAATGGACGACGACCGACGTAATATACTTTAGTGTCCCCTCATTTTACCTTCCATTTTCTTTAAATCCCTCCCTCCCATGCAATAAAATTAATTTTGTAAATAGTTTATTGTACGACCGTTACTTTACAGCAGAATGTGCGAATTAACTTTATTGTTTGAGCCAAGAACCCTCATGGCATTCAGTGGTTCTCCATGTTTTCTTCTTACTTTTTCCCACTATAACCGACTGTATCTCGCGTCACGCAACTACCCGCATTCGTTTATATTATACATACATACATACTACCTCCATGTTCCATGAGTTCTGTTTCCCTCGAGATACACGCTTATTGAACCGGAAAAAAATAGATTAATTAAGTCTACCGATGAAACTTCGATCGTCTCTTATAAACTTTTCCACTGTTATTTTCCACATTCTCACGCTAAGATAAAGATTAAAATTACAATGTAAATAATACAATTATCTTTTCGACGTTTCGTTAAAATTTATCTAATATTCCACATATTTTCTTAACACCAAAGACAATTTGTCTTTTGATATGAAAAAAAAAAATAAAAAAATAAAAAAATAAAAAACAAATACAGTAACCCCATAAAGAAATGAATATTGACTTCTTTAAAGAATTAAAAAATTAGTAAATAATTCTATGCTCTTTGAAATGAATACTGTTTTGAAAATTTTTTTTTCAGAATTCTCCTATATTACTTCGATCGTCAAGAATGTTCCCATAATAATTCTGTGGTTATCGAGCGTTTATTAATCATTATTTATGATTTCGCTTTTTAAACGATAAGAATAAAATATATTTCACTTCTTAAAAATTTCTCTGAATGAAATTCAATTTCGCGAGAGCTCAAATTTCATCTTGCAAATGTTCTTATCCTCGAAACAACTTTCGCGATTATCCATGAAAATCTGATACAGCAGGAGGTATAGTCGTATACGTCATAGAAAGCAGCTCGTTCGTTATGTATAAGTTCTCGCATATTAATGTTACATGGATGTTTATATAAAAAGAAAAGGAACAAGAAGAAGAAGAAAAAGAAAAAGAAAAAGAGAAAAAGAAAGGAAGAAGGAGACAATTTGTAGGCGTGGGTGGAAATTATCGACTCTCCTTTCTCCCACCCTTCTTATTTTGAGTTTATAGGCCAACAATCATTTTCTCCCTCTCTCTCTTCCTATTCTTGATGCAGTTGAGACAACAGGATGCAGTATGACATTTCGATGCCTTTTTTTTCAACAACGATTCCATTCTAATATCCTCTTATCGAAGAATTACACAGAAACGATCTGACGGTAAGTGTCAGTTCAGAGAGTTTATGATTTTGATTAGATACAGTCTCCGTAGAACTTTATTTGATTAAATAAAAAGGAGAGAGAACGCGAACGATGGCGATGAATAATCATTTATACATAATATATTGGTTATTCTTCAAAAAAAAATTATTAGCTATAATTTATTAATATTGATAATATCCATCTTGTCACGAAGGGATTAATAATTCAACAGAAAGAAATTATTCCCTTATCTATCATCGTTTCTTCTTCTTTTTCTTACTTCGAGCATATATTGTATAATCGTCTGTCGAGATATTTGATAAAAAAAAAAAAAAGGAAAAAGACAAAGAAGAAGAAGAAGAAGAAGAATATCTAACGATGGAAGATAGGAGAGTTATGTTCTCGAAAGAAAATTAAAGGCGACTAGTTTTGATGAAGAAGAAAGGGAAAGAAAAGGAAAGAAAAAAAAAGATCGAGGGGATCGAATCCAAAGGAGATATCGAAAAAGTTGTCGAAAAGATCTCGTTCGATTTTCGAGATACGTAAGTCGAGCTTGGCTCGACGTCGACTCGTATATCTGCTATGAAATCGGCATCGGTACGAGGGTTCGAACTCGTCTTCCTTTCGCGTGCTCGCACGGCTGCGCGTGCCGAAAAAGAGGGCAACCCGATCTGAAGCAAACGAAGTGCAAATTGAGAAGGGTGAAGGGAGAAAGAAAGAGAGAGAGAGAGAGAAAGATAAAGAGAAAGGGAGAGAAAACGAGAGAGAAACCTACAAGAGGAAAAATTTTTCTCCAGCGAATAAGCAAACTCGTTCGGACGTGTGCCGCAACGCGATACTGCTGCGGCATCGCGTCCAGTTTGCGTTCACCGCGGCCACGATTTTTTCTTTCATCCCTTTTCTTCCATTTTTCATACGTACGTTCTTCTCCCTTTTCAAAGGATTGAAGAAACATTGTATGTCCTTGATAAGAATTAATTGCATTTTCCTTCTCTTTCTCTTTCTCTTTCTCTTTCTCTTTCTGTCTCTCTCTTTTTTTCTCTTTTTTCCTTCTTTAATAATTCATTCTGATCGAGTATCTAATTATAGATCGTAGATGATCTAATATTTGTTCCAAGATCTCTATCGTTTGCTACTGGATAAAAACTTGCCCGAAAGTAAATTATATTTCAAGATCAAGATCAATGATCGAACGAATTGATCGACTGGAATTATACGGACGATGAGAAAAATATATTGTGAATGTTTTGATTCGATTAAATGAAAAAAAGAAAAAAGAAGAAAGGAGTTCGAATTTTAAAGTAGTTCCGATCAGCTGCCTGAAACCTTTCTTTCCTACCTTTCCAAACGTTTTACCGAACATTTTTAGTGACACGCGCCAACGCGTGGCTATCCTTTCGTCCGATAGAGAATAAAAAAAGGGTATACTTGCAATAACTCTTTTCGAAAGGTTTACCACAAAAAAAAAGATAGGAAGGGGAAGAGGAAAAAAGAAAGAGGTAGATTTAAGGAGAAGAGTTTAGCGACAAGGAGTAAAACGCTGATCACCAATAAAAGGGTTTACGGAAGCATCGATTACAAGGTCTTCAATCCTTTTTAACGTTTTCCATCAGCTGACTAAAGTTTTTTGGTTTTTCAGTAAAGGGTGAACGTTCATAACCCTTTTACGACTACGGTAAGCATACTCTCTATCTCACTCGTACTCGTGAAGTTTCTCTCGAATCTCTTTTTTTCGTCGTAAAAAAGAAAAAAGAAAAAGGAAAGGAAAAAAAGAAGTGAAAGTTTAAGAATAGTTATTTCAGCAACATTGAGTTTGTCGCTCATGTTTACGATCAGTAAAAACGTTTAGAAAAAATAGTTAAAAAACACACCGTGGACAATCGTTTTATCTATTTTTACGGTTTTTTTTTCTTTTTCTTCTCTTACCCCATTGCAATCTTTACTCTTTACGAGAGATTTTCTCATTTTTTATGTAACCCCCTTCTTTCCACCCTTTTACAATCCTTAGAAAAACGTCTCTTGACCCTTCTTCTTCCTATCTTCTTCCTTTTCTCGTCTCCGCTGGTTTTGGCTTACCTTGAGTGAATACTTTTTTATGACTTTATTACACTTCTACCATCGAGCTTGCTATACCTTTCACCAACCCCTTGAAACACGGAAGGCTTGTTTCCTATCCTTGGCTGGACTCTAACTTCTCTCTCGCTGATAGAAAAAGAAAAAGGAAAAAAAAAAGAAAAAATACAGATAGTCCGAAAAACTTCGTGGTTCTTCGAAATATACTTCAAAGTACGCTCTTTTAGAAACATATCTTCGAGAAAAAGTTGTTGCTTTTTTCGTCAATGAATTTGTCGATGTTGTTCCTTAAAAGTTCATCAAAGTTTCTTTATTTCTTTCTGTTTATTTTATTTTATTTTATTGTTTTTTTTTCTATATTATAATTTTATTATAATTATCATCTCGAAAAACGGCGTTTATAATATTAAATATAGTAAACTTTGTCTCTCTCTCTCTCTCTCTCTCTCTCTCTCTCTTTCTCTCTTTATCTTTCTTCTTCTTCCATTAGTGTATTGGTTCAAGTTAAGAATTTTCTAAAGTGTAAAGAAGTGACCTTACTTCAAGAAAGATTTTAATAAGAAATTAACTGACGTGAACGTGAGGACGGAAGGATTTGTCACAAACTCGGCTCGAAAGGCTGGTTCTTGTCGAAACGTCATAAAAGCTATGGACAGAGAATCCAATCTATCAAATTTATGACCAACGTTTCGAAAACTCTCCTTTCGCAAAGGCTTAAGAATACTTGCCAAGGCTACAGAA
This sequence comes from Vespula pensylvanica, assembly GCF_014466175.1. Lineage (NCBI taxonomy): Eukaryota > Metazoa > Arthropoda > Insecta > Hymenoptera > Vespidae > Vespula > Vespula pensylvanica. The sequence goes on along the minus strand of NC_057700.1, from coordinate 1,569,430 downwards.
CTGCGTTTTACGATTTAACCCTAATTAAAGAGGTAAGCCTTCGAACTTAACCGACCATCGGTCGTCTTCCCTCTTAGTTTCGACCAAGCAATAGTTTGCAAACATCAATAGTGTCGAGTTTCTCAAAATGGTTAATGTTAAGAAAGGGCTGCTCTCTCTCTCTCATTCTCTCTCTCTCTCGCTCTCTCGTTCTCTTGTTTCCTTACAAATGTTCGTGTTCCATGCTATACGCAAATGGTCATATTTCTTATAATATAGGTATTTACTTTCTTATTTCTATTTGTCGAAACTGTATCGAGTTCGAATAAGCATATATATATATAACATACTTTTTAAGATATTCCAAATAATTTTTAATGGACGTTAACATATACACATATGTACATATATATATTTTTTATATGTTATTACATAATTAAATATATGTCTGCGCGTGTATGTGTATGTGTTATTACATAATTTTCGTATTGATCTTAGTTTGAAATCTGCATTAAAAATTCATTCTATATTAGGTAAATTTCATTAATATATTATAATACTGTTATTATCGTCGTTCAAGTTTTCTTTTATGCATTCTTTGGTCGTAGAGTATATCTTTTGTCGGTACCTCAATTATTGCTAATAATTATTTCTTTGAACAAGCAAAGTACTGTGGCCTCTGGCACCCCGTTCGTTCTCTAATCTAGGTATGACCATTACCCCAAATAACAACCCTTTGACCAAGATCCCTTCGAGAAAGGGTAACGATTATCGAGGTTACTATAAATCCTTTCCACGAAGAAATGGATTTTCAGGTCAACCAAGTGGCCTCTGAATGACCCCTTTTCTTGAATCCTGACGACACGAATTCACAATACGCTTGGAATTTAATCGATCTTACGTTCGATTATTTAGGATCCCTATCGTTTCCATTGGTCACATACCTGATAAAATTCCTTCTGTCAGGGAAAACCAATGACTTATCTCGGAGAATAAATTTTCCGTTATACATTCCTGTAATATTTCTATATATAAAAGAAAGAAAAAAAAAAGAAACGAAAAGAAAAAGAAAACTCATAAAATTACTCTCGCGTGATCAGTATTTTTCTTCGATTTACATTTGGAATTGACTTATGGTATCAATAAATCGTAACTAATTTTTACAACAAACGTTGGGGCACTTGAAAGAAAAACAAAAGGAAAAAACAGTTATATTTTTCGAAATAACAAAACAACCCTTTTTTTTACGTCAAAAAGATCCAAACCTTTTGATTCGGTTAGAAATCCTTTTTTAAAGCCATTTCGATGGGATTAAAATTTTTTACACATCCGTCGCAAACGAAATATCGATGGAACCCACTTTTTTTCAATCCTTTTTTGCTTCCACGAGCGTCTCTCGATAGGCATTTATTGGCCCACGGTTGCTACCCCGATGTTCGAGCTTTTTGCAAGGCACGACGAAAAAACTCGACGACACGTTTACGAGCGGTCTGCCTGTTCGTCGGAAGGTGATTTTTTTTTCCACTTCTTTTTTTTCCGAAGGATTTATTTTTCAGTACGAAAGCATGCTCCGTGCGATGTTGAAAAATACGAGCTTGTCTCGTTACGTGGTACACTGACTGCCTTGCTAACTAAACGATGGGAAATAATTTTATATTTTTGTATCTTTTGAGTTTCGTTGCGTTCATTATTTTGTATATTTTTTGTTTCTCCTATCTTTTCTTTCTCTTTCGTAATAACTTACGATGATATTCAAGCAAAGGATTTTGCGCAATCATTTCAAGTAACGTAACAAATTAAACTGTAATCCTGTGCTGGCTCTAAGCAATAAAAAAAGAAATGAATTTCCAAGGCCAAAACAGTCGCGTGCTCGATTGGTCTAAAAGCACCACTCTAAATTACGAAATACCATTCTCCAATCTTGTTCTCTCTCTCTCTCTCTCTCTCTCTCTCTCTCGCTCTCTGTCTTGCAAGAACCGTTTGAAATTTGGTTCGTCGGAAATTGCACGTGCCATTCAGATTTTATCGGCTGATTCGACCCCCTTCCGATTGGTCGCCTCGAGCGAGTCATGAATTTCGCACGCACCACCAGCCGTCGTATTCGTTCGCTTCGACAAACGAATGCGAACGTAGTCCGTCTTCTACTTGTTCTCCGCTTCTCATCTGACCTGACTGACAGCCTAACAATTTGCCGCCATTATCGGTTAAGCAAATAATGCCGAAAGCGGTGACTCACGATTCGTATACATCGACTGTTAGCTTGTTTTATTGTAAACCATTCTTCTTACTCCCCTATTCTACGTAAATAACTTTCCAAAGTTATCCCTTTCTAAACATAAATCCGACGAGAATAATTATTTTCGTCCTTGACTGGTCAGAATGTTTTCTTCTTCTCTTCCTAATTCTACCATAATAACGTAACGAGTGAAACATTGTACGTTTTAGCAACGTAGACTAATATCAACTATCTTCTCGCACGTATCTCCTGTTATTAGGTCTCACGAAATATATTCCATAGCAAATATTTGTGCAGTCGTAAAAGAAATAAAATAAAATGATAAAGAAGTAAAGAACTTCTTTTGGCTTTGAGTGGAATGATCACGACGATTTAAATTTTCAAAAGAATTTTTCATTCCTAAATTCGTTTTAACCGACCAATCTCTATAGTATCGTAGAATATTAGGCTAGTAAGTTTTACCAAATGAAAGATCGATTATCTAGATACGTACATGCATACAAAACACACACACATATATCGACACATATATCGCTCATGTAAGACAATGTCGCAGCTGGCTTCTTCTTCAACGTTCTTTACCAACTTAGCCCGAGGTAGAACTTGGTTGCAACGAGAACGCATTACGTCTACAATTATGGTGTTTCTCCTTCGAACGAGATGACGAGCAGGAATATGATAACAGAGGGTTGTGCAAATCGCGGAAGAGAAATAAAGAGAACATACATAATGCTTGCGTATTCTTGCGAAATCAGATTATTGCTCCGTACCTACCGAAATCTTTCATTTTTCGACGTACCTTGTAATAAAGGGTAGAAAGAGAGAAGAAAGAAGGAATGAAAGAAGCAGACTCTCTGCTCGATCTGATATTTCAGGAAGGGAATATTAATGTCCGCATGGACCTCAGGCAAAGGTAAAGCAAGGTTCGCGAGGTTCTACAACGCCCTGTGCCGCCCTTTATATGCCCACCAGCCGCGACCTACGTAATACCCCGGCACCCCATAAAGCTAATGAGTCACGGGAAGTTCCATGGGTTCTTTCGACTGGCAACAGGTGTTGGTGCTCACTTTCAGAGGCTATAGTCACTTTAACTATTCCTTTTTGTTTGCCACTTTGCTCGCTAGACGTCGTATGAAACTTGATCTATTCTACACTGGCAAAGTGGCTGATGAAATTGATGGAAAAGGACGAAGGTTATAATATGTTCAGGTTTTAATGATATTATCTTTTTCTTCCTTTTCTTTTTACTTTATTTTTTTATTCTTGTAAAAAATATGGAATAGCTCAAATCTGAAATCTCTGTCATTGAAACGCTTCTATCTCCAAAATTTCATTCGAAAATCAAGGAACAACTTTTAACAAGAAATCGTATCTTAAAGATTGCGTTGTCCGTGAAACCAAACGATTTGCAATTCTAAGGAGAGGGAAAAAAGGAAAGAAGAAGAAGAAAAACATATGTATAAAGGTGAAAGGTCGGGATTAGCGTTGCTAACATGAGACCTGTGGAACAAAGTATCACGATGCTTATCCAAGGAACGTCTAGACGAGCTTGTGAGTCATAGAAATATGCGCGTGAAGGCTGTCGAGTGTTTGCTGCAAAGGATCTCAGATAAGAAAGAGAGGTGATCGTTTAATTTCCAACATACTGAAATCGAGATTACAGATATAACGCTTCTACGTGTTTCTTTACGCGAGTAAATAATGATAAAATGAAATACAAAGCCAATGGAATGTTTTCTCTGAACTCGGATACACAGAAACTCGTATCGAAACACGTATCATCTTGACGAATGCAAAAGATATTTCATAGTTACATGACACTTTTGCAGGAATATAGTTGAAGATAACGCGAAGATGCTGGTTCCTGGTCCAGCGAAAAAACCTACGGCATCTCCCGAGAGATGGAAGCACGATCTCTATGGTCCTTCGTTTGTACTACGCTTCCTTCCTGACCCTGATCTAGCTGCGCAGGTACACGTTCGATGTGATCAAATCTGTGCGAACTTCAGCTTTATTGTTATATATTTACTCCAACAATTCATCTAATTTTATAACAAAGTAAATCGAACAGAAATAATTACAGCGACAGACAATTGCAATAAAAATTATATACAAGAAATATCTATCTTCTCGGATAAACTTATTGTTCGTCAAAATAAAAAGTTAACACATCGAAGATCATCTTGGAAAAAAGCGTGGCACCATCGTTATCAATACTCTTCGAGATAACAAGAATAACTTCAACATACAAGAATAATATCGATTGCTCGGGTTAATGTATTATTCGTCATGCAAAAAAAAAAAAAAAGAGAGAAAAAGGAAAAGAAAGAAAAAGCTTGAAATAAAAGTAGTACAAAGATCATTTGGAATTGTGCGTCATCGATTATGTATGAAATAAATTCATCAGGAGAGGAAACGAAAAAAAAAAAATAAGAAACAAAAAAAGAACAAGACGGAATATCGAAACGAGTGAATTCCCCTTCCAATCGAAAGCAAGAAAGAGAACTCGTTTCGTTGTGACCGTTTCTCGCACGCGGCCCACGCGCCACACGATGCGGCCGCACCGCTCGAACGTTTCGAGCGGAATGACGATCTCACCCCCACCACCCACGCATGCGACGCGCGCGGCACGCTCGTCCTCGAGTAGCGTTTAATGGTGGGGGTGAGCGCGCGCCAATGAACTTACGTCCGTCGTACGCCGCATCGAATCTCGTGTACGCGATTGGCTCTTCCAATATTCTATCTCTCTCTGTCTTTCTCATTCTTTCTCTCTCTTACGCGTTAAACGCGTCGTGCGTCCTATCGTTCTATCTCTCTCGTTCTTACTACCTGGCACCCTTCCGTATCCCTTCCAAGCGTTAATCCTTCTCTTCCTGCGCCCTTTTCTCTCCCCACTCAAACCTTTCCATCTCCCCACTCTCCTCGCCACGCTTCTCTCTACCTTTCAATTATTTCCTTTTTCTCCCCCGTTCGGATCATCCAAGACATACCTAGTCGCACCTATCGCGCGTTTCTACGAACGTACGTACTTCTACGAACTACCCCTCTTTTCTTTTCTTCTCTTCTTTTTTTCTTTTTTTTTTTTTTTTTTTTTTTATTTAACCTACCCCTTTGCAAAAATCCTTACTGCCGTATTTATACATATACATTCGCGACATACGTATTCCATTTAAGATTATCGATGGATTTTTTTCTTGAAATCTTTTGGTTTTTTTCGTTTAATCCTAATATCAGATAAATTACATCTTATTGTATATAGATATTTGACATATTAATGCTCCTTATATAGGAGTAAACACAAACGTTTATTACGATAGCGATGATCTTTGAATTGGTGTTTTCGAAAAATGACTGACGTCGAGATATTAAAGTCGCGAAAGAAAGCAAATAGTTTCCCGATTAAGAGATCCGTCCTCTCGCAGACGTTGGATGTCACGTACGCTTTTCGTAAGACACACCGACTGGAATGAAATTGCAACGATGATAACGACATTATTATCTTCCAATGAGAGAGATGCAATGTATGTACATATGTGTATTTTATTTTATACGTGTAAGTAATACTCTAGCTTGAAATTTTGCGATGATGGAATAAATGACGTGTACTCCTCAAAGCATCCTGTTACTATAAACAAATGTTATACTTCCCCCTTTAGCTTCTTCACGGAGATGATTTTGCCGTCATTCCTTTTAATTGTAAGCAACGCTGAAAAGTCCCAAGAAAAAAATTGAATATACGTCTGGAGTTCACACATGTACGTACGTAGTACATATTCTTGAGATAAACGGTATGACGCGCGTTAATCAGTCGCAAAGATAAAGAGCAATTCGATTGGTGAGAAAGAGATGGTCAGAGAGAGAGAGAGAGAAAGAGAGACAGAGAGAGAGAGACAGAAGAAGTAGCCGCAGGCACGTGCCAGAGTGCGCGCGCGCGCGCGTGTGCGTCAGTTCAAGCGGTGGCACTCGGCTATTTTCGAAGAACGTGATATAAGACCCGATGACGTTGTTGGTAGACGCCGACGTACATATGTGGCTGACGTTATGCGTGGTCGCTCGCTTTGAAATTACTATTGCCACTTCGATCGATCGAGTACGTCTAATACATGTATAATATATATATATATATACACACATATTATATGCATTTATATATATGTATATATATATATATATATAAATACGTATGCGCAAATGATCAAGCCATCCGGTTTTAATGACCTTTTGATACACAGCTAGATATATAGCCAGTTACGTAAAACGAAGGTTGCACCTATTGTTCTTTCCCTAAGATCCGAAAAACCTAATCAATATTTATTTATTTATGTGCTCTTTTTTTGTAAATAAAAAGAGGTACATATATATTGTTAGCTGATCACATTGCGCAATCTTCGAGTATAATATTTCTTTCTTGTATTCGTTGAGTCTTTTAAATATTAGATTGGTTAATATCTACTGTCGGAATTTTTTTATAATTTACATTAATATGAAATATCGAAAACCAACTTAAGGTTTAGGTTAAAATTTCTCTCTTCTCCGAGAAACTTCAAGTTTTTCCGTAAAAGACCAAGAGAGATGATCCTACAGTTTTCTCGAACAAAACGAGTATTCCACGAAGGTACAAAAACACCACCTCACCTTGGTACCTGTCAAACAAAAAAAAAAAGAGAAGGAAAAAAGAGGAAAGGAAAGGCGAGAGAAAAGAAACAAAAAGAAAAAGAAAGAAAACGACGAGACAAGATCAAAAGATCACAGTAGAAAATTACAAAGAACATAGTTCACGATAAGAGTTTTTAATCTACGACGAAGATTCTCTTCTTTGCTTCTCTCTCTCTCTCTCTCTCTCTCTCTCTCTCTCTGTCTACTTCGATAAAAAGACGTCCGTTCGAAGATCAGAGGGGCGCGTGCGCGCGCGCGCACTATCCCCACTTGAAAAATTTCGCTGGAAAGGCTCTCGCCGGACTCGTGAAGGGGCCCGCCGGGGGTCCGTAGACCGCGACCGTCACGTCGCCGCGAAGAGAAGAGAAGAGAAGAGAAGAGAAGAGAAGAGAAGAGAAGAGAAGAGAAGAAAAGAAGGAGAGGAGAGAGGGGAATGGGGGAGAGTGGGGAACAGCCTCAAAGGCGACCGTCCGACCGACGGAATTTCAGGAGGGGCAGGGGTATGGCTAAAGAGGGTGTGCGGGGAGAGAAAGGGTCCAGGTTAAACCGTCACGCGCAATCCCCACTACTTCGAATTCTACCCCTACTACCCGCACTCGACGGGAACGAGCGCTACGTCGGCCGGCACGCTCCAACGTTGAACACGACAGAAGACTCTCGTTCTTCCTCGAGTAGTAGTCAGTCGAGCTCTGACAATCGCTTCGAGCAGTCAGAGACTACTACTACTACTACTGTGCGTTGAACTGCCACGAGAAATAGAAGTTTCAAGAGAAAGATAGAGACAGACCTAGTGGACAAGAAGACGATCTTTCAATTTTTTCTCAATTTTGTCTGTTAAGAGGCAGAGAGAGAGAGAGAGAGAGAGAGAGAGGGTGAGAGGGAGAGAGAGGAGCAGAGAGAAATCAGAGAGAGATCAGAGAGAGAGAGAGAGAGAGAGACAAGATCAGATCAAGCAAACTCCTGCAGACTTTTTCTATTTCTACATCTTCGATATTCGTGATCACAGTGTTAGAAGAGACTCATCTCATCTTTACGTTTTAAATACACTTGGATTAAACAGTGCAGTGTGCTTCTCCGATTCTTCGAATCGAGCCTATTTTCCTTCCTTTTCAACACTCCGTTGAAATTCTGTGATAAGTCGAGATGGTGACCGGAGTGGGTGCTACGATGCCGACCGGCGGCGTCACCGTGGGCGCCACGCCGCCCACGCAACACGTACCTCAGGAAGCCGGACAACCACCCGCGCAAACTGCCACGACTACGACTACTACGAGAAGATCCGGAGAAAATCGACGGGTCAGTGTTCTTTTTTCGTCTTGAAAAAAAAGAAACAAAAAAATAAATTAAAAAAAAATCTATATCGCGTCGAACGAGATTAATTAATTCGCCTAAGTGCAACTCGACGAATTCTATCAGCTCAGATATTTTTTATTTTTGTTCTTGCAAAAGTTTTCATACTCTTCCAAATTTTCTTCTATTCTATACTTCCTCGAATCATCCGTGGAAAACTTGCAAAACGGAAAGATAATCTTTCCCATCTCTCCTAAACCCGCACTCCGTGTACCGAATGCCCTGTCTGACCTGCTGTTTCATTTCTGTTACAGAGCAATAAACCGATTATGGAGAAAAGACGCCGTGCCCGCATCAATAACTGTCTAAACGACCTGAAGACCCTTATTCTCGATGCCATGAAAAAAGACGTGAGTAATTGTACTTTTTCATTGCTTCTGATTCGTTAAAATTATCAAAATTTGTCGAAGAATTCGGAAGTTATCGTTTAATTTTGTTATCTGTTTTTTTTTTCTTTTGTTTTTTTAAACTCTGAAAAAACGCGATTCGATTCGAACTGACCGAACCGTCGGTTAACCGTTCTCTGTTCTTTTTTGTTACAGCCAGCAAGACATTCGAAATTAGAAAAGGCGGACATCCTTGAGATGACGGTGAAACATCTGGAAACGTTACAACGTCAACAGGTAGCCTTAGCCGCAGCGACGGATCCAAACGTTTTGAACAAATTCCGTGCAGGCTTTACGGAGTGTGCCGGCGAAGTTGGCAGGTTTCCCGGATTGGACGCATCGGTAAAGAGACGTCTAATGGCCCACTTGGCGTCATGCCTAGGGCCAGTGGAAACAAGTAACAATCCTGGTCAAACGACGACGACGACGAGTACAACGACGACGGCTAATCAACAGCCGGTTCAACCTGCACCACCGACTACTCAATTGCAAGTGCATATTCTGCCGCAAGTAGATACAACGCCGAGAATTCAGGTGCAACAATCTAATGGGATTTTCTTTACCAATGCGAACGGCACGGGTTTGCAATTGGTTCCAACGAGACTACCGAACGGTGATATCGCGTTGGTTTTACCCGCCGGTGCTAAGGCAACACCAGTGACGTCACCATCATCCTCACCAGCACCTAGTTCGCCTTTACCTACTCTCATACCGATTCCACAAAGAACGGCCAGCACCGCATCAGCTTCCTCGTCGTCCTCTTCCTCCGTCGGCTCGACCTCAACCTCGGCAGCAAGCCCAGTCGCTTTCGAAGCACCTCCAGCAGCTTTCCGCGAACAACAACCACCTACCAACGTCTACGTAACCGGCAATAGTCACCGGGATGTCGCTACCTCTCCCGCTAATGGTTATACCAGCGATCCAGAGTTCGATCCTCGTGTCTATAGTCCGCCTCTTCAAAAACCACTTGCTCTCGTGATGAGAAAAAGCGTCATGCCCGAGCTCGAAGACAAACCATGGAGGCCGTGGTAAAGTGCCGATCAGTGACGAACTTTTGTGCTATTTCGTTTGACTTTTCTCGACGAACGGACATGTTCCTTGCGCTTGCGCACGCTTATCTTTCTTTTCTTATTCCCCGTACGTGAGTTCTTGTTGATCAATCGTACGTGGACATTGAGTCGAATGTCGATGAATTTTGCGCGAGTGCGTGTGATAAACTGTCGAACAAACAAGGCGGTGCCTTATCTAGTGCCTTACGAGTAATACACGTACCACGTTAATGTGTCCTATCGAATTCGTTGATACGAATCAATAGGCGCAGAAAAAAAATGATTAATTTTCGTTTCGCGATGAGTTTAGAGAATTCTTAAGTCTTTTTTATTTTGTTTTTTTCTTTTCGTGTACATACCTTTTAGAAATAGAATCGTATTTTTAAGTGCCTTACACAGCAAGATCACCGAAGTCTTCCATTCTGTTTAATTACGTTTTTTCTCCTATTTCCCCTTTACTTATTTTTCTTCTACTTATTCCTCATCTTCTTTTTCTCTCTCTATTTTCTTCTTCTCCTTCTTTTTTTTCCTTTATTAAATTATACATAACTCTAGCGTTATTGGCACCTAATCGAGGAGATACGGTGCCAATCGACAACCACGACTCTGTAGATTTATTATGTGAAAACTAAAAATGATCGTGATAATATGTAGTACGATCGAGCCGGATAAAGAACTGCGATTGTATGTGTGCGTGTGTACGATCCTATTTATATTTGTATTTAAGTGCAAAGATGTTGAATTTATAATTATCTTCTATTTGTCAAAATAGAGAAAAAGCTGACGCTTATTATTGCAAGAGTATCAAATAAATATTGATCTCTTTCGTAAACATTACGATTGTCTTCTTTCTTGATATTAATCCTAAATAAATCTCTATATCCTTTCCTATTCCTCGAGTAAAAAAAAAGAAAATAATCAAATGCATTTGATCGAACAATTTTTTATCGTTCGATAGAAATAGTCGATCGATCTTATACATGATAAAATTATACTCTGATAACGATACTATCGATTCTGAAGGAGACTCGACGAGAGTCTTGCGTCCTACTCGCTGCACGTCGAGATCAAACTGACCAAGGTTGAAGAAACTTTTTCTACCAAAGCACTGCTGCCACCTTACGGCAGATTTTGATGTTTCTGCAAGGTCCGAAAGCCGTGTTGGGACAGGAGTCCCAAAATCTCTTCTCCCTCCTGTCTCTCACCACTTGTTGCGTTGGATCAAGGGCCAGTACGTTTAGAACCTGCTGCCTTCTGGTGGAGCTTCTTCGAACATCGTGGGCCCTTCATTGGGCCGGTCATTCCCTTCAAGGGAACTAATTCTTAACTCTTATGATAAAAATGTGCGATGTGTCGAAGATATGAAATTTTTAAATAGCAACAATTATTTTAGATCGAACGAACTGTTATTTTACGCAGCTAGAGAAGAAAAGATAATGATAATGTTTAACCGATGACTATCGACTCCTTGATCGTATCTTTCCAGAACACATTTCTAACACCGATCACGTATGGCAATTATTATCGGCGTGTTAAACCTTTACCATCCAACAGCCATTAGTAATTTTCCAATAAAACGTCAACGTTGCTTGACTCAGATAAGACTTTCCACAAGCGGCTTAACAAAATATTAGTTATAGCTATCTCTCTCTCTCTCTCTCTCTCGATATTTTCCAATTCATTTTCCAGCTAAGGCAATGAAACATTTAGTTCTTCGAAAGCGTTGGGAATAGAAATAAGAAAGAAAAAAAAAAGAAAGAACGGAAAGCTTTTGAGTCACGTTCATGCAAAGAAGAAGTCGATATACATAAATGCTTATGATAATGATTTCGAGCAGATGGCGAATAGCGAATCTCAAAGTGGTAAACTCCATAATCGACCGTTTCAACGTAGTCTTTGCAAAAATCGACGAGACTCTCATTACCATAACGTTCTACTCATTCTCCGTCTGTCTCTCACTCTTTCTCTCTTTCTCTCTCTCTCTCTCTCTGTCTCTGTCTCTGTCTCTCTCATTCTCTTACAAGCAATAGTAACTCATCTTGATTCTATCTCCGTTGAGCTCTCAGCAATTTGTGACCTGGACGAAGACGAGGCTACCGTGCCAGGCGCAAAACATACGAATGACAAATTGCGTGGCACCTTCCGTTTCTTCGACGAAGTTCTCATCATCTATCGTCGTCAGCGATCGTAGCTACTCCTCCCACGTTTGCCAAGGCAAACGAGGGTCAAGGATGAAATATGCGAGTTCTGATAGCTACGAGAAATTCCTTCTGTCGGTTGAAATAAATAAAAAAAGAAAAAGAAGAAGAAGAAGAAAAAAGAAAGGAAACAGTAAATGTACAAGCGGCTTACTTAATGTTCTAAGTCGTTTGTTAACTCCATAATACACGATTTCACTTGAGAAACTTTTTAAGACGAGGAAAAACATTGTACATTACTACATAAAAATTGTTATCATGATCATCGATTTAAAAAGAAGAAGAAGGTAAATAAATAAATGATTGAAACATGCACTAGCGGCACATGATATTAATTTTCTAATCACTTCCATTTAAGAGTTCAAGAAACGAAAGAAACGCACGTACGATAAACCTAATCTCCGATGATTTCAAGACTGTTTGCTGTGTTAACCCTCGAAGGTAGAGAAAAAGGTAGAAGCAAACAAGGAATCAGTAGATCACGCGTTTGCCGCCGGCAAGCCATGCGCGTCCCATTCTCGCGAGTAAGAAACGAGAAGTTAGAAGCATGTTTATCTGACCACTCGCTCGGTTATCGTGCGTTACGTAAAGTCTCCGACAAACAGGTCTCGCGACGGAATGAGAGAAAAAGATGGAAGGAAGGAGATAGCGATGTCTGACAAGACCGACTTCTCTCTTTCTTTCTCTCTTTCTCTCTCTTTCTCTGTCTATCTTTTTTGTATGTGTTACCCTCTCACGTACTGCGTTCACTATTTCCTTAATGTATGTCGAACGCGTCGTCATTGGTTCTTTGCATAGCACACGGATCCAACCGCAATTACGTTCGCTCGCACGTTCATTCGTTCGTTCGTTCGTTCGTTCGTTCGTTCGTTCGTTCGTTCGTTCGTTCTTCATCGTGAAGGTTTTCTATTCCTACGACTAAAGTTTGGAGTAAACGAACGTGAAGATTATTAATTACGATCGTAAACTATTAACCGTGAAGAAATAGTTGTGGTATAATCTATAAATAATGTGAAATATTTCAATATATCATTTTTCTCCTAATTCAAGTGATTGATTTAATCATCAAACATTTACCGATAAATATTAAAACTAGGAAAGAGTAGAAAAAGTATGGTGTCTGTTTTAGTTACAGCTCGGAATGTCAGAATGTTCCTTTTCTTCCTTTCTTTTTTTTCTTTTTTTATCTGCGAATATTAAAATTTATGCGACTATTAATATATACGAATTCAATTTAAATTAGATGAGTTTTTTCTTTCGAATTCGAAAATGTCAAAGAAACAGGTGATTAATTTAACTTTTTCTCCAATTTTCAACAGGGATATATTTTATACGATATATGTGTGTGTGTGTGTGTTTAAAAAAAAAGAATAAGAGGAGTATAGATATTTATTTGAACGACCTGGGTAGTACGTTTACTGTAGGAGATAGTGTAGAATGCTATTACAGTGTCGGATAATTCCCACCTGTTTGCTGGTAATATTGGTCACAACGTATGTTGACCGTATATATTGATATAGTCCGCTAAACGACCAGCCGGAGACGCATCACGCGGCATGAAATTATCGTTGCTATAATCGGGCAAACGCAAAGGTCAATTACCGATAGACAGAGACGGAAAGTTTCACGATCGCGAATAAGTGTCCGCGTGCTTTGCTCGATAACGCGGATAATGAAACGATAGGGAATTTGTAACAGTGTCACATATATACATACCTATATATACGTATATATATACGTACATATATATATATATAAATTTACACGATCCTTTTCATTTCCAAATCATGATATATTGCTTAAATGTTCTTCAAATCGACGATGCTGATGATTTCTATATATTTAATTACATTAAATATATGTATTTAATTAAATTCAGAGTTGTAACAAGAAGGCAATTCTTTTCGTTCTCGTAAATTCCAATTAAAATCAAAGGAAAATTATCATTAGAGCCTTAAATGATGGTATCTATTTATTTGTACTTAATTTTTAATATTCATCAACTATTATATCACATAATTAATATATATATATATATATATAAATTAAAAATTCAGATCTTAGATGATTAATATTTAGTTTTATAATTAATAAAGAAATTTATTAATTAGTATATATTCGAGTATCTCTCGATAGATAAAATAATTTTTAAAGATAATAACAGAGTCTTATCTCGATTTATAAAAATAAGATAGATCTTATCGTTTGTTAAAACAGTGAAATGTAAATTTTCTTGATCACTTGTAAGAACATTTTATCTCTAAAATAAAAAGTCATAAGAGAGAAAAAAAAACGCAGAAAAAAGAGAGAGAGAAAAGAGAGAGGCAGAGAAAGAGAGAGAGAGAGAAAGAGAAAGGAAGTAGAGGAAGGAAGAAAGAGAGACACACAGAGAGAGAGAGAAAGAAAGAGAGAGAGAGAGAGAGAGAGAGAAAGAGAAAGAGAGAGGAAGAATGACAGACGTTCTCTTACACGCGAGAAAGCGCGTTTAGTAGTAGCAAGCTACTTCGACTTGGCATACGGTCGCGGTCGCGTGGTTTCAAGGACAAGGCAAGGTTGACACGCGCCGCCGCGCTCGTGAACGGCACAAGTGTGGGGGGTCTCACGCGATCCCTCTCTTTCTCTCTTCCTCTCTTTTCTATTATTCGTATGGCTTGTGCTCGACGTCTCGTGACGATGTTAACTTGGACCGAGCCAAGTCGAACCTCTTTACTTCGAACACTTTACTTAAAAGGAAATCTTAAAAAAAAAAAAAAACAAAAAAAGAAATAATAATAATCTCTCAGATCCTTCGAGAGAATATATCTATCAACTTTTTTATCCAACACAAATACTATCACGCGAATAAAGATATCTACATCTTCTTTCTCGATGGACTTTTAAATTCTTTGATGAAAAAATCAGTTTCAAAGAATCAGATCGTATCATTCAGCCTAGATACTTTGATTAAAGTTCAATAGCTCGGAGTGTATCACTAAAGAAGAATTCATATGAAATCTATTGAAATGATCAAGACTAGTTATCTCTCTCTCTCTTTTTTTTGAATACTTATCGATGTATTTTTGCTGAGTACTGCTTTTACAACGACTCAACGATATTACGTGATACGAAGGAACGTCCGAAGGTATTCAATGCCAGACGCTGACTAATCGAATCGAATTCGATGAAACGAAGACCGGTGGTCTCATTTCTTCAAAGAGATGCAAGGTTTCTCTTGTAATCAACTTCCAAAATATATTTTTATCGATCAAATACGATTTTCCATTCTCCCCCCCCCTCTCTCTCTCTCTTTCAAAAAAAAAAAATAATGAAGAAACAAAGGAGAATCAAAAAAAAGCAAAAAAAAAAGAAAAAAAAAAGATCGAGATCGAATCGACTTATCGATCTTCGGATTTATGTATGTCTTCGAGAGATCGGACTTTGAACTTTCGAGGTAGATACGAATACCTACGATCGAGAATTTATTCCGAACGTTCCTTTCGTGACTGTCTGTTTGTACGCCGTCGGCAGAACGATTCTCGTTGGATTCAGATGGGGAGGAAAGGTACGACAGTTTCTTGCGTTTCTGCCGTTGCAGTTTGCCGTTGAATTCACCGAGTGATTGACGTATGTACGTACGTACGACGTATGCTCGGAGAAGACCAACCTCTTCTCCTTGATCCGAGTCGACTGATACTCATTCTTCCTTTCCTTTGATGCTTATCTCTCTCCCTCTCTCCCTCTCACCCTCTCTCCGCCTCTCTTTCTCTCTCTTCTTTCGTCTTTATATTCGTTTTAGTCCATCTTTGGAAGATCTTTCTCATTTTGTTTTCTTTCTTCATTATCTCTTTTTTTTTTTCTTTCTTATTCAGTAGATATACACTTAACGATTTTTAACTAGACAAAATCTTAAAAAAATATTTTCAACTTCCAGAAAGGGAGAATTTTTATTCTACTAGAGATCTTCGTGATCGATAAAGATGCACGTTAAATTGGTCGTTTGCACGCTTTAAAAGGAAATCGATCGATCGAACCGAACGACTCCCGACTGTCTCGTGGAAATGAAGAATTTCATTAACTCGGCACGTGTACGTGTCCCGCTGTGAGAAGAGATCTTAATTAACTACCAGGGATACGTTTTTACGAGTACAAAGCTATGATCGAATTCGAACCTTAGCTGAAGGGATTTACCACGCAAGAGAGAGAGAGAGAGAGAGAGAGAGAGAGAGAGAGAGAGAGAGAGAGAAAGTGAAAAGAGGGGATTAATACTTATTGGACCAGGTGCAAATTGCCATTAGTGGTCAACCTTTACGATCCGTTAACTATATTTTAAGGGTTCTTCGATTTCATCTCATATCGACTACTCATATTGAGTTAATACAACTACAGTTATCGAAATACTGCTATATACTATCTGCAAAATAATATCATCTGATGTTTCATAAATGGATATAATTCTTTTTTTCTAATAAAAAAAGTTGTAGTAAATTTCTTCGATCACTCACAAAAGATCTTTGCGTATTCGATTATTAAAAGAAAAAAAAAAAAACCGAAAATTGTTAATAACGATTCATAAAAAGAATAATAGGTAACACTTTTTATAAACAAAACTAACTCGTGTCGAAAAAAGAAAGAAACCCCGCGGTAATATCATTAAGATATCGTATAAGCGATCGATGATCGATCGAATGGATAAGAGTTTTAGACGTCAAACCACGAAAGCCGATTCTAACTTGTAGTTTTAAGTTTAGGAACGAGTAAAGCGCACGTGTCTCCGTTTTCTAACTTAGCCCGGCACGTACGTAAGGTACGTGTAGTACGCGTCGAGAGCAAACTACGAAATAAGAGCATCAGATATGCGACGTGGTACGGTCCGCGCCTTGGCTCGCACACTTCATAAATAACTCCGGTTTCTCGACCCACACAGAAACACCATGTGTATATATTTTCTATGTGTTGTAAATACGGGGATACATATTAAGCTTATCCAGTCTAAGGTGGTATAAATGGTAATCTTAATAATCATAAGCAAACGCCGACATGGTCGTCGTCTTTCTCTTTTCCTCGCTCTCTTCCTCTTCCTCCTTCTCTTTACTCTTTCCTCCTTCCTCCTTCCTCCTTTCTCCTTCCTCCTTCCTTCTCCTCCTCCTTCTCCTCCTCCTCCTCCTCATTCTCCTCCTCCTCCTCTTCGACATAGTCTCGCACGCGCCTTCGAGAGTTATTAGACCGCATTGCCAAGCTTTTAACGCGAGCATCGACGCTCGTGGGTGCGCCGACTTGTTAAACGCTTCAATGATAATAATCTGTCTCTTTCTACACTCGCGCGTGTAACTAAGTACTATACTTGGAAGTGAATCGAGTCAACAAGAAGTCCGACATATGGGAAAGAATAATCGACTTCTAAAGATATTTATCAAGAAATTTTTATCCATTTATAAATACAGATATATGTATATGCACACGGACACGTTAATCGTATCATTTATATAAATTATTAAGAAGCATGTGCGACATCGTAATAGTTGCTACGTTTACGTATTTTTCTGTATCTTTTTTTTTTCCACGCGTATCGGTAACGCAGACAAATCTTCAGGTGATATTTCAGTAGAAATTAAATTGATTATTTTTACCATTAATCCTTTTAACTTAATCTTAATGTCGGTACATGATCGATCGTGAGATCGATATAATTTATCGCGAAGGAAAGTTCCTTGATCGACTTGTAGCTCGAAGAAACGCACGATCGTTGATTTTCGACGTCGGAGTAAAGAAAGGGTAATCGAAGTGGTGCCGAAGGCAAGACGTATATATCGGGAGAGGGAAGAGGGTGTGAGGGACGCAAAGAGAGAGAAGGAAAGAGAGACAGGACAGAGAGAGAGAGAGAGGGAGGCAGAGGGAAAGGGAGAAGGAGAGGGAGAGGGAGAGGGAGAGGGAGGGAAGGTAGGCACAGCTGGATCGTGAGATCCGGTTGGATCAAGAGTCACCGCGGGTCACTGGCTTTCGGGATTCCGCGACCGCTTCGATAATTCATCCGGCAGCAAAAAACGGACGAAAATGCGGTTTCGCAAACGGACATATTTGGTGCGCGGCGAACGTCGACGTCCCACGGTCGTTCGTTCGCTCGGGGTGCATCGAAAAAAGTGAATCTAGATGCGGACTTCGAGGACGGATTCGTCACGCGCCTACCTTCACTGAATTCTTATCCTCCCTCTTTTCTCTCTCTCACTTTCTGTCTCTCTGTCTCTCTCTCTCTCTCTTTCGGTCTCTCATTTCCCTTATTCATATCAGCTTTCAATATGCAAACTCTTTTTCGAAACTCGCTGTCACTTTTATCTGTAAAAATGTTATTCCAATAATTTCGTCAAGACGTTTCTTTTATCATCATTTGACTATTATTTCAAGTTAGAAACGTGTTGTTAAAGACGACAATTAACGAAAAATTCTCTAAAGAAAAAGACGTTAAATCGTCTATTCGTAAAACAAAAAAAAAATTTTAAAAGTAGAATCTTACCGATCCAATGCATTCCTTTTCAATCGATACGTTCGATAGAATACGATAAAGTTAGAAACGATAGAATACGAGCGAGTTAGAAACCCTTCCACGTATAACACGAAGAAGGGATAGAAGAGAGAAAGATACAAATTTCTTGACGATAACACGAGAAAGATATTTATCGGGCATCGACGTATCCGTCCGTTTCTTTACCCTCGGCAAAGCAGCAGTGTGTCGAGTTATTAATGTCTTCCCGTTTTTTTACCACCCGCCAAAGGTCCCCCTCCGTTTGAAATAGCAGCCCTCTCTCTTTTAACCGTAGGCAAGAGGCAAAGGCACCTTTTGTCGTCCGATCGTTCGAGCCAATTCCTGACTCCGATCGGAACCTCGTATTGGCGTTTGATCGTGAAACGTTTCCTGCGATATGGCCGCTGTCGTCCTGATAAAAAGTGGGAGGAATGCGAGTTCGAAACTGAATTCCCTCTCCCCTTCCCCTCTTTCCCTTTTCGAAGAGGAAAGGCAGGGCCGATCGAAGGCTCAGCCCTTCGAAACTGGTCAGAGGACAAGGAAAGCCAGTGTATCAAATATTGACTCGATCTGCTCTAGCAGCTGCTGCTTCTTTGTGATTCTTATTACGTGTTACAGTTCATTTCAACTTGCCAGCACGTCCTACTCTGTTTTCTTCCCTCTACCTTTATCGCTTCCTTTTTTTCTTTTCTTCTTCTCTCTCTCTCTCTCTCTCTCTCTCTCTCTCTCTCTCTCTTTTTCTACTAAGAAACATACTCGATTTAATCTATGCAAGAGTGAAAAGTTACAAAAGTTTTCTTGACGATCGGTTTTATGTCGCTGAATCGAAATCGATCATTCCTCGTTGAGTCTCCTTTATATGAAAATAAAAGGATAGGATATTACTTGTAATCGACTTGTTCGAATGTCGATTTATCTTGGTAAAAAGTTAAGAGAGAAAGAAATAAAGGAGGAGAGGGTAAGAAAAGCAAAAAAAAAAGAAAAGTAAAAAAAAATAAAATAAGGAAAAAACAAAGAGGATAAGAAGTGAACGAAGAAGAGGCGAAGGATGTCCAATTAAACGACAAATCGTGGGATCGCCTTCGGCGGTCTTTCGAAGGAGAGTTTCCAAGTTGGATCGCTTCGTCCTCGCAGACTCCTCTCTCGCTTCTCGTATCTCCCTTTTACTCGGCAGTAACTTCAAGTGGGCCGGCACACAGAGAACGTAGAGTTCCGTAGCGTAGGCTTTAAAGGAGACTCCTTGTCCTTTCCTTCTTCGTCGTATATCTCGCTCTTGTGTTGTACGCGATAACCGCAGATACTTTCCGAGCCGACGGAGGCTGAATTTCTTCGTTCGTTCGTTCGTAAATCGATTGCAAGAGTTCTTTCTGTTCGATTCGTCGCGTGGGATATCGACACACAAACGCGTTTCGATCGACGACCTTTGGCGCCTCAAAGAGAGCCACCACATTTGAACAGGTGTTTCCATACGAGAGAGGAAAGAAGAGAGCATGAGTTACGAAACATTTTCAACATTTTCGACGTACCTTTTCTTCACGTTTCGTCGTAATTCTTTAAGTATTTTTGTCGTTAAACCAGTCATGTACACTTTTGTGCACGTATCGTATATATTTAATACTGATAATGGAAAATTCTGTGAGCTTATCTGGGTAATTTTAAAATGACGAAGAAACGTTTCGAATTTCATTATTTCTATAATATTAACATATGAATATACGTACTTGTATATATAAATATAGCCTGAATTTATCTTCAAAGTGATTCATATTTTTTAGTAACTACTACATTTTATGAAATATGAAAAAGAAAAGGTGATTTTGTGTTGTTGATAAAAAAGAATATTAAAAAAAAATCTTTTTACAACGATTTTTTATGGAATTTAAACATTTTTTTTAACGCGGAATCAACATAGTTATTGTTAACATATATACTTCTTCGTTCGGAATATATCATTTGCAAGTATAGTAATCCATTGTTACCTAGCAAGGTCCGAAAACAAATGACTCGTATTTCCGATGACGGATTTAGCATCAAGTCGATGGGAAAAATACGACGGCGCCAAACACATTTTTTTAACGACTCATACGTTTGTCTCACTTACATACGCCTTTATGTATGTGTATAACTCGAGACGTAGCCCACACGCATTCCAATTTGCATGCTGGTCGTATGTAACAACGAGAAGTATCGAACGCGATACATCCATCATTTCTCTCCCCATTTTTAACGATTTCTCGCGATGAACGTGTAAATTATTTCATTTCGAGATATCGTTAATACCATTTAGAACGTTGAAAATTATCTCGAAAAATATAGAAACAAATTCGTCCATAAAATTTAAAAATACTAAATGATCGATTTTTCGAGATCTCGATCTCGATAAAAGTGACAAATTTTTTAAAAACATATCGCTTACAAAAATATATGTATAGAAACAATGACGTCTTTGGATCGAAAAATAGTTAATTATTCATGTTTTTCGAAATCGATTTGATAAAAATTCATTAAAATCATTCATTTTCGAGAATAATAATTTAAACATTCTCCTTCAAGTTCTGGAACTCAGAAAGCTACTAAAGGTCCACCTTCGGAACCCACACGTACACGGTTAGTCGAACGTATCGCCAAATACGACACGCGCTTAAAAGCTGGCCGAACCCACACTTCACAATGCCCACACATTGTCGTTGTCGTCGTCGTCGTCGTCCTCCTCCTCCTCCTCCTCCTCCTTCTCCTCCTTCTCCTCCACCACCTCCTCCTCTCTTCTCTTGGCCGATGCGTTGTGGGATGTCGTAAGTCGCACGTACACAAGCCACTGGTACTTCGAAACGCACGCACGCACGCACGCACGCGTATGCACGCAGAACCAATCTCTCTCTTTCTTTCTCTTTCTCGTTCCCTTTCTCTCTTTTTCTTTTTCTATTCTCTTCCTTTCGGTCTTTATTTTTGTAGCCGGTAAAAACACATCGTATGCAAATAATACGAGTGACTAGCTTCGCTCTCATGTACGGAGGTGTTAACGATCGCCAATTCGTACAGTCTGACCATTTTAGTAACTTGCAATTTGTCTGAACTTTCGAGATATCGAAATTCTCGACGATTAAAGATCAAGATCGATGATTGAAAGTTTTATGATTTATAATGGTTTCTTTTTCTTTATGATCGATGGATCGAAGGAAATATAAAAAAAGTATTCCTTCGGTATATCTATCGGAAGAAGAAAATTATTTTCGAGATAAAGATAGATACCTATATATTCATACATTTATATATATATATATATATATATATATATATATATATATACATTATGAAGAAAGAGAGAGAAAGATATACGAAGACTCCCACACCTCTTGTCGCGATAACTCGATGCATGCTCGTGATGGAAGAACGCACACGGAGTGCCGGCTATCTGGGTAACGACCTGGTGCCGGCGGTCGACTCACACACAACGACGATCCCACGCGGACGGAGCCCGGACACACAACGTCCCACGTTCGCTCTCGAATACCACCCTTTCCTCTTTTCACCGTCGCTTTCGCGAGACTGTGCACGGAATACTTACTTCCGAGCCTTCCATCTCTCTCTTTCTCTCTCTCTTTCTTTAGATTTTTACTTTCTATATAAAGATATCTAAAAAAAAGTAGTCGTCCATGTTTTTTTTTTAAATGACTCGAGTAAGTACAATATATACTTAAGTCGTTATAAAATCAAATCATACCATAAATGAATTACCAATAAGATAGGAATTAATTGATATCATAATCGATTTTATAAAAAATCGTTCATTCGTCGCAATTTAATCAAAGATATCTTCTTTCGATTTCACCCTAAAGATATATATATATATATACATATATAAAACGAAGAATCTTCTTTAAATTACTAACTCACACTATTTCGATTCTCAATTATACGTTGCTGCAGAATTTTTGATATAGCAGCTGCTCCGAATAGTCCCAACGAAGAAAACGACGAGGTTACGAAGAACTTCATCAGCAAACTAGGATATAATTTCAGTCTTTCGAATTGTAAACCTTTAATTATAAATCGCTTATACGCTCTATGATCGTATTCTTGATTTTTGCCCTACGTCTATTTTATACGTAAAAAAGAGAAAGAGAAAGAGAGAAAGAAAGAAAGAAAGAGGATTAGAATGGAAAAGAAAGCTGTCTGAAATAAACTTTAGCCAGACTGGGCGTCGTCGAATGTCCTGAACGAAATGAGCTGCGGGTACCCGTGTGCCTTTCTTTCTATCTTTCTCTGTCTGTCTGTCTGTCTGTCTGTCTGTCTGTCTCTCTCTCTCTCTTTCTCTTTCTCTTTTTTTCACTTTATTTTCTTTATTGAATTCGCAGGCTACGTCTCGACGCAAGATGATTCACGCGCTCACACGTCTGTTCCTGTTTGTTTTCTTTTTTTTTATCTGCGCTCTTGTCCAGTGTACACATACTAGTACACACAAACACGCACATATATGTATAGTTATATCGTCCAAGGTAGTAACGGAGATAAGAAATGATTAATAAATAAACTTTGTAAGGTTGACGATGATATATGTGAGAAAAGAAGTAAGCAATATTCTGATTATTATCAATTCGTGTTCTCTTTCTAAAAGGTTCTAACGAGCACGAAATATTTCCTCTTTTAACTTCCTACTTTTAATGGTTTGATCTCAATCGAATTCTTCACTGAAATAGAACACCCTCAAAGATGTGTCGAGTTTAATGATCACGTTTTAAAGTATTTCCAGGTCAATTGGAAAATCTTACGGTAAAAGATAGTTTCTCGGTGAAGAGAATTTTTTTCTTGTTTTTCTTCTTCTTTTTCTTCTTCTTCTTTTTTTTCTCGACCTCAAGGAGAACTAGTCTCTCTACGATCAAGACGTCAAAGCTCCTTAAACGAAGAACTCCGCGAGAAACCGCGAAACGGGTACGACCGCAACGGAAAAGAGTTGAGAAGAGAGATAAGTGCATATAAGAGGAAAAGGATAGAAAGAGAAAAAGAAAAAAGGAGAGAGGGAAAGAGAGGAAGAGAGAGAGAGAGAGAGAGAGAAAGGAGACGAAAGAGTAGGAAGCAACCAAACTTGGAGCACACAGCTGCCGCTCAGATTTGCCGACGGATAATTGCGTGGTTTTCCCACAAATGGCATCCCTGAGGAGAGCATGGACGACGGTAGAGCCGCCATTGTCGCGCTCGACCGAGGACCTGGAGGAGGGAAAAAATGCGAGATGCATAATTTCATGCGACACGCGTGAGCGGAATCACTTAGGAGTACTACGGGAACGCGTTTCGTAACTGACTGACTCGCCTCAACTTTTCAAAACGTACCAAAAATCTCTCTTTCTTTCTCGTCGGTTTTCTTTTTCTTTTCTATTTTTACTCGAATCCAAAAATAACAAAAAAGTCAAAATCCTCATTCTTTTCTTTCCTTTTTTTTCTTTTTTTTTCTGTATCATTCGTAACAACTCTACATTGTTTTTTAAATAATTTTTAATGCATGACCATGTAGAAAAAAAATTTTTTAAATCATTTCTTAATTGGGATCGTTAAAACGAAACGCGATTTATACCTTTTACTATTAATGAGACAAGGATATAGGAAGATAATAGAATCTTCCGTGAGTAGTTTAAGTTTCACGAAAGAACTGAAAAGAGAACATCTCGATATAGAGTAAGTTTCTTCGTTATCCGTCGCGCACCGGGCAGATTTTTAACGCGACCGTCGTCTTCGAGTTAATCTCGATTTGAATGCACTTTTGGTCGGGACGAGGACAAGCTCCGGAATATATCCCGCTTGAAGTCAGCAAAAAGCGGGCCGGACGATTTAAAGAGGAGAATCGTCTGATGGCTCCGAAGAAAAGGGTGAAAGAGAATCCGGCTGGTTAGTCGGCTTGCCGATCGAACGAATTAGCGCGAAATACTCCGAGCTTTTCGTCTTCTTGCTCGTGACTGTGGAATATTAAAAATATGACCAATTACTCCTTACATATATGGCTTGTCTCCTGCAAGGAGAAAATTTGGCTTTGCCTTTCTTATTTCCCACGAAAAACAATCGCGATTTGCGATCTGAATTCTAAAACATTTTTATTATCGACATCGTTAAATAGATACACTTGAAAAGAAAATACCGGTTTATAAAATAACATTAGAAATGAATTATTTCTATGTCTTTCGTATATTGTTAAATCGAATATCAAAAGAAAAAAAAAATACAAAGAAAGAACCTTTCTATTAACAAATTTAAAATCGAGCACGGTTAAATAGATTCATTTGAAAAAGAATATTATTTTTTATAAAATAACTGTGAATGAATCATTCATAAAACTTTCTTATATAGGTATGTTGGATAAATTGTAAAGGGTATGTCGAATATTAAAATAGAATGATGTTACGAGTCAATTACACGGATAGTAAGTTATAATATATATACCTCACAGATATCCCTACAAACTTATTAAGAACTTATTACATCTCGCATTTATCACTTTTCGTTACACATCCAATTCGTCGGGAAACATTTATCCCTTTAATTGCGTGTAATGTCGCGCGTGGACTTTAAAAAAGTGTCGTCGAATAAATCACGAGAAAGGGTTGCGTTATACGAATGCGTTCGTTACATAAATACAAGGTGTCCATATAAAAAAGAATTTCAACGAAATCTTCAAATGTTTTCTAATCTTTTCAAAGCTGATTTAATAAATCGAAACCAAAAATTATATCGCATCATGGACAAAACCGATCTAACACATTTTGATTTTAAGCGTAATCCTACGTTGAATAAAATTCTTACGTTAATTCTCTGTCGTTTTGAAATTAATTCGAGAACATTAAATAGATCGTTACTTCGGGGACACCATGTAGATGGAGTTCGAGTTCCTTTTCTCGCCTCTTTCTTTTTGATTTATTTTCCCGGTCAAATTACGGCTCTCAAAAGGAATAAACTCATCGAGCTCGAAGTCGCGATCCAATCTTCCACCTTCGAATGCTCGACTCGTTTAGATATCGAACAAGAGAGACAGAGAGAGAGAGAGAGAGAGAGAGAGAGAGAGAGAGAGAGAGAGAGAAAGAAAAAGAGTGAGAGAGGGGAGGAGAGTGAAAGAGAGATAGAGATAGAGTGTGTGAAGTAGGGAGAAGTAGTGAGAGAAAGAGAGTGAGACGAATAGATGAAGAGATTAAAGGCGTAAGAAAGAGAAGGAGAGGAAAGTTGGGTGCGACACGCACACAACGTCACGATCGGCCAAGAATACGTAACGATCTCGCGGATCGGTTCTGGATGGGCTACGGCTCGTGTAAATAAATGATTTCGTATTAACAATCGGCATTCAATGGATACCGGGCCATAAGTCAGGCGCATTTGTTAGCGGGCGCGCCTCTACAGTCTGACGTTGAAAAACGCATGCGGTACCCAATCGCCGGGCAATATTTCAATATTAGTTTAGCCATTGTGCCCGGGCCAGTCCGCGAAGTGGTCGTGCGAGAATGCACGAAGAAAGAGAGCGAGAGAGGGAGAGAGAGAGACAGAGACAGAGAGAGAGAGAGAGAGAGAGAGAGAGAGAGAAAGGGTGAGAAGGAAAGAGAAAGAGGATGTTATTCGCGGATGATTGGCTCCGTTCCTTGCTGATATTTTCACACGAATCGACCTTGTCGATGCATCCGCGATGAAAATATTTGTCGAGACGTATGTACGTCATGCTTTCCCAGAGAAAATCGAGAATAAAAAATAATATTTCTCAATATATCGTCTTTTTTTTATATTAACATATACGAATTAATTCGGAACAACAATTTACCGAAACGATCGATGAGATCGATGAAAGCTTAATCGAAAGACATATATGATATTTTTACAAAAGGGATCTAACAAGTACGACGTCGAGACTAACTGGACATATAAAAAACATTATAAATATTTCGAATACGTAATGGGAAAGAGAGAAAGAGACGGAGAATGATTACGCAGGATTCTCCAAACGGAAAACAACGACTACGTGGAATTAATGCGTCCTTAATTGGCAGACAACTCGGCGTTCCATTGAAAGGCGTGCGCCGAGGTTGCAAAGTTAGCCTAGCGATAGTTTCTAGTGCGTAGTGGTGTCAGTTGTAACAGCAATAGTCGATAGAATATAGTAATAGCGTACTAGTAATAGTATAATGGTGTAGTAGTAATAGTAATAGTACTAGTAATAGGGTAGTAGTAGTAGTAGTAGTGTATGCTCGCGATATCGCGAGTGGCGCACGAAGCCTCTGGCATTCGTGGCTGACCTTAAAGCGGCTCTATCTCCTTCCCTCTTCGTCTCTCCCACTCTTCGCGCGAGTCTCGCGCGCGCGCCTCGGAGGGAACAGAGAGAGGAAAGAGAGGGAGACGCGCGTCCGCCACGAGGAGCCACGAGCCGTCGCGTGGGACTAAAACCACTTCTCTCTTTCTCTCTCTTACACTCACGCACGCATCCTTTACTTAAGAGTCATCTCTTCTTTCTGTCTCTGCCTCTCTCTTTCTCTCTTTCTCTTTATTTCATCTGTCCGTCTGTCTCTGCGTCTCTCTCTCTTTCTCTCTTCCTTCCTCTCTCTTTTTCTCCCTCCGTCTATTTCTCTTTATTTGTCTCTGTCTTTCTTTGTCTTTGTCTCTCCGTCTTCCCGCGTCTTTGTCTATCTTCTTCTTCCTCTCTTTCTTTTCGATTCTTCCTCGTGGCAGTCTCGTCCTCGCCCGGACGACGTCTAACCGCACACGCGTGCTTGTAAGCCACTCGTCCGCTTTCCTCGCATACCGGTCGCTATATCGGTCGGGTTGAACGCGTCTCTCGCACGAATCAACGAGGCGGTCGCGTGCGCCCACGCGTTCCAATGCGTCGCGACGCCCAACTTTTTACCGCTCTTCCTTCCATTTATTTTTTATTTATTTACCTATTTGTTGCTTCACTCTTTTTAACAGTCTTCCTTCTTTTTTACATATTCTCTTAAATTCCCTTACCGATCGTAGACAGAAAGATCGTTATCGTCTTAATCTTCTTTCGTTCAATATCCATGTGTAATAATAGTTATGATAACGTGTGATACCTTATTTAATTATTAAAAAAATAATGAAAATGACGATAATAATGATAATAATAATAATAATAATTTACATCCAGAGAGAACATCAAATAAATTTAACAAACGACGACGTAATAATGTTGATGAAGCACTCAAGCATTCCCATGAGGCCACCGCAGTCGTCGTTCTTTAATAACGAGTCTCGAAATAAGTTATTACGCACCCCTGCATGTGGACAAGAACACACCAATTCACACAGATTTACATATACGAGTTCGTATCGTGTACCAAACACGTTCAGGAAAGTAGGCGTGTACTAATTACGAACGGTGACCAAGGATTCGAATTGTACGTTTCGGCGGCGGTAGCTATGGAAAGGAAGAAAAAAAGAAAAAAGGACTTGGAAAGGGTATAATTCCAACGGCACGAATCTAAAATCTTCTTTCGAAATGTCAGAGGTGACTTTTTGGCGCTCTTAATTGGCACGTTTCCTGTTTCTGAACTATCCTGCTGGTTTATTTTAAATAGACCGCGCGATGAAAGCGAGATACCGAGTTCCGTTGTTTTTCTTCTTTCTTTTCTTCATTTTTCTTTTTGTTCTTTTTCTTTTGCGAGAACTTTACGAAGACTAGTTTTGAAAAAGAGAAAGAAAGAGATAGATATATAAAAATTCGAGATGCATTTCGTGGCGAAACTCCAATCAGTTCGAGTCTATAATCACCGTCGAGACTACGAAAGAAACTCGGTATGAGCTAGACGAGAATAGAGAGTAAGGAAAAAAAAAGAACAGAAAAAAATGAAGAAATCTCTGTTAAAAAAAATTTAAATCGTCCTAGATTGACTCTACCTTTCTCTTTCTATCCTATAGTATTGAAAAACTGATCGTAGAACGAAACCGGTGATTACGACGGAATGGAACGAGCCACCGAAAAATTGCTTTAGAAATTCCACGAGACATTTTTGCGGTTGCATTCGATCGAAGACGTGTACCGGTAGCGAAGACGATGATTGCTTCTAAAAGGCTTAGAACGTCGACGAAAAAGTTTTCTATCTTTTTCTCTTTCCTAGTCGAGAATTCAAGATCGATTTGACTTTTCGGAAGACCACCCGTAAAGTAGATAAAATAAAAGAAATTTTTCAAGGACATCTATTCTAGCTTAAAATATTATCTCTTCGGCATTAAACGCGATAGAGACTTACGAAAGATCATCGATCTATCGAATCGATAATTCCACGTTTCGGAAGAATTAATACGAAAGAAAAATCGATTTCGTCTTCATTATTAACACGAACGGCTAATAAAAGAAGTGGAATGTGTAAGTATGCAAATAAAAACGTAGCGATCTCTTCTTAAATTTTTTTTCATAAGGACGCAGTAAAATCCTGTTATCGGCCTATAAAAAATTAATTAAAACGCGATTACCTCTGCGGAAGATTTTATCCGTATGCTCATTAATAGGCCCGCCGTGTCGAATCCATTGATTGAACAATCTATGGCAAACGTGGTGATGAGTAATTTTAAAAAGAGGAATTATAAAATGCTTCTTCGTAATTATTTGAATTTACCGTAATAAATAAATAAATAAATAAAAGGATGTATAACAAATAGGACAAGTTGCAAGATGGTTTTTTTTTGTTCATAATGATTCGCGATAGTTCGACCAAGTACATAAATATTTATTAATTCACCCTACAAGATTTATTTTACCCTATGAAACTTCGCACCACTATCACATTTCTTTACTTTTTTCTTTTCTCTTTTTCTTTGAATCAAGAGAGAGAGAAAGAGAAAGAGAGAAGATTAATTGAAGCTTCGAAAGAGTCAATTTGCGGCGAGACTTCGATTATAATTCGACGAGTGGCTTGAATAGCCTCCGACGAACGATCGATTTATCTTTTCCGACTTATCGCGAATGCGATTCTTGTCTCTTAATCGGCCAACAATTTAATCAAAGGCTCGCTCTATTAAACGATACGTACCTTCGATCGGGGACTCTACCGATAAGCCTTTCTACGTACAGCCACGATCGAAAGTTCTTTGCTCCGGATAAAATCGTTTTCTAGTTTAATACAGCGTGGTTCGAAGTTCACAATGTTTCGTGCGAATCTACAAAAAAAAAAAAAAAGAAATATCCAACAAAATAAGGATAAAAAAATCGCACAAATTTCTTTATACTAATATTTCAATTCTTTTTTTTTTCTTCAATATTTTAAGTTAAGTCAGATATCCAGAAATCCATATTCGATTTGATTATTTTTTTCTTTCGCTCCTAAATTCTAGTAATATTGATTTTTAAACAATCTTCTTATTACGATAAAGTTAACGAACTTATCTCTAGTTAATGCAATTTATCAAAAAATAAATATTTATAACTACGGACGAGTTTCTAAAAGATACGAGTTATAAATTTGCTCGAAATCGATGATCGAGATCGAGGAATTGATCCTTCTTAGCGGAATTTCAAGGCAAGAAAGTTAACGTGGTTCCACGTGCAAAAGGTTCGAACTTGAAGAAGAGAGTTTCAGAGTTCCAGAGTTGCAGAGAGAGAGGGAGGGAGAGAGGGAGAGAGAAAGAGAAAGGGCTGGTATAAAGGGACGAGGAGAGTCAAGAGAAAGGACAAGAAGGAGGCGACGATCTGTAATTCCGCCAACATTCGCGAGACCAAATTTGGCGGCGTTGTGAGTTCTCCTTTCCTCTTCACTCCTCTCCCCTCTCATCTTCTCAATGTTCCTCTTCTTCTTCTTCTTCTTCTTCTTCTTCTTCTTCGTCTTCTTCTTCTTCTTCTTACAAATGGACAGCTGTTTCCCAGGGTCGTGACTGCTTCGAACACAGAGCAACAAGACAATTCCATATGATTTATATTTATGAGTATTTTGTTCGTTTAATAGCCAACATTGCACGCTGTATTAAGTTCCTCGAAATCATCTTTCGAGAACGACTCATTCGAAATTTTCTTTCTTAAGAAGACAATATCACGATCGAATTTTATTCTAATAAATCATGTTCATTGATAAGAACCCAAATATATTTTAATAATCTTGTTGCAATTATTATACGGATAAAGATCCATTAAAAGATGAAATATCACTTGAAGTAAATTTTTATATATATATATATATATATATATATATATATATATACAGGGTGAGTCGAATACTTAGCTGCAATTCATGTCTAAGTAACTGATGAAGGTAATAAGAAAAAAAGAACAAGAAAGAGAGAAAGAAAAAAGTTTTGGATTTAAGTACTTAGATCGCTTCAAAGAAAAAAACAAAAAGAAAAAAAAAACGAAGAAAATGATTCGAAGGAAATCGTTCACTTTTAATGTTGACACAAATGATTCCCTTCACTTTCATTATTTATCAATCTATAATAAACGACAATATGACTCACCCTGTAGATATAAAAGAGTAGTATAGTAGAAATAAAAATCTTTTTCTCGCTACGATAAAGCGACATTCCAAGTGCGCGTCGATGCGTCGCCGTAGAAGACACAAAGAGAGCAGTGCATTCGAAGGGTAGCCTTTGATTTCTCTTTCTTTCTTTCTCTCTCTATCTCTCTCTGTATCTCTTTCTCTCCCTTTTGCTCTCTTGTTCGAATGGCCTCGCTTTTAAAGCCCGAGGGCGCAAGAAACGGCTCGTAAACTCACGCAGATCGTACAGGAACGCGTCTCGATCACTGGATAACCGACTCCCTTCCATACTCATGGATCGATCGATCGATCCAGCTTCCAAGATTCGCAAGCACGAGCTCGCAGCATCGATCACGATCGTGAAAGACTCCTGACGAAGGATGTATCTTCTTAGAGATCGACCCTCCGACAATCTCTTGGTGGTATCTGGATCTTCGCTGTGATCGATAAAATAGTATCGATCTTTCTCTCGTTGATTACGTATATATCGTATATATACAGACAGGATAAATAAAATAATCGCCTAATTATCGAATGAATTTTGGTGTCGTTATACTTAGATGATCATAATCGTGACCATGTTGTAACGCATTTAAATCGAAGATATATCGTGTTGATCAACAAATAATGACGAGGTGTACCCAATAAAAAAAAAAGAAACAGATTTTACAAATTTGAACTTTCTCTTTTTCAATGTCACTGGGTCATTGATGTACGCTTCAATCTTATTACAATTAATCCTATAAATATCTACGAACAAAGCAATGACAGAAATAGAAAATGTTACTTCGTTCTTAAACGAAAATGAAAATTTTGTTAAGAGAAAAAAAAAAGGTTAATAATCGTGGTTAGTAGTAAATACATAGAATCTTGGTACACGAGAAAGTTGTAGGTACGTGAACTTTTCGATACCTACGTAGTTCTTAATGCTGGCGTCACGGTTAATTAACGCTGTCACGGAAGAAACTTACCGCTCGCTCGTCGCATTCCGCACCTACCATCGACACGTTTCTTTGCCACGCTCGAACGATCTGGCGCGAGCGTCTCGCTTTTCTCTTGGTTTCTTCGCCGAACGAATCGATACGAGTGTTGAGAACCGACCATTCTGAAGACCACCAACGGATACAATTCTTTTCAATTGTTATTATCAGTTTAGCGAACATCTTACGAACAAGAAATTTCATTTTGAGGAACAGCATCGCAACGATTGAAAAATAATTCGCATTTTTATCGCTACCTTATACGATATAATATAACGTAATAAAAATTTACGATAATTATCCTTATACGGTCTAATTATTAAATTATATTAACTAATTTATACGATATAATTATTAAATATACGATCTTATTGCTTTAAATTTTAAGAGAGTACAAATTATAAAACTTACGTGCGATCGGGACGAGTGTCGAAATTAAACTAAAAGTCGTAGTACCTCGGCCTATTCTTCGCTGTAAGGACAAAGGAATGTTTACTACAATCGGGCGTCCTACAAACGACACGACCTCGACTACGTACACTGCTTACACACACGTGTACGTAATATATTTACCTTCCAAATGTTTACATTAAAGTACTTGAGAGATAAATAAAAGATATATGCAGAGTGGATCGAAAGTTCTTAGAAGATTTTAAAGATACATTACTCTCTCTCTCGAGAGATTTTTTAAAGCTAATTTTTTTTAACGAATCTACAAACGTGCTGGCATTAAAGTACATAAAACGTTCCATTGCAATTTTGCATATAAAAAAGCTATTCTTTAAGAATTAATTCGTAATGATTTATTTAAATGAACATTTCTATGTAATATTCGTATTTATATTGGTCAAGGGTAGCCACACATATACACGTTTACTCGATACGGTAGATACAACTTCTTATTTTCTAATTTATTCATGGAACGCACGAACGTGCGATATAACGTCGAGTTCGAACGGAATTCTGTAATTGGACGAAGCAAATTGAGCGTGTACTTCGTTTCTCTGGTTGCTTTGACTTAAAAGAAACCCCGCAAGATTCCAAAGTAACGTCATTTCCCGTTTGAGCTGGTACGTTTCGTGAAATCTTACCAAGATAAAATATGAAAAAGGCGATCGATCGCTAATTGGTGAAGATCGACGTGAAAGCCGCGAGATACCAATATATATACATACATATATAAAAAGGAGAAGAAAGAAACAAAATCAATATATAAACCACTAACGACAGTCTCTCTTCATTTCTCTCTCTCTCTCTCTCTCTCTCTCTCTCTCTCTCTCTCTCTCTTCCTCTCTCTTTCTCTTTTTCTCTCTCTTATACAAGTTGGTGCTAAAGGAACAAAATCGTTTGAATTCTCGAAAGTTTTACTTTCCGACGAAGATAAGGCGACGCCTACGGTGTTACAAGAAAAATGACTTCCCAATTAAATTCAAGAATTTCCTGTGGTAAAAGTCCCTTACCTCTTCTCGTAAGAGGATATCCTTTATTTGCACCTGAAGCTCTTTCGAAGAGCAGGTTATTTCACGACAGAGAGCAAAAGCAGGACGCGACATCCGTTCGAATCGAATCGAATCGAATCCCTACACATCAAAGTTTATGTATATATATATTCGACCTTCGTCGACCTCGATAAACTCCAACAACGGAAATTGGTTTTATAATTTGAAAGGAGAGTTCCAATAGGAAAGAGGGTTAATCGAGAACTCTCGAAGAAACGATAATGCATTCGGTATTCGTTCAAAGGGAGAAAGAAGGAGAATCCCTTTAGAAATCAGTTGTTCTGATTGACACTGAATGCTTATATATATACCCGTCTCGAACTTGTCCCATACGATTCGATCCCGAAAGCAGGTCTGTCTTTTCTTTTCAAGTAGGATATCTTTCTATCTTTTTCTATCTTTCCCTTTCGTTCTTTCAAGCCCCTAAAAAAATCCTATCGTCATCCTTTCCCTCTTCCTGTTGGCAAGGTGACGAAGGAGGAGATGCAAAAGGGAAGCAGAAATACGATTGCACATGAACTCACGTGGGAAGACGGCAGGTGTATCGAAGGGAAAGAAAATAAACGATTTCACGATTCGGATCTTGTATCCTGTGGTTTTATATTAAACTGGTATACGATAAAATCATTACAAAACGATATAAAAGCGAAAAAAATAAATATAAAGATCATTCATTTAATATTTAATCCATGAATAAGTAGTAATATTCATTTTTTATAATTTCTATTTTACTATACGTCGGTATCATACATATGAATATTGATATAATAGAATATATATATATATTCACTTACATTTATATGCAAAAAGTGTACGATGGTTGAATAACAAAATTGTAAAAAAGAAAAAAAAATGTAATGGAATATAAATCGATTTTACATTTCTATCTGACGTTTGTCGAAGCACGAAGTACGATTAAGTGGTTCAATAAAAACTGAATAAATCATCGTAGCAATTTAAGTGTAATATTTAGAAATACACAAATATACATATAAACATATAGACGATAATCAATGAGATATGAGAGATAATTAAACGAAAGGATTCGTTCTTTTATGGATGCGTTTCGCGCGACTGACATCGTTAAAATAATGGCTAAATAAATTCATCGTTCTGGAGCACCTTAATAAAGAGAAAATTTGTTGGAAGAAGAAGGGAAGACAGAGACAGAGAGAGAGAGAGAGAGAGAGAGAGAGAGAGAGAGAGAGAAGATGGTAAATCGCGTGCGAGCAATTACGCGTCAAATGCAAATACGCGTGGCTAGGGGTTCTCGTTTAATCTGACCGGTGTGCATCGGCCGAACCGATCTCTCTCTCTGCCTAATAACATATTTTAGTCGATCGTTAGAGCGACCACACGCAAGTAGTCAATTTTTTTTTCTACCTTTCAGAGTCGAGCTTCTTCGCGAATGATCGCCAATCATGGATATTATCGAACAAGTGTACATACTATATATAGGTACGCGTACCTACATATACGGTGAACGCTTATTATAAAGTAAATGGCAACTTCGATCTAATTACTCCGATCATTTGTTAAATTAAACAATTATTCAATGTAATACATTTTCTGTTTTGTTTCATTACTTCTCTTTCTGCATCTTCCTTATCTTTTTATTTTATTATTTGATATCTACTAAAGTAACATGTTTCTTTACTTAGAAATTTTCTTCCATTTTGCTTTTATTTCTTTTCTCTTCTTTTTTCGACGGATACTTCCCAATAGTACCGTCCAAAATATTCTGCTTTAGGGTAGACTAAATTATCTTAGACTTCTACGAAAGTTAGTCGAAATATCTTCGGATACTAACCAGGAATATATACCTACCTACCTATGTGTATATATATGTATATATAGTATATAAGTATATATACATAGTATATAAGTATATATACCTACGTATTTAGAAAAGTCCCTTCAGAAAGATAGACCATGAAAAATCTCTGTCGACCTGTTCTCTACTGTACCTTCTGTAAAACACGCGTCGAGACCGGAACAAGGCTGATTCCGGTTTACTCCCATTTTATTCTTTCTCTTTCTTACACGGAGTCTCTCCTTCCTTCATCTTTCAAAAAGGAAAGGCCGACTCTGGAAAATTTCGACGTGGAATGGCACACGACTTCAAAGAATACCGCATACAACTCTTCCAGTTCTTTTTTCCTCTCTCTCTTTCTCTCTCTTACACTCTCTTTCTAACTGTCTCTCTTTCTATCTGTCCTTTTTCTACGAGGAGACCGAGGATATCTCAAAGCCTATCCAGGAGCCTCGAGGGTAGAAAGAAATCGCGCCAGTGTGGTCCACCATTCCCGGCAGACGTCCGCCCCACGCGACCTCAATTTATTCGACACCTCCCCTAGCCCTTAGCAGTTCGGAAACTACCTCGAATCTTTCGAGTCGAGGGTCGAAAGAACCAACGACGGCGGAATAAAGAGAGAAAGAAAAGCAGATGAAAAGATCCTACGTCGTATTTACTACAACATGAGTTAAAGAGTTATTATGCTAATTAAGAGACAAGTATTCATTACTTGGTAAATACAATCTTACGATATCTTGCCATCTTTTTTTATATGAAAGCTTTCATGTAAGAAAAAGAAAGAGAGAGAGAGAGAGAGAGAGAGAGAGAGAGAGAGAGAGAGAGAAAGAGAGGAGTAAGAAAAAAAAGAATCGAACGAAAGAAGAAAAAAAAAACGTGATCAAAGTGTATCCAAAAATAATTTTATTATCTCCAAATAAAAACCTTCGTTTCACTTTATATTTTTTTTTATCTTTGCTTTTTTTATCTTTTCTTTTTTCTAGACTCGACTGGCAGATATTAAAGTCACAATGGTTCTCTAATAAAAATAAGAATGATGAAGAATCAAGAGAACCGAACGAAAAACTCATCCTTGGTGGGCATAAGAGAAGACAAGAAGATCGTTCGGAGAATGCGAGCATTAGCCGCGAAATTGGGACGTTAACGAGCTCGCGTGTCGTTCCGCGAGCGATCAAAGGATCGAGAAGGAACCCGCGGAAATCGTTCGTAAAAGTATTTCATATAAAAAGAGAAATCTAAAGAGTGCCGTGGAACTTTTGTAAATTGCTAAAATTATTTTTTAAATTATTCTTATATCGGCCAATTGAGAGAATAAAATTATTTTCTTTTTCTCTGTTCTTTCTTTCATCTTTTTATTTGCGTTTTTTCTCATCTTTTTTTTAGAGAATCTGGAAACATTTTTCATAGCAAACATCATAAGAAAATAATGAAGTCACGTGTCTATGGGTTTCCAAAAGTCTAACATGTGTTTCGACTCAACGTTTGTTAAATCGCGTCTTTATATATGTGTGTGTGTTGGTGGTCCTCCATCTTTCTTTCTCTCTCTCTCCCTCTCTCTCTTCTCTCTGTCTCCCTTCTCTGTTCAGAAGCACGTTGTTGCTCTTACTTTTAAAAGCCGACAAAGGGCGAATCTTCTGCTCGTTCTCCTTCCATGCTTCTTCGTTCCAGCAGCATTGTCGAAAGTTCACGTCCGTGGAAAGCCAAGGCATTGTCGTGCCTGCTTCTACTTGGACACGCACGATGGACCCCCTGCCTTTCGACTTCGAAAAAGAAATATTTCGAAGGAGAGGAGTGTGAGAGAGAGAGAGAGAGAGAGAGAGAGAGAGATGGAGAAAGGGAGAAAGGGCGAGAGGCTGAGAGAGAGAGAGGGGGAGTAAAGGATCTGCTTCTTTTTTTTGTCAAATCGATGCGTCACGCTTCCAAGTTCCGCTTCCTTCATCCTTTTTCAAAAGAGATTTTTTTTGTTCCTATCCTTCTCTCTTTTTTCTTAATTCTTTTTCTCCCTCTCTTTCTCTTCCTGTTTTTTTTTTCTTTTTTGTTCTAACGAGATAAAGCAATACGAGCTAATTCAGAGGGAATATCCTTAATTAATTAAGGACTAATTTTTTGACCGAAATAACGTAATCTTTTTCTTTTTTTCTTCTTCTTTAATTTATAGTTACTCATACAACTTATCCGATCTTTACATTGATTTAATTGATTTAATAAATTAGATTTTTGTAGCATCGAGAGGAACTTTGTAAATATTCTCGTTTTAGATTTGTTTTCATTTTTGAAGACCTCGTTTAAGAATTGTTAAGATTTAAAATCTAGGGTATGCAAGGTTGGAATATTTTTTCTAAAAAAGTGCTCATATTTTGAGAAAAATTTTCTTAACATCCTTAGACACGTCAGTCCACCTGTTCTATTTCAAAATATCTCTCCATCTCTCTTTCTCTTAAGGGAGAAAAAAGAGACAAGAGTCTGGTCTTTTGGAAGCGTGCGCCCATCTTGGGAGGTCGCGAGTGTATACAGGTGGGTATACGCTTGCCCTCCTAAATATGTTATTAGTTCGGTCGTATAACTGCTTCATTTTGAGTGCATGGCCCGAAGGGAATCATCTGCCTTCGCGAGGAAGGACTTCGTGAAAAAGGAAGGAAGAAGAGAAAAAGAGAGACGAGAGAGAGAGAGAGAGAGAGAGGAGATATCCAAAAGGAAGAGGTAGTTTTGCGAATAGACAGGACACGAAGTCCTTCTCTTCTACCTATGGTTTTGCCCTCCCAGAAGTTCTACCAGGGAGGGCCCCTAGATTGTTTAATCGTTACCCCCCTAACCTAATCAATACCATGCCACCCTGTAATTTCGCCAAATTGCGGAAGATCGTTCGTCCTGCGGGACATAGAGGGAGATATCCATAGTGAACCAAATGTGTCCTGGCTTCTCATCCGTAGCTTAGATGACGGCCAGCAAGAAGGTAGGTCTT
This sequence comes from Vespula pensylvanica, assembly GCF_014466175.1. NCBI lineage: Eukaryota > Metazoa > Arthropoda > Insecta > Hymenoptera > Vespidae > Vespula > Vespula pensylvanica. Next base: position 1,531,383 of record NC_057700.1, on the reverse strand, counting down.
AATTTAGAGTGCCGTAAAATTAGACCAACCTTGATTCTACTTCTTACGTGTATCTTATCCCGCATTATTAACGTTATTTTATTTAGTCTAGACATTTTGGACACGGTACTTTCCGTTTTAAGGAAACACGAAGTTTCTTTTCGATTTTTCTACGTTATTCGTGAGATTTAGAACTACCTGTAATTTACGAAGGTTTCGTTCCTTCTTGAAAACGAAGAAAAGGAATAAAAAAGAAGCAGAAGCAGAAGAAGAAGAAGAAGAAGAAGAAGAAAAGAAAGGAGAAATCAAAGGAAAAAAGAGAATGGAATAATCCAGCGAAAAATTAAACTCTTTCGATAACATTAAATATTCGACGAATAATTTTAGGTATGGAAGCTTAAATCTCGAACGATCAATGCCGACTAAATACGTAATGACTTCATTTTTCAAAAGGCCCGACCGATCCTCGAGAGGTCTCGCCCTTTACCTTTATAGTATCACAAAATTAAAGACAATTATCGCTTGCTTCGTGTTCCACCGCATGCAAATTTCACGGTTTTAACATCATCTCCTCGATGATGACCGTACAAGCCCTTTTCTACCCAACCACCCTGTCTCTTCCGGTCCTTCGTTCCTACTCAACTCAAAGAATATTCGTGACTAAAACAAGAGGATAGTCGATCGCACGATTAACTTTCTTCTTACCGTGCCGTTCGAGCGTCGCGAGAGTTTACGTTCTTTTTCTTTTCCTTTCTTTTCTTTTCTTTTCCTTTCTTTTTTTTTCTTTTCTTTTGCTTTTCGATTTTACGTTGCTTTGATTACAGGTAACTCCATCACCGCCTTTAACTTCTCTCTCTTTCTCGTCCTTGCGCATGACTTACTTCTTTCTCTCCTTCTCTCTCTCTCTCTCTCTCTCTTTCTCTTTGACCATGCCTTCACTCTTATCTAAATGAACGTTAATGGAGAAAAACACTGTGTTATTCCGAAGGCTAATTTCTTGACTGCCCTTAAAAAAATTACTTCTTTTTTTCTCTCTCTCTCGTTCCCCTTGTCCGTCTGTATGTCTGTCTCTCTCTCTCTCTCTCTTTCTTCCTCTTTTTCTCTTTTCGTTCTCAGGACAATCTCTTAGCCTCTTGGAAATACGTCGAACCATTTTATTACATTTTTTTTCTATCCTTTGAGGTACAGCCTCACTTAGTTTTTCACTGACGCGAAAGTCATTCGGTCCCTTCTTTGCAATCATTCATAGTAATCGTCGACGATAAATAAAATTTGCCGTTAATTAAAGGGAGGATTAATCGGTGTGGCGTGGCTAGGGTAGTTTCGCTGTATAGATATTTTTCGACGGTCGTCTTGGGTGGTACGTATCTGGATGCTATTTCGAAGGAAAGAATTTCGATTCGTGCGATAGTCGTTCGAGCGGCACGCTTTAACGATTCCACTTGAAAACGAAAAAGAGAACGAGAGAGAAAGAGAGAGAGATAAATAAAGAGAGAGAGAGAGAGAGAAAGCGTAAAGTCCATCTCTATATAGCGCGAATCCGATTCTTCGTGAACTTTGAAATTGCTTGGAACCACGCATGGACCACACGCGTCGGATATTCGATGTCTACCTATCAGAAAATTATTTCGCAACGATCTTCGAATTAAATTAAAAATGTCCAACGAAAGTTTAATAAACACTACTTTGCAAAGAGATTTATATAAATTCATGATGAATCGGTTTATATCTTGTACGCACATTTCTGATCGAAATACAGATAAGCGGTTTACAAATAATCTTTAATTAATGATAAGAACGAATGAAAAGAAGGAACAAAAAAAAAAGAGAAACAAACGGACGTTATCAAGAAGTCCTTAAGCGAGTAATCAAAGTTCCTCGCCTCTTGACTCGTATTTTTTCTTCTTTTTTTCTTCTTCCTTTATGGGAGCTCTTACGATCTTTAAGACGAGCAAAGGAATCCAAGAAAAGTAGCTGTGGCGCATCTGCTCGTGAGGCACTTACCCAGAAATTTGTCGTGAGCTCGTGCCACGCTCGGGAATGACGTTGCAAAATCTCCGATCGAACGGTAGCTCTTACGTATTACTTTAATCAGCCTCCAAGAAAAGAAAAAGAAAAAGAGGAAGAAAAAGAAAAAGAGAAAGAGAGAGAGAGAGAGAGAGAGAAGGAAAATAAAGAAGAATAAGAAGAAGAAGCTGCTGAAGCAACAGCAGCAGAAGCAGCAGGTGCTGTTCGAAGGGTACGCGTCCGAAGGCAATCACAAATACACTAACACGATAACAGATCTCACTCAGACTTTCTCTTCTTCTTCGTCGATGACACGTTTGGTGTCTTGCGAGAGGAAGAAGAGGAGGAAAGTAAAGAATCTGGCGAGTGCACACGCGTGCTGTGGCAATGTTCGATCTCGAAACGCTTGACATATTTATTAACTCACGCTTCTTATCGACAGGAATCGCTTTTTATTCCGGGCTCGCTTGCAAAAATCGATTAAAGGAAAGGGAAAAAGTTTGTGAAATCTATATACATATTTATACGGTTACGAGCTGGACCGCCCATGTTGATTAAACAAAAGAAAAAATTCTTTAAATAAAAAACAAAATAAAGATAAGTGCGTGTGGGTAAACGTGTGTTTGTATATAGATGTATATAGATATGTATAGACACACATACACGCATTTATCCATATTTTGCTTTTTATTTATAAAATTGTATATATATATATATATATATATATATATATATATGCATGCATGTGTGTACGTATGTACGATGAGAGAAGAAAAGAGAGGGAAAGAGTGACAGAAAGAGATAGGAGGAATCGTATTATGAAAGTTTTATCGGCGCCTTTTTTATTTACTTGTGGTTTATCCTGCCGACGAGTTGGCGATCGTCGAGTACCGAAGCGCTAATTGCGAGCCGCTTTGCGAAAAGTCGGCACGCACGTAATCACGTACGTACACGCATACGAAAGGGGACACGCAAAAACGGAGAAAGAGTAGAAGAAAAACATTGGTGATGTGTATGCCTCGTTAAAAGGCGGCTCCCTAAGGCGGTCTCGCCCGTTATTCGCGTATCCACTAAAACGAAATTCAACAAAATTCCAGAAAAAAAAAAATATCTCTCCGAAAGAGCGAGTAAAAGTGGATTTTTACGATACTCGATCCGTTTCTCTATCACTTCTCTCATTTTATAAATACTATTACAATTATATCGATGACTGGAAATCTGTGTCTCCAGTTTAATAATTTCTTTGTCAAAGAATTTGACGTTTTAAGAGAATTGAGATTATCCGAACGATTGTCGATAAACGTGGATATAGATATGAAAAATAAAAAATTATATGACATTCGTGACGATATTAGAAAAAAAAAATAACAAATATTTTCCATCATATTTTTACAATGATTTCAGTAAATTAATACTGGTCTGTGTCCTTTCGATATAAGCCTCCTGTAAGTCTCTTTCTTTCTATCTTTTTTACGTGTCTCGGACGGCGACAGTACTTCTTACCACTTATAATAACATTCCAAAACACGTAAATACCGTTGAGTGGCACGAACGACTCTGCTGTAGGTCTGCACTGGGGTCGGTCAAAATCCCAAAGGACTAGACGTAAGACGACCTTAGGAAGGATCCTGGCTCCGAAGAATCCTTCACGGTCTCTCTTTTTCGGCTTCAACATCAACTCTCTTCCTTTGGGACACGTCCAAAGGCGTCTTCGTTGGGTGGAGACGACGAGACTTTTACGTCGTGCTCCTCCTCTTACGAGTGGACCTCTTTCGACGAGCATACTTCCATTCCTCTTTGTTTCTACCAACTGAAAAAGCTGAATAGCCTTTTTTCTTTCTTTCTTATAATCTTAAAAAAAAAGATTGAATAATTTTGTTAGAATTTGCAAAGGATATTTATTATTAATAATAATTCATTATTGAATTCGCATCCCCAATCATTGTTTTATTATAGATATTATCGAAGGATAATATTAAAAATGATAATTGTGATAATAATATCATATACTATTAGGATATAAAATAACAATTATATAGATTTATCATTAGAAATAATAATAAGAATATAGTTATTATTCGGGCTCTAGGAAATATTATTAAAATATTATAAATACAAGAAATGATATGGTATATAAAAAAATATTTAATAAAAAAGTTTACTCGTAATATATACGATCATTGTCGACGAGATAGATTTCAAAGTGACTTTGTCAAGTGAAAATCGATTCGTTGCTTCGTATAATCGAATCTCCTAAAAGTTTAATAACGGGTAAACGGAGATTTACTGTCGATATATGTTAATGGTGTCTACTCGATGAGTATTAGCTTGTACTCGAGCAACGTAAAAACAACGATCGTAAAGATCGACATTTTAATGCTGAGCGAAAAAGCTGAATTCCTTTCTTATTTTTAAGACGACTGACGCGATCTTTGTGTCAATTAAACGAAAATATATTTTCATGGCCATTTGATTTTACGTTACCCTTCTATTTATAATACAAGATTATGAATATGGGGTATATAAGCATACATCGTAACGATCTCCTCATATTTCTCGCGCAATTTTCTTAGAGAATCTCGTTTACAAAAACATCTTTATTAAACATCTGTCCGCACCTGCCTATTTACCATGAATAAAAATACGTGATGCGAACCATTGGGTATTAATTTTTTAGTAAACTATACTTTATAAGTATACATTTTATATCGACTGAAATTATTCTAATTTTTGTTTAAATTCCTTTAAACGAAAGATAACGAGGGGGAAAACTTCATAAGGACTAAATCTCGTTATTACAGATATATATATATATATATATATATATATATATATATATAAAATAGAGATATCAAATAAAGTTAATATCATGTAATAATATTAAATAATATAATCTAATATTTTTATTCCTGTATTCGTTACATTGTACGCTTTACTAATATATTTTCATTTCTTTCTCTCGAACAAAGAAAATGAACACCTTTTAAGCGATCCTCGAAATACAATAACTATATATTTTGGACAAATCCCAAAAAGTAACGAAACGATCAGAAAATTCGATTCAATTGTCAGATTAAGTGGTTTCAATTAATTAAAACGATACTCACATCGAAGATACGACTTTAACTCGATAATATTTTTTGTTAACTTTTGTAGAAAGGGAGTCTCTCGCTTTCTCGTTGGACGCCATGTCGATCGGGTATAACGATCGAAACAAATCAGGAAGCGACAGTCCTCGTTACTTGAGTCCTTTTAACGCGACACGGGTACGCTTTGTGGCCATGGTAAAACCTTCCTCTTTTCCTCTCCTCTCTCCTTTCCACCATTCTCCTACCCCGTTTAAAACGATAATCAGATACGCTTTTAAAGAATCTCAAGTAGCCACGTGGCATCGTTGCCCTTAGAAGGGCTAACGAGTCACGATTCTTACCTTCGCACAATTTCACGACTCCGGCTTTCGTTAACCGGTTACTTCTTTGGTGAACGATAAAAGACCAAAGTACCATGTCTACCCAAAACCCCTACACTCCTCCTCACCTCCTCCTCCTCACCTCCTCCTCATCTCCTCCTCCTCATTTCCTCCTCTCCATTCTTCCCCTCTTCTCGCTTCCTCTCATTTCATGGTCTGTAACAAGCGAATCGCTCGAAGCTATCGAAACGAACGTTCGAAAGAGAAAGAGAAAAAGAGTTTTCGTTTCGACGACGTTTCGATTCTCCATAAGATTTCCACTAGCCACAAATTACAGTCGAGTAAATCCTTAACACGCGAATACGAGACAGCTCGAACTACCGTGTTTCGAATTTGCATGTTAGTACGCACGAAAATCGTGCTACCCTTCGAGCGTATTCGTATTACCATTTTTATTTCATTCAAGCACGAGATTGTCTGTTATCATTTTTACACGTATATACTTTTTTCGAACTTATTTGATTATCAATACTATGTAGTAAAAGTAGAAATATTATTTCTGTATCTACTGTGTACTATTAAATTTTAAAAGTTAAGTTCGATAAATAAATTGGACATGAATGTTCGATCAGGTACAATAATATTAAACTTCAAATACCTTTATAATATATTTAATAAATGTATAAATGTATATTTTTATTGTCTATTATTAACTGTGGAACAAAAAAAGCAGAAGTTTATCACTGATTTATCTTCTTTAGTGACTAGGGAAATTTTTGCAATGGAAGATACTCTATAGATCATAATTCATTACTGCAAGTATGAATACTTAAGAAAATCTTCTGAAGCTCAATTGAAAGGAAACTGAACCATGATATAGATAGATGGATAGATAGATAGATAGATAAAGATAGATAGAGGTAGACCACCCCCGAAGACGTAGAGCGAACAGAACAGTTCTCTGTTCTTCTCCATTCTCTTTGTTCGTAGCTTCTATGTAAGACCTCGCACACTCACTGCAAATGGCAAATTCATTTGACCTGGCCGTATGGCCTATTAGCTAGATATTACATTGTTCAAGAATGGAATATGCGTGTTCATCCAACTGAATCAGCTGAGAATTTAGTGTTAAATCAGCGACAATAAATTATTCCTAAATGAATAGTGTAATAATTAAATGATTCGTATATATAGTAATAGATTTTCTATCTGCGAAAAATGTTGTTTAAAAAAATATAAAAAAAAAGTTAATTCAATGCCAAAAGTACTTGGTTCATCTGAGAACTTTTTGCCGATTTTATAAGTAATATAATAAATTGTTAATGTATACTTATTAAATAATAATAAATGAATTGTGCGTTGCTTTTTTTGTCTTATTGATTTTTAAAATAAAAGATAAAAATTAAAATAAGAGATGAAAGTTCCTTTAAGGATAATTTATACCTATGTGATTTTTTTATAATGAATGTTTTTGAAGATTAATGACTATTTTTTGGACACATTTTATCTTTCGTTCCATCAAAGATTTAGACATAACTAGGACGAAGAATGGGTCCTTCGAGGGACTCGACGACAGATTCCTTTTCCCTTTTTTTTGACGAACCTAAAACAAAGTAATTACGTACCACTCATTTGACAGTCTAGACAAACCTAAAAGAAGTGGATGGCACGAGGATAAACATCGAGACATGCCCGTTGTCATAGAAAATGCTTGTCAAGCTCGTCTTTTCGTTTATCCGAATAATCTTTTAATAAGTCTATAATTACTTGATTGTTGTTTCGAGTTCTTTTCTTTTTTGAAGGACAACTAAAACGCTCATTAAAATCTCAAAATCTCATCTCACGCTTGTAAACTTTCTTTCAAAATTTTTCTCCAATTTTTATCTTACGAGTGGTAAAGATGATTCATAGACAAATTAGTGCAACGTATTCATATATTTTTTAAATAATAATAAAAGAAAAAAAACTGAAGTTTTTCTCGTTTATTATTTTTAAAGGAAATTCAGATTCGTCCTTTCAAATCTTTATTCTACTTGTTAAGACACGTACATACACTTGTTAAAAAACACTTTAAAATAATTTGTTTAAATGAAAGAAGAAAAAAAAATATATGTATATGTAATTGTGCCAATAAAATAGGTCAACTATCCGGGATCGTAATTAATCCGACGTAATATAATTCTAGACGAAGATATTAAATTTCAAAGATGAGTTTCCTTTACTTCTCTCTCTCTCTCTCTCTCTCTCTCTCTCTCTCTCTCTCTCTCTCTCTCTCTTTCGAGATCTCTTTCAAGAAGAAAAGAATCGAAATCATGCTTTCACTTTTCTAAGCTCGTCTCTCGCTCGAGAAAACTCGATAACCCTCTTTACAAATTCAACCCCCCTTTCATTCTCTTTTTTCTTTTCCTCTCTTTCATTTCGAAAGAGAGGATTTTAGAAAGACTGGCACACGTTTCTCATTGAGTCGAACGTAACGAGGATAAATATTTACTCGAACGAGCAAGGACCAACTAATACTAATTCCTTCGAGAAATAGAACGGTGTTAGATATAGATCTTACACCAAAAGTGTAAGTACCTACAACTACCTGCTCTATTTTCGTCCTTCAACTTTCTACCCTTCCTATACCTTTTCCTTGATACGGTCGTCGTCCAGGAAACATGTGGACGGGTTTTACCTAATACCACTCGATTAGGGTTTAAGACCTTCCTTTTCAGCTATTCATCGAAATGGTACAATAAAAATAGCCTGGCTATTCGCGATCACTAAACTTAAACGAGCCAACTACTCTTGTATCGACGCCAGATATAACTATTCATTTTTCTTGATGGATTCATAAACGTGAGAAGAAGACTTTAGAGTTTTCTTAATTTGAATACTTACTCTATTTACTGCATATCTTAAATCGTAAAGATTGATCGTAGATTAAACACACGAGATTCACTTTCTAATTACTTTCGTTATTTTGATTCTTTTAGATTAATTATTATAAAAAGAAAATAGTATGCAGGATCAATCAAATTTGATAACTATTTACACTAGACTATTTTATACTAACTTTTATAGGATTTGAATATTATGTGTGTTCCAAATGTGTGTATATATTCATTCGAACGATGATTAAGAAAGTATCAGCCACAAATTTAGAGTAATAAAGATTTAGATAAAAATGTCTGAGGAGAGGAAATAGGAATCTTTTTCTTCGAAGTTACTTGAACGTTTCTTCCGTAAAACGAAGACGTATCGTGAGCGTGTTCATTGTTCTCTGGCACGCGAAACTGATTCTTCCGTGGCGGCTGCAAAGAGAGAGGTGGTGATTCAAGATACTTTCTCTCTCTTTCTCTCTCTTATTGCTACAGGGCGATTGTTCCGCGTTATGGGTGGCGAGCCGCTGAAATAATACCCTCGCTCTAACGAAACGCTTTTCAAAGAGACCAACGTGCCTCACGAGACCTACCCTAACGAAAAAGTTTCACCGAAGAAACCTCAAGGATCCATTGAAGATTTTTTATCGAGTCGAACATAACGTACAAGAGAATAATTCATTGATAATGATTTGATTATATTGTCGAATTAAATTTATCGCGAGATAATAGAATAATTATTTCATAATAATTGAAATAAACAATTGATGATGTCATTGAACATTAAACACTGGGAAATAAAAAAAATAATTCATTGATAATAATTAAAATAAATTATTGATTAGGTCGTTTCAATTAACTATTCAATAACTCAAAGCTTAGCGCATTAAATAATTTCAACGAGATAAATAAATGTAATACCCTTCCCCTCCACCTAGAAAAAAAAGGACAAATAAAATGAAAGAAGAAAAATAATCGCACCAAATCGATGAAGTTCGTGAAATAAGATCGAAAGTTTCATCTTCGATATTTCATTCAAAAGCGCGAGAGGTGAGATCAGTTCTGCCATGTGCAAAAAGTGGAACGAATCGAAAGGTTTGCAAAGAAAGGAAGAGAGAGAGAGAAAGAGAGAGAGAGAGAGAGGCCCTCTCTTAATTACGACGCCTTGTGCGAACTCTATTTCTTGACTACCGTTTAGCGCTGCCGGGCTTATAAGCCATGGCTCCTATAAATCGAGTTCGAAGAAAGAGAAAGAGATAGAAAGAAAAAGTGAGAGAAAGAGAGAGAGAGAGAGAGAGAGAGAGAGAAAGAGAGAGAGAATTGAACGTAACCTACAGAATGAAAGAGAGAAAGAGAAAGAGAAAGAGAAAGAGAGAGATATCCTTAATACCGTGGCAAAATCAATTTACCGTGGGTGGCTGCTATACATATCGAAGCTCGTGCTGTAATTAAATTGTTACTTCGGGCGGACCGCACGCCAATCGACATGGGCGGCCACTGAACACCCACACGTATATCTCATACTCTCTCTTCTTCTCTCTCTCTCTCTCTCTCTCTTTCTTTCTTTCTCTTTCTCTCTCTCCTTTCTCCATTCTCTCTTACACACTCTCTTTCTAACGTATTTACGATCCTTTTATACCAAACCGTGTTCTCTATTAATAACCGGACGTATTAATGAATCCACCAAAGGAATCTTCCTCGTCGACTTTCTTCCCTGGTACGTATGCACCAAGTCACGTGGGCGGAAACGTTCGTAGGCGCCGGGAGGAACTCGAAAGACTCGAAGGAGAAAAGACTCGGTTGTCCTCTCTCCCCTCTCCACTCTCCAATCACCCACTCACCCTTTCTTACCTCTTCGTTTGTCTTTTAACTTTGACTATGATCTCGTTTCATTTCTCTCGTCTTTTTCCTTTTTTCTTTATATATTTTTTTAATTTTGTTTACTATCTTTCTACTATTTTTCTAATCAACGAATTCATGCTTTCTTTTTTTTTTTTAGAGTTCAAAGTACTCCAAAAGACATCAACGATCTCTCATAATTTTTATTGGAATGAATAAGGTAAATATATGCAATATGTATATGTAATATTAAATGGGATAGATCGTATCTCCTGTATGGTTTAAATACAACTCGATTTCTTTTAATTATCCTTCGAGGTAGCTGTATTTTAATGTTCACAGCTCTTCGAGGCAACCCTATTTAACCGTGGATGGTCCTTCCTTTTACTATGTATGTAGTATCTACGTCCGACGAAAAGAAACGAAGATCCTGACTATTAATCATCTTGGATAGATGTTGCACGATAATTTATTGATTTCACGGTATTACGAATGGAAGATTACATCGTCCAGTTAAGAGCCCACGTTTTCGGCCTTAGGCCGATCTTATCGAGCGTCGAATCATCGTGGGCGTTTGAATCTTACATATGGTCTTCTACCTTGCCGTGCATCAAATACCACAGACGTATTTTCTTCTTTTTCTTTCTTCTATATCACGTAGATAGGAATAGATATGAAAAAAGAAAAAAGAAAACAAAAAAAGAAATTCTTTCACCAAGAGAACTAAGAGTTTCCTATTAATAATTCGGTGGTGTCTCTTGGGGTTCCTTTTATCTTATTTCAGATTTAAAAGGAATTTTTTACTCGACGAAAGCCATCTTTGAGAATCTCCCGAACACTTTCGATAATTGAAAAGGTTCAACGATTCCACAAACGATTTGATTGGCCGGCTATTATATAAACAAAGATGGTATTTCCTTTAAGATAATCGTCGTAAACCTCGATGATGAAAAATGCTTTACTTATCTGATCTTTAAATCTATTCTTGGTAATATTCGTTTTGAAAGCAATCTATCTTTACGTTTACGCGATATTGATATCTATTTAATAAACATTACAATTTTTAATTGTGACCAAATTTGTTTCATACGAGTGAACATTTCTGGATCAATTGTTAAGTTTTGTAAACTCGAGAAATTCGATTAAAAAACTTTCCTTTGTATTTATCCAATTATCTCTCTCTTTCTCTCTCTCTCTCTCTCTCTCTTTCTCTCTCTCTCTCTTTTACTCTAAGGGTTGCAGGGATTTCTTCTCTTAAAAGTACGTAGAAAACGAGTGCTCGCTCACGTAACGATCGGGCTTGGCAATTAAGCTCCCATCGGAGCAACTTGAAAGCCCGCAGATGCTGACCAGGGTGCAATTTCGTCTCCGGTCGGACAAATAATTGGCAATAATGAGAGAAGGAGCAAGGGCAGAGAAACGACAGATGACATCGAGGCGGACAAGACAAATTGGATGTTACGAGTTCGTCCTAAAGAATAGTGCATAACAAGAGAGAGGGAGAAAGAGAGAGAGAGAGAGAGAGAGAGAAAATCTTTCGTCTCGATGACGTTGCATTTGATTCAATCTTGCGAGTAAGTATAATGAACTCCTATTATCATTATTATCTTATCCCTTTTGAAAGAATTATCATACTTGAGTTTTTTTCGATAGCTCTTTTTAAAATGCAAGAGAAAAAATAAGAAGATTCGAATCACTTGACTTAATTGACTTCAGTTTTCGGATTAGTCTTGAATAACAATTAATCTTATGCATGCGTATGACCAAAAAAAAAGAAGTTATTTATATAAAAGATTGCCATAACAAACGTACGTATATAAATTATTACGACGATATATTTTAAACGAATAACGTATTTAAATGAAGCAACGTTTCGAGCATCGTATCATTAATGCATTTTATATATATATATATATATACATTTTTTTTATAGACACTTTATGTACATTTTATTATATACATTAAATTACATTGTGCGATATTATATAAACTATATTATTATTACTATAAGATCGAATTCATCAAACTTAAAATATACAATCAAGATCGATGTAGAGATAAATTACCTATAAAAGGGTGGAGTGTGCTGACTGAAAAGATTTTTGGAATACAAAAAAAAAGAAGAAAAGAAAAAAGAGAAAAGAAATAATAAAAGTACTAGATGCCTGAGGTGGGTTAGAGAGGAGTATACGTCCACCTGCCGAAGAAAGTAATAAAATGGCAAATGTGCGGACAGTATAGTGTACACCACGGAACGTAAAACTACGCGGCGTATACCATTAATGCTTGCGCCGAAGTAATTAAGTCCGACGACACGAAATCTCCTCGGGACACATCGCTTGCTCGCTTGCTCGCTTGCTCGCTCGCTCGCTCGCGAGTAATTTCGGTCGTACGTCTCGAGGAACGAATCTCATCCGGTTCGGTGACTTTAATTATTTATTATTGTATTCGAAGCGAGGCGAACTTGCTACGTAGAGAATGGTATTACGATCATTACGAAGGTGTATGGGTTGAGAGCTGAATCCTTTTCTCGATGGGTATTAATCGAGAGCTCGACTCGCTTCGAGACTATTTCGAAGTTAAAATCGGTGGGAGCTCGATTATTATACATTTCTTTGCCATCCTAATACAGATTAGGGCCGTAAAGTCCCTGATACGACTTTTAAAATCAATTATAAACCTTTTCGAGATCTTTTCGGTCCAATCTTTTCTTCCCTTCGAGATTGTAAAAATTACAAGTCTGGAAAGTTTTACGATCTGAAAGAAAAAATAATGTTGGTCCATCTTAATGAATAATACTAATGATAATAAGAGAATAAGGGTTAAGACAAATATTAATGGAAGTATAATAATACAGAGTGAGTCGAAAGTTATCAGACGCAGATTTTATTTTATCTTAAGAACTGCAATTTCTGATCTAATTCGTTTCATGATTAAAAAAGTATAGGAACAATTTACAGAAAAGTTACACATGCACTTTTAAAATGGCGATCGTATAATTTAAGGATTCGATTCATATCTAAAAGTGATTTTTCCGAAGGTATAACGTTCTCTCTCTCTCTCTCTCTCTCTCTCTCTCTTTCTCTTTGAGTAAGTCCAGAGGCTATTTCATCGATTTGACACAGTTTCACTGTGCGACGACAACTTGAAAGACACCGCTTGAGTTACGATCGCCTTTGGCTTTGGTTGTTATCTCCTTTTCTTTTTTCTCGGTTTCTCTCTCTCTCTCTCTCTCTCTCTCTCTCTCTCTCTCTCTCTCTCTCTCTCTCGCTTTTTCTGCAGCTGGACATAATAAAATCGAAATCCCATTGTGTTCCGATGCCTATCGACGTAAGTTTTATCGCTCGGAGAGAAACGTTAACCCATCATTGAGAGTTTCGATCGCGTTTCACCTTCTAAAAAATTCGTCGATCTTTCCAATCGTAAAAAGCGAAACCATGAAATGGAAATCGTCCTATATATAAATATATATATATATGTTTATTTATTGAAATAAATATTACACGTTTAGGACGTAAGCAAAAGTTTTATGTAGAAATGATACGAAGAATATGTTCGAGATATGGGATCGATTCTTCTCTCTTATCAAAACGAATTGGACGGTCAAGATTTTTCTTTTCTTCACATACGAATCTTTATCTCTTTCTCTGTTATCAAATAATCCGACAAGGAGAAGTGCTTGAAATCTCACAAGAGACTGTTCTCTCTCTTTCTCTCTCTCTCTCTCTCTCTCTCTCTCTTTCTCTCTTTTTCTTGTGACACCGATAAAATGGTATGCTCGAGCGATTGTCTCGCGATTTTATTTCGCTCTTAATAATCTCCGAGACTCGACGATTCTCGAACTCAATGCTTTCTTATCTCGACTTTGCTCGCTCCAAGTGCGATCATTTTTCTTGTTTTCTTTTTTTCTTTTTTCTTGGAGCACAGTAAGTAGGTAGTTAGGTAGGTAGGTAGGTAGGTAGGTATGTATGTACTTTCTCGTGATCGAACAATAAGTTAACGAATCGTTTTTGTGTGTCTTTATCTTAGAATAAATTTCTGTTAATAAATTATGAAATTTCTTCGCTGACGTTTGAAATTTTCATTATAAAATTCTTTTAAATTCCTTAATAAACAAACTTACTACATATATATATATATATATATATATATATATATATATATCATTGGAATCCATACAATTTCCCGTTCTATTAAAGCAAGTTATCGAGTCCGTTCATATAACAGAACTCCTTATGAGGTATCGCACCGGTTTCTTGTCACTTCCTAAGATCATAACTCTTCCCGATCGTTCACGTTTATCACGTACTTCCTTCTAACCGATTATCCGTCTAGCCGCACGAAAAAGTCGTTTTTCCATCGAGCTGCTAACCGAATAGGAACACCTATTATGTTATACGTTTCTCAAGAAAATCTTTTTCTAAAAGAGCTGATGACGACGACGACGACGACGACGACAACGACGACGACGGCGGCTACGGCGGCGATGACGGCGACGTCGTCGTCAACGACATAGTTCTGACCATACGAGATTTAATATACTTCTGGGAAAAATATCATACTGTGAGAAAATTATAGAAATGAAGAACAAAAAAGGGTTACAAAGAAAAGAGAAAGAGAATAGAAGAAAAATGAAAAAAAGAGAGACAGAGAGAGAGAGAGAGAGAGAGAGAGAGAGAGAGAGAAAAAGAAAGTGGAGATTTACAAAGAAGAAGGAATAGAGAGAGACAGAAAGAAAGAAGATTAGTGTGAATTTCTCAAAGGACCGTCAAAATCCTTTGGCAGGCTACTCGAAATCCTCCTCCGATCCAGGATATAACGGCAGGAAAGGGATTAAGGACCCGTAAAATGTAGCGAGAGGTAATAAATGCCTTTTCGCCAGCTGCCTATGAACTGCCCTCTCTTTCTTCAGTTTCTTCTTCCTTTTCGGCTTCTACAAGCAAAGCTGCTTTCATTCTCAAGGATTTAAGAACAACGTTTGGCCGTTTCTGTTGCATCACCGTATATAACTTTCATGATTTTTTGGAACGCACACGCGAAGGCTAACGACCGAGGAAATAAAGTGAACACGAATCCAGACAGCCCGAAGGAGACTCCCGGATAATAATCGTTTTGCCGATACACCTTGCTGATCGTACCTGGCTCGTGCTTTTCTTATTTCTTTTTCTTTTTTTTTTTCACATTCGTCGAAGGTATGCCGATTATGTAATTCGCAAGATTATTATCGAAGCGTTGGGATTACACGGAGTGAGGATCGGGCACGTGTACTACTTGTCTCTTCTCGCGACTTTTTGATATAAATAAATCGAGACCTGACTTGGAAAAGAAAAAAAAAATATTTTAAGTTACATATCATGGACGGACGTGATCGATCGATTTTTTTTTTATCTCGACGTTAAATCTATGTCTACTCAAAGAAACTAGAGGTTTATTCAAATTGTATTAACTATAAGTTGTTTTAGTTATAAACGTATTTGTTTAATCGAACGAATTAATTTTATTGAAGGATATAGAAAAAATTTTTAGGTTCCCTGATATTTTTTCCGTGGGAAAATAACAAAGAAGAAAGAAAAAACATTAGAGAACCCGTATCATAATATTGAATTACCCGGAACCTAAGGGAAGGCTTGGGATGCGAGAGAAGAGGAGACGCAGAGAGAGAGAGAGAGAGAGAGAGAGAGAGAGAAGACCGAGTTAATTAATTGCACGAAGAGGAAGGAGAAAAGGAGATGACATGCGGGAGGCTGCGAACATGGGGTAGGTGGCTTGTTAAATTTTAGGGGCGTGTAGATCGAAACTTCCCTCGACGAGCAAGTCGAGTGTCGACGGTGGCCCGTTCGAGTCTGATTGAAATCTATCAGCAAGAGCCTAATTTAATTAGGTGCTCGCTCAGAAAGAAAATGGGGAGTGGCTAAATTCGATAAATTCGAACGATCGCTTATATTCATTATTTTCGTTTACATTTTCTCGTTAATAGTTAATCAGTTTTTTAAATATTTGCGAAAAGAAAAGAAGCATTTCTCAATGTTTTCTCCCTAATAAATTCTAATTAATTTCTGCTAAATTTATTCACGAACGAATCGATCTTATTACTTCATTATTTTATTTTCACTTTTTTAATTTAAAATGATCTTATATTAATAATTATTGATATTTAATTGCAATGATTCATTGAATGTTATTTGTTTCAAAAGAGAAAACTATTAATTAAATATTATTATTAATGTTGAAAAATAAAATAGACATACACAGAGAGAGTTAACGTTTTGAAATGTTTTACGATCGATAAAAAAAAGGATCTTATAAAGATCGGTTCTCTCCGGGTTGGTACTCGTTGGTTCGTATAGATCACCTTGAGGGAATACGTTGAGAGTTGGTACTGTGTCACACCGAAATCCTTTTCTTCGAGGTATGATTCATTGTTCTGTGTACATCTCGTGGGACCACCCAGTGTATCCTGCTCTGAAACGGTCGTCGAAAAATCTGAGATCGATACGACGAGGTGCGCGCCCACGCTCTCTTTCGCTTCGACCACGACGATGCCACCAGTCAGGGGCGGATTCATCTCAACCCTTCTCTAATCTATATATTTGCGAATATATACAAAATTTAGTAATTTAATCGTACGATTAAAATGATGTTTGCAACACGAAGCAATTTTTATATATTGATAATTTTATATTTTTTGTTTCTTTCTTTTTTTTTGAAATTTTTATTCAATACCTATTAATAATAAAATATTTCATATAATTTTTTAGATATATATATATATATATATATATATATATTGACATGCAAAGAGAACAGTTTTGAAGATGAAAACAAAATGTATAGATAGATCGATAAATTTTTATCGGAAAAAACTCTTAAAAGATGTTTGAGTGATGTATTTGAAATGACGATTATTATTATTATTATAAACATTAAATACATATATGTATATTTCAGATTTATATATATTTCAATAGCAATATATAATAATGCAATATATGTACCTTCTTACACGAATCGTTTGAATTAAATTTTTATGAATTAAATTATACTATAACAACATTCGAAAGATTTTTTTCTATTTTATTTATCCCTTTACAATGATAAATCGTAATTTAATTCCATTATTGAATCCGCCCCTGTGTATAGCGTAGCATAACGCGCAAGGCCCACCTAGGAGCAATCGATACGAAAAGATATCGGGATAATCTCATGAACGATGCCCGAATTAGAAGCACGGCGTGCCTTTAATTGAACCTTGAATAATGATCATTGATCTTACGATAGAGTCGATCTCTGTCGCGGCTTCGATCGACTTCTTTTCTATCTCTCGTTTCTCCTCGCCTCACCTTTTCAGATTGGCATCTATAATGTAACAGTTCGACTTGTGTGTAAAGGGATCTACATTGACCTCGAAAAAAAGGGAGGGATCAAAATGACGTAACTTCGATCTGATAAAATCATTTTCAACGATGAACTCGACGATCGAAATTTTTTATTTGCTCGATTACCATATAATTTGACTATTGAATTTTGATCTAATTAATATCTATTTATCACAGGTATGTTATAATAAAAATAAATTTAATATAATTATATTAAAACGAATTTGTCGAAATATATCGTGCTTTGAAAAAAATCCAAACAAGAGACATCGATCGAACAGAAAATATATTAGAAAGAGAAAGAAAGAAAGGAAGAAAAGAAGAATGGAAGAAAGAGAAAGAAAATTAAGTAGAAAGAAACGACACCAATTGGAAATATTTATCCTTTCGCTAACGAGCTTCGTGGAGATTGTTCGAGGTCTCGAATCGTGTGTCTTAACGACCAACTCGGTATGAGTAATTGCAATCGAGTTTGAAATAATTAACGTGCTTCCTCTCCCCTTTCGATCCTTCTTTCTCTTTCGTCTTTGTTCATCCCTATTCTCTATCTCTATCCTTTCCCTTTCGTCCCGTCGTCAATACAACGAACGAACGAACGAACGAGAATTCCAATTGCAAATGTACGAGCGGCTTGTAAAATTGAAATTTATTACCACCCCGATATTTTATGGAAATGTAAAGAGAAAGAAAGAGAGAAACAAAAAGAGAAAAAGAGAAAGAGAGAACGTTCGTAAAGAATGTTTCTCTACAAAATCTTTTTACATATAATTTACTATGGAAAATTAATTAATAGTAAACTATGAATGAATTTACGTCTAGAGACATACTCGATATAATAAAAACGGATCTCTTTTCTCTGTATAAATAAACTTTGATCACTACCAATTATAATAACTATGATATAAAAAAAGAGGAGGATAAGATAAGGAATATCAATAACTTATTATCCCAATCACGAAATGCTACTCGGAATACGGCGTTTGAATGTAAAAAAAAAGAAAAAAAAAATAGATAAAAAAGAAAAGAAAAAAGAAAAAGTTGATCGTTGTAGAAGTTGATCGTTAGTGGCGATCATCATCTAAAAAGAACAACGAGTGCTAACTAATTACCGTCGTCTTACAACTAACTCTCGGCTATCGAAGCTTCTACTACTTCTTCGACTTCCGTTTTCTGCTCTCTGTGACCTGCCTCGTCTACTTACTTACGTCATGTGTAACAGGATAAACCGAGAGAGGTAAAGGAAAAAAGAGAGAAAGAAAAAATAAAACTCACGATCGAACGTTGCTACCAATTTTCACAGTAATCATTTAAGAATTATTTACCAATAAAAAGTAGAAGTTCCGCTAATCGTTATTCTTTCGATCGAGGTTAGTAGCTTTGATCGATCTTTTTCCAAAGAATTTAAACCGTTAGATCGATCGAAGCGAATATAATACATCCCTAGTAATGGATAATAAATTCATATCACATCCTGTAGATCATCACGTCGCGTAGATCATTTTTAATTTCACACTTTGAACGTGTAAGTTTTTTCTTTCTTTCTTTTTTTTTTTTTTTATAAAAAGGGTATTTAACGATATCTTGATGAATCGACGATATGATCGAGATAAAAGATATTTACTAAAAGTTTGGTCTTTTTTATTTAAAACATCTTTCTTCTTTTTTTTTTTTTCTTTAATGATCCGAAGTAGAATCCTCATAGTAGACGTGTCAATTATTATAAGTGATACCCTGTCATTCTAGTAAGACTCGCATTAGCACTGATATACTAACCTGATCGATAAAGCTATATCAGAATCATCCAAACGATCGCATCGATCACATTGACGATGTATAGATCTCAAGTTCCTTATATCTATCGTTCTAGAATGTTACAACGAGGTCGTCTCTATTTCTCTTCATCTTTCGAACATCTATTAATCTTGTCGAAATCGAGAAACGAAGATTAATATTATAAGCCTAAGTCGAGGTGACTATATATTTTATCCTTGTAAGACGTCATCCTTGCGTGTACAAAGATAGGGCGGGTCCTGCACAAAATTCGAACTGATTACGTCTTAACAAGCCTTTCTACGAATGAAATGAAAAAAGTACGAACTATACGAATTATTAAATCCATCTTCAACTATTTTTACAATTATCATTGACATTCGAGCATCTATATTATAACGAATGATTAATTCATACTTTGATTTGTAATTATTAGTGAATAAATTTGATAAAGATCTTCAAATAAATTTTATATATTTCTCATTGAATTGTAATAAATAAATGAACAATATTAATTATTGTTTATTAATTGTAAAATTTTATTCCAATATTTTCTTTGTAAATGTCAAGAGAGTTTCAGTACGTACATATGTAAATCATGACATAAGACATTCTTCTTTCTCTCTTTCTCTCTCTCTTTCTCTCTCTTGAAGCATCGCCTACGATCGAAGTAGTTGATCGTTCTACGAGACTCGTCTCGACTGAGTGAAGCTCGACGAGACGCTTAAATCAAACTTTAACGAGAATGGAAAGTCGAGTATTACCGCATTACCATTAGCAGTTACGGGGCGGTGCCGGTGTGCCAGAAGACCGTTAATTTCCGAGTGATTCGTTATGTGAGAGCATGTGAAAGAAGAGAGAGAGAGAGAGAGAGAGAGAGAGAGAGAGAGAGAGGATATTTATTATGCATTTTGAAGTAGCTTTTAAACAGTAACATTTCATGATATTCACAAAAAGATTTGATATCAAATAATAAAAAATTGATTCACCTGATTAATAATTTAAAAGAAAAAATTTACATAAGAATATTAGTATGGGTATTAATTATGTTAACAAACATACAAAATAGAGATATAATTGTAATTGATTATTTTTTTCTATAGATATTCAACTATTCGACAATTTTTTGTTTTAAATATTGTAATAATTAATCTAGTTTACTTTATTTGATTGTTTTCTTGTTTATTTACGATTCAAGAGTACCAGATCTGAAAAATTTTGTATACGGAGAGAGAAAAAGAGAGAGAAAAAAAATAGATAGAGAGGAATAGAGAGAGAAAAAAGGAGGGAGAAAAGAGAAAGGAAGAATAAAAAAAAAAAAAGAAAGAAAAGGGACGAAGTATCGCGATCCCTCTTGACACCCGGATAAGCCGAATGCAAAATAGAGATTTCCAGTTGTCCGAGATGGATGATGCCTCCGATGATAAATGATGCTGTGATTTGCTAGCTGCGAGAACGTCCACCCCATCGAGAATATTTTTATCTCTTTCTTTCTCCCTCTCTTTCGAGAACCTACTCCTCTTTTTTTTATACTCTTTCATATTCCGCTTATATTCTTACCCTCTTTTTCTTATTTCTATGTCACCTAAAAGAAGATGAAAGAACGAGAAAAGGGATCGTTTCAGCGATCTCATTTTTATCCTTTTTTATCCTTCGTGTCGAACGTTTCTTTGATGTTTATTTTTGAATATACAAATACGAATATCTTTTATAATTTTTATTTCTAATAACACACACACATATGTATATATATATGACGTTGGATCATTAATCAGTTTTTATAAATAATGTTTATAAATTATATACGATTTTACATAGGATATAATGAAATATATTGCA
Source organism: Vespula pensylvanica (assembly GCF_014466175.1). Classification (NCBI taxonomy): domain Eukaryota; kingdom Metazoa; phylum Arthropoda; class Insecta; order Hymenoptera; family Vespidae; genus Vespula; species Vespula pensylvanica. Next base: position 1,510,300 of record NC_057700.1, on the reverse strand, counting down.
ACTCTTACTTTATATATTATACAGTTTAATTATTTATTAGTAATCATTTTAAATAAACAAATGGAATCGTTATCGCATTAAAAGAATGAAGAACTTTATGGATATAAAAAGAAAAATAGTCACACGGAAACGAGTTTAAAGATCCTTCTTTGTCTTTCCAAAGTCAAATATCAAATTTATTCTCTTCCACTCAAAATTTCTTTCGGAAGACATAAATCAGGATAGAATTAGGAAATAAAGCGAGAGTTTAGTTTCTAATGTTTTACGGGAAGAGAAAGAATGAGTTATAGGGATAATGGAATCCCCCACACGTGGCGAGAAAAACGAGAAGAACTCCGAAAAGATGGATTTCGGTTTCTTTAGGAAGCGAAGGGCGTACGGCGGAACGTAGAAAATTTTTTTGAAAGAAGAGAGAGAGAGACACACACAGACGGATAAAAAAAATAGAGAGGAGAGAGAGAGAGAGAGAGAGAGAGAGAGAGAAAGAGAAAGAATGGGGGTGGGAGGACACGTGCCACAAGTTAGTTCGTCAACTCTGAGCGAAAGCAACTTTCAACTATAGTATTTCCGCATGACAAGGAAATTGTTCTTTGTTTCGTTCTAAACACCACGGGAGACGAGTTGCGGAAGAATCGCAGCGGGTGTTGACCGTTTCGTTGTCCTCTTCCTTCTCCCACTCGTCCTTAAGTCCTTCTAAGGGATTGTAAAAACCATAGATTTTTCATCGACTTTTATCCTTAAGTACCGAGTATCTTTCCTTTCAAAAGCTATTTTTTAATAGTTACACATTTTTATTATACTTCTCTAACAATTAATTAACAATAAAATTGTATTGTTCAATATAAAAAAAATTTATAACCTTTGATCGTATGTAGAATTGCAATCTTAACATAAAAATAAGTGTTTTTACAAACGATGGTTTACAATTTATTATTATTATTATTATTATTATTATTATTATTATTATTATTATTATTATTATTATTTTAAATTTATCAACACACAGACGAAAGTAAAGAATTAACTAAAAGAATTAAACTAAACGTTTTACCGTTCGATCGAAGACCTGCTCGTAGAAATCACGTTTAAGCCCAGTGCCTCGCCCCTGTATAAAATGGGTATATTAAAAAGAAGAAATCCGTCAAGATCGATACAACAGTGCTCTCGGACACTATGCCACTCGCACTCGACTTTTTCTCAACTGGAAAGATCAAACGCGTTGCTCGCTCGGAAATGGATCGGAAGGAGAGCAAGGATGGAATAAAAAGGCGAGGAGATGCCGGGAGAAAATGTGGTAGTCGATAAAAAGCTGCACTGCCCGAACGAGACGATCGTCTTCCGAACCACCCCTCTTCTTCTCTCTGTCTCTCTCTCTCTCTCTCTCTCTCTCTCTCTCTCTCTTTCTGACTCCTCTTCTCTCTCTTTCTCCCTCTCTCTCTCTCTCTCTCCTTCCCTCTTTTTCGTTCTCTCTATCTCTCTTTCACGTTCTCTCACACGAGAGTAAACTCGAGGGCATAGCACCGAGTGACACTCAGAATCTACCAAACGAATTAGCCTCTCACTGGCAACAACACAAAAAAAAAGAATGGAAAAAAAAAATAGCGAACTATTTCTAGTCGAGTGGAGTCGAAGAGTTCTCCGACTCGTTTTGCCGGATGGCAGGTGCGAGAGACTCGTATACGAAGCCGAAATATTCAAAAAAAAGTTATGGCGATCGACCATTCGATTCGCATGAGATAGAAGGAGAAACATTAGAGAAGACAAGGAACAATAAGAAGAACAAGAAGAAGAAGAAGACAAAAGTCTTTTCTTCTTAAGGAAAAAGGGGGATGGAATATGGGTTCGGATGAGTCGAAAGAGAATGACTTGTTCCTAGCTGCGAAATATCGGAGAGGATAACGTCGGAAGAGAAAGAGAGAGAAAAAGAGAGAGAAAGAGAGAGAGAATCAAGAAGATCTAGAAGATCGAGTGGTAGCACGCGATCGAGAACTAGTTTCACAAACGCGTTCGTTCATTTTCTCTTTTCTCTCTCTTTCTCTCTCTCTCTTTCTACCCTATTAATCTATCTCTTTCTCTCACCTACATTGAAACACACCTGCTCCAGTAACTTTAATCGTTTACTATCCTATCCAAAGCGATGCCTCATTTATCCTGACACAGGAGTTGCTTGTGGTTTAATCCCTTAATTGTAAAAATTCTCTTTATACCGACCTACATCGAATTCACGTTTTACAAGTTCCAAGTTCCTCCTTTCGATTCTCGAAGAAAACACGAGCAATCCATATAAACGTTTCTTGCACATCAACCGGTACTCTTAACTAGCGATCCTTTTGTTCTCATTTCAAAAGAAAAATCACGTCTCGATCGAATCGACGATATCGAGCCTTCATCATCGATTCGACCGCATCTCGATTCGCTGTGGTTGAAAATCGTCGAAAATTGTCCTAGGACTCGAATTCGTCTCGCTCCAACGATTACGAATAGAGGAAGGCCCGAAAAATCTTCTTCGATTCTTAAACTCGAATCATTCAGAAATTTTTTTTCGATTATACCCGCCTAAAAAATGATATTTCTTTGATAGTAAGATAAATAATATTTTATGTCGGAACGAGAATCATCTGGATCGGTCGATGATCAGTCGAAAATATTGAACGTTTTAATCGATCTAAATAATCTTATCGAAATAGACCAAATTAGGGAAAAAAATAGGAGTAAAGAGAACAGAAAAAAAGGATACAGGTTCGTTGCAATTACGCACACGCGCATGCTCGTTTCAATCGCTCGACTAAATGGGAGAGGATTCGACTCACTGTAATTGGTAATTACTTTTAATTATCGAGAGTGCCGCGTCGCGTTTTATGCTTATGTAATCAAGCCTAATTAAAAATTGAACGCGGCTTGTGGTCGTAGAAAGAAATTTTAAACGGTCGACCTTGGCAGCTTAATGACACTCCGTTTTCGATAACTCGCTTACCAGAGTATCGAAAGAAAAAATAACGATTTATATATATATATATATATATATATATATATATATAATATGCTTTTTATTGAACAGTATATAAATAACAAAGTAATAACCTTCCTTGAAAATTTTACTGGCGATTCGTCGTACACCATGAAACATATTATCGATGATGATATCAATATCAGTTATAAACATAATAAACTCTATACGAGTTAATATCGATCTTAATTATATCGTATTTACGAAATCGAGATAATTATCCTTTCCTTTCTCTTCCGCTTAAATTACGATATTATTATTGATTTTACACGAACATACATTTATTAAATCCATTCATATATAAACACGAGATTGATTGCAATAACGTCGCATTTGAAATTCATTGGATAAATACAATTTTATTATTTACTATTCATTTATTACGTATCTTATATTATTTATTTATTTATGAATTACTTATGTCTTGTTAAAACTTCACAAATCATAGAAAATAAATTATTATACACTTCGAACGCTCGTATTATTTACGAATTAAGAAAAGAGAAAAAGAAATATACTCGATATACATTGCACGATTCCCTTTATCGAAGAATCACGATAACGATAAGATAAATTCAACGAGTGAAACAAACCTTAAATTTGCAAGTTCAATTTTTAACCAATCGATTTTACCAAGAAGGGAAGAAATTTCCAGGAGGTAAATGTAGACACATATATACACACATACAAAAGATAACGACGCAAGTAATCTGCCTACGCGATTTTACTGGATCAGCTCGAGGCTTTCTCTTAGTCGTTGTACCACCTCCTCCTACTTTTCCTCTTCCTCCTACTTCTTCCTTCTCCTCCTTCTCCTCTTCTTCCCTCTTCTTCCTGCTACTTCTCTTCTCACACAGAGCGTGTAACGTTTCGATCGTATACGAGAAGGGTGAATACGCTGCGAGTGACGAGCGCGTGCAAAAGTCAGCGTGAAGTCGTAACGATCGACCCTCTCCCTTTCTCCCTCTCTACGTCTCTCCCTCACTCTCTTTCTGTTTCTCTCTCTTTTTGAAACACGATGCACAGACACGCACATTCTGGCCGCAGGTTCCGCTCGCGTGCAAAGCGTGCGATCCGTCTTGGAAATCTCCATCTCGTAGGACGATCTTCCTCTCAAGAAGAGAGAGATAAAAAAGAGAGAGAGAGAGAGAGAGAAAGAGAGAGAGAGAGCAAGCAGAATCCGTTAGTCCTCTTCTCGGGTGAGTCTCTTTTATAAAAACTGCATCTCCAATTTCGTGGTCGCATGTCGTGACGATTTAATTGTTATACGAATTCTCACCAACGCTTTCACATTTTTCTTTTATTTTATCCTCTGTCAAATGATCCCACACAAAACTGATATTTGTATATGCTGAATTTACAAATTTATATATGTTATAATAAAGTTATGAATGTTAGAAAAATTATATAATTATATAAAATTATATAAAAAATATTTATTTACGAATTAACGAAATAAGTATCTATTCATTTAAATTTATCATATAATTGTTTACTGTGTTACCTTTTCGGGAGATTGCTATTATATATTTAAATAAATAGATATATAAATATTTAAATGTATAAGTATATATAGAAAATAAATATTTTACGACGATAATTCTAATGTTGGTTGAATATTTATAAATCTACCTAATACAAGTATTAATTATAACAGAACATATTCATTAATATCTACATATAATAAGAAAAAAGTAGATATTCCGAATGTTAGCGAAGCAACTCCATTGACTTGTCGTAAAATTTATCCCCGGTAGCAAGAAACTTTGAGAAAAAGATAGAAAGAAAAAGAGAGAGAGAGAGAGAAAGAGAAAGAGAAAGAGAAAGAGAAAGAGAAAGAGAGAGAGAGAGAGAGAGAGAAAATGAATGAAAGAAAAAAAAGTAATCAAAGCGAAAGGAAAGGGGCGACCTGTTATTAATGGTAATAAATTAATATAAGATGGTACGCCTCGTATCACCGGTTGTATAGTCGTTCGTACGTTTTACGAGTTCCTGCGATGGTCCTCTTTCTCCTCCTCCTCTTCCTCCTTCTGCTCATTCGTTCCTTCTATCCTCTCCATGATGTTTATCCAAATCGTAAAGCGATACGCTCTTGGTTTCGAAACGCTCAATGGCACTTGCAAAATCACTTAATCGTAAATTCACCAGAAGAATAAATACATCCCTCTGTCTTTTTCTTACATTTTATTTATTTATTATTTTTTTCCTTTTTTTTCTTCTCTTGAAAGAAAAAGTTTCGTAATCCTATTACCATGCATTCGAAACGTATCCTCTTTACCCTTTTTAGAAGTACTAAGGTAAATTAAAATCTGACTAACAAACCTGTAAGGCAAGAAAAATAAGCCAATCGTTTTTATACAAGATAACATTCGATGAGAAATGAAGAATCGTAAAACTTTTCCAAGGAGTGGTCACACGAATGATAAAATAAACTTAAAGAAAAATAACTTAATGATAATGTATTCAGATGAAAATTGAAAAATCATTGCTGACAATTCTTTGACACTTGAGAACATTAAGGGATGATTTTTTTTTCTTTTTAAAATAATTGATAAGAGTTAATGGCAAAATAAATGTAATTTACTTTAAGAATCCAATATGCGGGAAATTTTTATAAGAAATTATTTCTATGAATGACAGATGAATGAATCATCGTAAGACTTACGTTTTAGTAAAGAAGTACTAAAAAGAGTAGAATAAGAAAAAATGTAAATAATATATTTTTATGTAATACCTATGAAAAAAAAAAAAAATTAGAAAAATAATGTAGACACAAATATCTGAAATTTTACATAATAAAAATAATGTGATTAGGTTGATACATGACATGAGGCTTTCTACGAATTTGTGAGATATAATTAATCGTACGGCAATATGGTAGAAAGAGTGGAAATGAACGAGAAGAAAGAAGGTGGACGTGTTCGACGCCTTCGGCGGAACGATTACCTTTCCATTCGTGGCACATCAACGAGTTCGAGGTTTGAAATGTGAGCAAAAGCGTGGAATGCTTCGAATACCGGCTTACTTTTTTCGCCAAGACTTTTTTTCTCGATCATGCTTCAGATAATCCCACTGGCATAAAATTTAATATTTACAAAAAATTATTTGATTTAACTATCATATACGATATATCACGAATACATCAATCAATCAATCTTATCATCGAAAATTGAAAAAATTTATTCGTATCACTAATTTTAATATATTTTTCATATAATGTAATTTATATCCATATTATTCCTTTTCATATCATATATATATATGATATGAATTCAATGTGTGCGGTCGAAAGAAGAAGCGTTCCAGCTTTTACAATATTTAATGACATCGCATAAACGTTTCGAATTCCTATTAAAATTTGGGTTCTATCTTCCCTTTAGCTCTTTTTCTTTTTTTTCCATTTCCATCTCGAATCATTATAAAGAAAGGAAGAGAGAAAAAGAGAGAGAAAGAGAGAGATTATAATGAAACACGAGCCTGTTTCGCTCGATTACCTGCGACGCATGGCACGTTACATGCTCGTAATTAATACGGCAATTAGGCTGAGCACTAATTAATCGGTCTTTGAAAATTATGAGTAAGAGTGGATGATAAGAGAAAGAGAGAAAGAGAGAAAGAAATAGAGAGAAAGAAATAGTCTTCGTGGGAAAGAACGATTCGTCCTCATCGAAACAGATTTCAAGGATAATACCGGCGTCTTTATAGGAAGAAACATTCAAAACCAAGCTCAGATATCGCGTGACCATTCGTAGGATGTTTGGAATGTTACTCGTGCGTTCCGATAACCAACGGTTATGTCCGTGTTACCTTCGTTCCATATCGTTTTAAAAGCTTGTACAGCGAAACCAAGCGACCTTCGTTGCCAAGAATCCTGGAGAATTCTCTCCGACGAAGCTTCTGACCTGAACACTCTCACTCCTTCTTATCCTCACATCGAGTAATTTGCCAAATTAATTTCTATCTCATTCCTTTTCTCTTTCTACTTTCGAATCCGGCATGTTCAAAGAGAATCGAATCAACTCCAATCCAGTTTAGACCTTCTTCGAACTTTTATTCGAAAATTTCCATGAAGAAATTCTTTAACAAATTTCACGGTAAGACCTTATCTCTCCGATATTATGATGATAATAATTTTACATTTTGTATTTCGGTCCAATCAACATCGAATTTCGTCAATTATTTCATGTTATTATTATTATTATTATTATTATTATTATTATTTTGCAACGAATTGTTACACGATTTTGTATAATTGTAAAACTCTATCTGTTGATTGTTTCTAAATTATTTTCAACGTGTAAGTTTCTAAACGTTTCGTCTTTTCTTTCTTCTTTCTTTTTTTTTTTTTTTTTTTTAAGTAGATCCGAAACTTATCGTTGCTCTACATTGAGCAAAAGCTAAGCCGATAATTATAACGATTAGCATCGCTGTATTGCGCGGAAGCAAATACCCGACATAATTGCGACAGCAAAAATCCAGAAAAATAGTTAACGCAGGAAAAAGAATACGGTTTTGTTCGGAGACTTCTTGGACCGAAAGTAACATTCTCTGCTTCTCTTTTATTACTCGGAAATCATAGTAGTCGGACACTCGTAACGTATTCCAACGACCACGAAAGAATACGTTCTCTTGCCGCTCGCTTGACACAAGAACGTAATCTTCGAGCATAAATCTTGGGATTTAAACTCTCCGTCCCGTGGAAATTCTCTCTTTCTATATCTTTCTCCCTCTCCTTCTGACTCTTTCTTTTTTTTTCAACGATCGCCGAAGTTACGTTCCATTCGAGAAACGCAGATAAAATGAAGATATATCTATACGCGAAATGTGCCGAAGTAGAGAACAAGTATTCCAACTATTCGAGAAAAATGGAGCTCCTTGGAGAAAGAAATCGTCGCCATTGTTGCGACACTAATTACCGTAATTATTCAAAACTTTTTTCACTCTTTCTATATCTCTTCCAACTTCTCATTCAAGGATCACAAACAAATAAACAATCCTTTTACTCAATTTCTTTTTTCTCTCTTTCCCTCTCTCTCTCCCTCTCTCTATGTATATATATTTTCTAATTTCGTATGATAAAAATTACACAAATAATTGGACCTCCCTGATTAGTAATGAATGTAAAAGAAAAAAGAAAGAATTAAGATAATGAAAAAAAAGACGAATCAAGAAAAATATAAAATGCATTTGATGAAGGTCAAAAGTTATTATCTTGAATTTTTTATTATTCTTTTTTTGGAGCAGATGTTCGGCAAGCATACTCCACATGGATTATAATTACAACTAATTAGTCCCTGCTCCTGGTAAAACCAAAGGTCGAAACTCGATTTTGCTCTTCGTTCTTTCCCATTTTATTTGCCCCTTCCCCCTCCCCCTCTCACTCTCTCTCTCTTTTTTCCACCATTTTGCTTTATATTTCTTCACCACTTTTTCTCTTCTTCTCGAGGCAAAACAAAATGGCATGGCCGTTAAACGCAGACATAATATCCGTACAGAATGCAGTGACGTTGTCTTGTGAGAGTCAAAGAAACCTTCTCCTCCTTTTCTCATCATCCTTTCCTCGTCGTACTCTTCCGCACTTTATTTTTTTTTTATATTTAAACTCCCTGTCGAATAAATACGATAGTGTAAATTTTCTTCTACCAGTTTTCTCAGTCGTACGTTTATTATTATTCGTGCATACTATTGAGGTAAGACTTTTAATTACTTTCACCGAAAGGAATCTTAAAGAATGTGAACCGTGAGAATATGCTTTTCGATGAGAGAGAGGGAGAAAGAGAAAAAGAGAGAGAGAGAGAGAGAGATAAGTAGTAGGGTGAAGGGGCGAGCAAAAGCATGGCGACATCACTGTAGCATAAAATTTTGAATATTTGTACCATATCGAAGCATGAATTTAATAAAATTTTCTTACGTGAAAAGAAAAGAACGTTATGATCTCGACACCACGTGCACGTATAGTATTACACACAGTATTACAAGTAAGATTACAAAGTTGATTATTCAAGGAAAAAAAAAACGAATGAGAATAAAAAAAAAATAAAAAATTTTGATACTCCGAAAATTCTAACAAATTTTCTTTTACGATACATATATTGTGTGTGTTGTTTAAAAAAAGGAATTTTCTTAAACTCGATGCAATTTTATAAAATTTGTATTAAGTTTTATCAATGAACATATTCTATTGTTAATTAATGATTTAATAGTGATTAATATGATACATTTATCGTATTTAATGACTTTAATTGGCAAATGTTAACACGAAACTTGTCTGACAATAAATCATATGCAACTCGATAATAAGACGCGCACGTAGAAATTAAAACAATGTAAGTGAATTAGCATGAATTATACACGATGAGAGTAAGAGTCATCTTTCGTGGTCCTGGAACGAAGTATATACTTTCCTACGGTCGAAGAGGCAGTAAATCTTGGCCGAGATATTATGAAGTTCAATACGCGAGTAAGTGAACTTGGTACTCGACCGTATTTGACCTGGTATTATGCAAATTTTGAGCAGAGTTTATTGTGCATGTAAATCAATACCTTCGAAACATTGTACGCATTAGGATCTTCTGGATACTTTACGAAAGTATAGATACAAAAAAATAAAAATAAAAAGAAATATTCGACACACAGATTCGATGAGAGGATTATACTCTCGGATATTTTGTCTTTAAACGTTCACGTTTAATGTTCGCCGAGAAATATGATATTTTCTTATAGCGTTTGTCAATAGAATTTAGAAAAATCTCCTCTGAAGAGAAAAAGAAAAAGGAAAAAATTTTGAGAAGTCTCGTTGAACGTCGAATGGAGAAGGAGAATCTGTCGGTAAATCACGATTCGCGCAACGATGGACTTTACCACGATGGAAAGTTTATCGTGAGTTAAAGCTCAGCAAGCCATGCATTATGTTAATTCGGCGAACTTTATTAGCTGTGTAAATCATCGATCGTTCGTCTGTTACGGCTGTTAGGATTTGTCCGTGTGTCTTTTTCATTTCTCTCTGGCTCACTGCTTACTTTCACAAAGTCTATATGGATGTATTAAACGGGGAAAGAGAAGAAAAGAAAGAAGAAAAGTAAAAATCAAAGGAAGAAAGAAAAAAGGAGAAAAGGGAGAGAGAGAGAGAGAGAGAGAGAGAGACAAAAAGGTATTTTAAAAATGTCATCGCGACCGTCGCGGAGTAGAAATTTTATGATCGCAGCTGCGAGAGTCCGGGGCAACTCCATTCGTGGTTGGCCTCGAACGTTCGCTAACAAGTATTTCCCAAATCCATTAAGTCTATAATTTAAAGGCATCGGGTAGGAAGTATTTCAAGTCGACGGTAAGCAACTACCCCTCTTGTAATTAACGAATAAAGTACCTTTTTACGGGCGCCGCCGTGCTCTCGCACCTAGACCCCTCGTGTCCACTTCTTCTTCGATCCTTACAGAACAAGTAAGATAAACTTTTACATCCCGTTAAGGATAAGCCCCTATCCTTTCGCTGGATTCCGAGAGTTATCGTTAATGGCGAACCAAAGAAAGAAGGAGAGAGAGAGAGAGAGAGAGAGAGAGAGAGAGAGAGAGAGAGAGAGAGAGAGGAAGAGGGAGGAAGAGAATATGTTGGATAAGAAAACAACATTTTTTTACGCCGAGGCCCCAAAAAATATCCTTCTTTTAAATCTTTCGACAAATTTTTTTTCTTTTCTTTTTTTTTTTTCTTTTGGTGCAATTTCGACCATTAAATTCGATTTCTTTTTGTTCGTTAACTCTCGCTTATCTCGGTAAATGATTATACAAATAAAATTTAATCATTGATAAAAGAGAAATAATCTCTTGTGGTGGATCCATCGATCGGTTTGAAATATCTTTCGTCGGGGAGACACTGTAACTCGCTTGACTCGTTCATCCACATCGCTTTATATCATCCTTCCGCTCGTGAAACCCCGCCATATGGCACTCGCCATAACGACTACCAGTGTTACGTGCACCTGTCCCTTTTATCCCGATACCTTATTTTAACTTAACGTTACTTTCTTCTCGATTTGTCCCTTTTTCTGCAATCTTTTCCCTTTCTCGACCTTGACTCCACAATATTTCATTTTTCTTTTCCTTCCATACGACGAACCAACTAATTTACCCGTAATAAAAATGTTTGATATTGATAAAAATATTATTATTAAAACGTACTTGTAATAAAATTATCATAAGCGTTATACTCATCGACCAGCGTGAGAATGAAATCAAAAGCCAAAGTTTCAAGGCGAAACTTCGTGCCACTTTGTGCCACTTACTTTTACATGACCGGTAAGAGCGTCGATTTGTAGAAAGCGTTACTGCTGTGGTCGTTACTTTGAACGTACCAACATAAGACGGACATACGAGAGAAGGCTTCGTGAAAGGTTCCTGCTATTCGCCAAAAGAAAACTTTTGGCTTCGAGCGAGCAAGGAGCCTCTAATTTGCCTTCTTCGTGTATTTTTATCTTATACGTTGTTCCATGTATAGCGTAGGGTATCTATATACATACATACATATATATATATATATATGTATGTATGTATGTATGTAGATATATACTGTAAGAAACTACCATGGCACGCTTCTCTTTCTCGCTTATCTTATTTGCATTTCTTTTTTCCACCAAGTTTCATTAACCCTTGACCCCATAGCCAACGAAAGAGAGACAGAGATAGATAGAGAGAAAGAGAGAGAGAAAGAGAGACAGACAGGCAGAGGAAAAGAGAGAGAGAGATTTTTCTTTTCTTATTTTCTCTTCGACGAAAGAGAGAGAAGGAAAAGGTATGAGGAAGCGAGCTATGGCGAACCTTCGAGCACGTAAAATAAACCCAGCTGAATATTCATACCCCCCGACCAACCGTAAATATTCCCTCAACGATAAATTCCGGTACTTCTTTCGTGAATTCCGGTAATCCTGTAGAAGGGGTTGGAGAGAAAGAAAAAGAGATAAAAAAAAAGTGAGGGGAAGAAGACTCTCTATCTCTCTTTCTCTCTCTCTCTCTCTCTCTTTCTCGTAATTCAAGCAAACGATACGCGTCGTGGAAGTTAAAATCGACGCTCGTTAACTGCCACGATCTTGGCCGTAAATCATGAAATTATCAGGACAAAAAATTTTTCTCTCCTGACATCGCGGAAGCGGATAAGGAGCGGAGCTTGTCGTTTACTTGGCGCCGTGAAAATTGACGACTACTTTCATCGTGAGCCGGATCATTTTGATGAACAATAAATAATATTATCTCCCTTCGATAATGTTATTTTTAACAGGTAGAGAAGTTGTTGGCGATAACTTATAAAAAATCACAGTATTACCGTGTACAATTAATGTAAGAAAATTTTTAATAATTATTTTAACACGTTAATTTTAATATTTTTATGAATTATAATACTTTCGACTGCATTTTCGTCAAAAAAAAAAAAAGAAGAAGAAAAAGAAATATAAAAGAAATTATCTATCCGAAACAAGGATCAATCCTGTTGTTTAAAAAGGATTTTCAAAGTTAACATAAAGCTTGGGGAAAGTCTGTATCGGTTAGGTCGATCGTCGGTGAGGGGTCCAACCCTCGCTCAAACGAGTGCAACCCCCGCTACAGGTGTATGTTCACTTAATGGACGAAACGAGTTTTCGAGATAGTGCAGCATCATTATAAAACATTTAGTAGGATCTAAAAGTCAAAGTGCAAGCCACGGAGAGGTAAAACTAAAAAGAACGAGAAAGAAAGAGAGAGAGAGAGGGAGAGAGAGAGAGAGAGAGAAAGGCTAATGTATAAAAAATCTTAAAAGAAGATTTCTATAATCAACAAATATCTACTACGTACTTACATAATCCAATCAAAATTTCCTTTAATGCATCGTTATAATACTCTATAGTATTTCATGTATTACGAGAAATAAGATAAAATAATAAAAGAAAAAAAATCGCGGAAGCACATTTAAAAAGACATGCCGCCTGTGATAATCGTTGCCACCTGTTCCTTCGGCACACGATCTTTCTTCGGGAGGAAATATTCGAAGGTGAAGAAGAAGAAGAAGAAGAAGAAGATGAAGAAGAAAAAAGAGAAAAGGAAACGACGAAGATGAAGAAGAAGAAGAGGAGGAGGAGAAGGAGAAGGAAGAAGAAGAAGAAGAACAGGAAGAAGAAGAAGAAGAAGAAGAAGAAGAGAAGTCTCGGGTTCTCTGAATATCGTACAGGAGCATTTCCTTGAGTGGACCACCTGTAGGCAGTCGGTGGCTCTCGGTACAGCTCGGGATGGCAAACCACTAGCGAACCGCAAGACGCGGTAATTACGCCGAAAGAGGCTGAAGAGTAAAGGCCTCAACGTTAAGAGAGAAGGAGAATAAGAGAGAGAAAGAGAGAGAGAGAGAAAGATGAAGAATGAATGTAAGAGAAAAAGAGAGAGAGAGAGAGAGAGAGAAGGAGAAAGAATGAATGTAGGAGAGAAAAAGAGAGGGGATAAGAGGGATGCTGCAGTAGAAAAAAATAAGTGGCAACAAAACGGCGAAACCACATAAAAAAGCACTTAAAGGGGGTCGGAGCATGCGAAAGAAAACGGTGCTTTGGTTTCTGAAGAGAAAGAGAGAAAGAATGAGAAAGACAGAGAGAGAGAGAAAGAGAGAGAGAGAGCATGAAAGGAAAGGAAAGGAGAAAGAAGAGGAAAAGAAAAAGGAAGAATCACTGGCACGGGTGCACGAAGCGTGACAGTGGGTGCGCGAGAGCACCTGCCCATTCTTGGAGAGCTATGTATGCTGTGATGTGATTTATGGAAACAAAGGGTGGGTGGGGCAAGAGACAGGGCTCTCTCTCTCGAGAGTCCTCTTCCTCCGGGACAAGATATAACCGGCTTTGGTAAGAAGAGACGAACGTGATACTCGCATACGTGTCGGCCACCTTTCTACACGATTCTCTTTCTTTGATTTTTCTTTTATAAGTCAACAGTCGGACGAATAAGGTAATACTCGAACAAATTACACCCTAGATAGTAAAGACTTAACGTGTTTTCAATGAAGAAAAAAATAAAAAAAAAAAAGCATACTATTAGAACTATGATGTAGATAATTGATCTAGACAATCTGAATAAATTGAAATTCTTTCGTTTGAAATTTGATGTTTCTCGAAAAAAGAAAATAGAAAAAAGAAAATATCTTACAAAATATCTTTCAAGTGTCGAATCTATACTGTTTACATATCACAATTAAGGAACGCGTCGTAAAGTATCTAATGCAACGAAATAAACGAATCGAAGAGAATCTAAAAAGAAAATTGCAAAATCCTGATCAAGATATGGTAAACAGATATAATAATAAAATGAGGAACAAATCTAGGAATCAAGCGTAACAATCCGTGAGAAGAACGATCTCGTTTATCTGCTTATTCTCGGTTCTCTATTCTCTTCGATATGATCATATATCTATACACAGGTATACATATATATATATATATATATATATATATATATATATATATATCAGCGTTATATACTTATCTCTCTCTCTCTCTCTCTCTCTCTCTCTCTCTCTTCGCTGGCGTAACACGAGGCTTTTACGCGCAATTGCAGAGACTCGCAAAGTAATGTCCACGTGTCACGCGTTTCTCCGATCGACCACACGCCTACGCGATACGTACGAGAGCATTAATGCTACAACTGGACCAGAGAGCCGTAAAGCGGCGTTACGTTCCCTCGTCTTCTTCATCCCCTCTCGAGACTGCTCTCTTTCTCTTTATCTTCGCGTATATCGTTCTCTCTTTTACTCTTCCTCTATACCTACGTAGAACACCCTCGGGCAAACTGTCCCTTCGTTTCTCTTCTCTTTTACTCTCTCATTCTCTTTCTATCATTCTTTCTTTCTCTCTCTCTCCTTTTCCTTTTCTTTTTTTCTTCTTCTCTTTCTCTTTCATACACATAGAGGATCAGGACGAACGCGTACTTCCTCGGTACTTACGACCGTCCCCGAGTAGTTTTATTCTGTCTGGACGCGTGGGCGGGTGCGGGATGACTTGGAGAACTTAGGGGCCATCTCCATTTGCCGATTACTCCATCTCCCTTTCCTTTCTCCTTTCGCCCATTTCCATCCAACCGAACGAACGAACGAACGAACGAACGAACGAGCGAGCGAGCGAGCGAGCGAACGAACGAACGGAAGAACGAAGGAACGAACGAGAAAACGCAAGACCGAACGATATCGCGTGAAACCAGCCACCCGACGTACTCCCAACGGAGTTAGGCCGATCGTGAAATTGAAGGCCTCTTTGCGGGGGCGACGACAAAACTTGACTCCGGTAGATCCTCTCCTTTTTAACTGAAATTACTCGCGTGGAATTTATCTCGACCACGCGTACCTACGTCTGGAAGCGTACGCCCGCGATCGTCTCTCGAACGCGTATATGTCGAAAGAAATACGATCGCGGTTGCGACCACGATCTCCTTCGAATTATATACCTAAAGGACGAAAGAGTAGGATGAAGGAATGACTCATTTTCGAATTATGCGACTGCTAAAATTTACGAAAAAATTTATTTAGTATCTACGACTTACGTTCACTCGAATGATTTAAGAACGATTTTATTTTATAATATCAATTAACTCGAAAGATTTTTATCTTAATAGATACACCGTACTTTTATGGTGTCGCTAGGCCTTTTTTGAGAATCTCTCGTTAAAAATTCTATCTCCATACATATACGATCCTGAACCCGTTTCTCTTAGCTCGGAAATTTCAAATAAATAGTCCAAAGAGAGAAAGAGAATGAGAGGAAATATCGTAAAGCAAAGTGAGGCAACACATCCGTTTCAATTCTATGGCACAAAGGGAGCCAGGAATTTCCGAGGCACGCGCTGACGGTAATGTGGCATAACGTTGTCTCTGACGAATGGGCTCGTACGGTCTGACCATAAGTATGTATCATACGTACACCGGCTTTATGGTAGTGCATGCAAGCCACGCGCGGCTTATATCATAATAATACCTAGCGGTTTGCTTTCACGAAGTACTCTCGGTGTGGTCCATCGATAGAAATATCTATTTCTGATCCTAACTCCAACGATAATTATACGTGTACTATCGAGAAATTCGTTTGATCGATGACAAATAGAATAAATATGTATAAATATGTGAGAAACGAGAATGTCGATTTAATATTAAAGAGAGAGCTCGACCAAAGAAGAGAACCTGGCACGTCATTTTTCTTTTGTCGTTCTTCTCTCGCGGACAAAGCCAAGCCACTTCGTGAAGACGAAGACGAGAACAAGAGAGATGAAGAAGAAAAAAAATAAGAAGGAGAGAAAGAAAAAGAGAGTCTCTCCCTCGCGTGGGCCCAGAGGCAAGTCGTTTTTGGCCACGAGAGTAACCGGAGTGTGCCCCATGGACGACCGAAGGGCCACCACCTGCCCTTACCACGAAGGACCCCCTTTTACGTCCACTTTATTAGCTATTATTATACGCGTGCTTTAGCTCTGCTTTCCTTCATCTTCTCTTTCTCTTTCTTTCTTTCCTTCTTTCGTTCCTTTTTTTTTTCTTCTTCCTTTCTCTTTCTCACGAGACACGCCCGCGCCTGTTTAGAAATATTTCACGAATGCTTTTTGGCTTAGGCCGAACTGAAAGAGTTCGTTATTCCTTCGTTCCATTCCGTTCCTTCGTTATTCCAACGTAGCCTAAACAAGTGACTCGACTCTCAAGAATCGAGAAAACTTTCTACCTCGGAAACCACCTCGCAATATCATTTGCCTTACGCGTGTCTCCTCGATTTAGTCTTCTCAATCCTTTCCTACTATTTACTTTACGTTTTGGTATTAGTGACACGAATAATACCAACTGGGAAACCGGTTCGTTGTTAGAGCCATGGGACAGCAATTACATAGCGTAAAGTAAGGCGATTAAATGCGATCATCTCCTATGGGATAAGATTTCTGGAGCAACGAGATATCTTTTCGATCTCTTCTTTCTCCTTCTCCTTTCATCGGATTCTCTCTCTTTCTTTTTTCTTTTTCTTCTTCCTTTTTTATTTTATTTCATTCCCCTCGTGTCCACTTCATTAATGTAATCTCCACGAAATCTGAACAACCCAATACATATATATATATATATATATATATATATATATATATATAATTTGACTTTTAAAAAGGATGAAAAAAGAATCTATACAAATCTAATGATTCTATTTAAATAAAAATAGTCTAGAATAGGTCACATACATAAGTTTTCATGAAAAACATTTAAATCAAGCTATCATCAGTATCGAATTTAATTCTCATTCATATCGATCTTGTTCGTTTTCGAGTTAAAAATAACTTGGAGAAAAAAATGAATTTGATGAAAGAAATATATATATATATATATATATATATATATATATATATAGAGAGAGAGAGAGAGAGAGAGAGAGAGAAGAAGAAAGAATGTTGGTTCTATCGGCGATCTTGAAAAAGAATTTTACGAGTATGTATGACATCATCGGTGGCCGGTCGGCGCCAAGGGCCAATAAACGTGCGATCGGCTATCGGGAGCCAAGCGCGAAGCCACGCAATTTGTCGTCGTTATCCAAAGCCCTCGAGTCGAGGTGGCCACAGTCGACGGATAATCGACATTGCCGACGACCGTTCGACCGATAACGCTACGCTCTTCTTCGACCTCTTTACACCCACCCACCTCCACACTTATACCTCCCACGGGAATGGTTACTCCAGTTTACGATAAAATCGACCTCGAACGAGTCTCCTCGTACTCGGTACAATATCCATTGAGTAATTTGAGATCCCAGAGTGGGAGATAAAGTCCAATGAAATGTATGCCGAGAAAGTAGAAATCTAAAGTATATAGATATAGATATATGTATGTGTATGTGTATATGTGTATATATATATATATATATATATATATATATATATATTGAATATTTTATGTAATACCGAGAGATAAAGTATACAATAAATTGAATATTTCTTTACTCCTACATTGTACGCCTAAGTGTGATAACAAATGTATTGTGTTTGACGTGACGAATCTTTAAATATTTTTAATCCTTTCAAGTTTTTAATAAAAAAGAAAAAAAAGTCTTTCTATGTGTTCCGCTACAAGCGACGTTTAAGAAGGAAAGAGCTTTCTATGGAGCCTGGACTACGGTAATTAGACTTTGAGATTAGTAGAAAATTATTTAGTATGAAATTGTTTAACATAACGTATGAACGACTCGATGTTTAAGTTGAAATGTTCCTTGAAAGAAGAACGTGAGTCCTCGACGACTTTTTACCTTTGAATCGTGCACGTACGTTTCTTAAGAACGTGGAATAATAACCAACTACTTTTAAAGAGAGATTAGGTATCTAACCTTGCGAGAAATTAGAAGCAACGAGAACAAAGGAAAAACTTTTTGTCGCCACGTTTCCTTTTCATTCGTTCGCGCTCTTAAACGTAGACACATCCTACTTCCTCTTGAAATCGGAGTACGTGCGAGCGTACGAATATACAAATGTAAATTACACGTACGCGTGTCAGTTACAGCATGATCGAACACGTGCGAGATAATTGACTTAACTTGAAATTGCGAGAGATCTGCTCCTCTGGATCTCTCATTAAAATTTTACAAAAGAATTTTATAATAAAATTTATAATATTTTTACAATTAAAGTTTAACATTTTTATATGTTACAAGACTAACTTTACATTCCAATTTAATAAAAAATAAACAAAGCCATATAAAAAAAATATATATTATTATTTAAAACTGAAACCATTAAAAAAAAAAATCATAAAATCATTAACATTAAAAACGATTACAAGTCTGTGTCGATTTTACAACGAAAAAGTTACTATATCTAGAAATAATAATTAAGTTTCAAGATCGCTATAAATATAGTGATTTGAAGAAAGAAACGAATAAAAGAAGATAAGAAAAGGAAAAAGAAGAAGAAGAAAAAGAAGCAGAAGAAGACGAAATAGAAGACTCCCAATATGCAAGAGTGCGGTCTAAAGAACGTCTGTAAAAAAAATCGTGCGCGAGAGCTCTCGAAGAAACTCTTTATTTCTCTCTCGTACCTTTTCTCCGTAAACATTTTTTTTCTTCAAGTGGAAAGAGGAAACTGCAATCTCTCGGGCGCGCGACAGGGTGCCGAGATAGAGGCAATCTGCAAACACGAATTGGCCATTTGGCGTGGCACGGCATGGCACCGTGCGTCGCGCATGAGCGTCCTCGCATAATTTGCTTTGGCCCCGTAACTTCCTCCCTATCTTTTCTTTTTAATCCTTTTTTTATTCTCTCTTTCTCTCTTTCTCTCTCATGCACTTTCTTCTTCTTAAAAAAAAAAAAAAAGAAAAAAACAAAACAAAATAAAAAGAAAAGAAGAGATTCGTACACTTGTACGCACAAAGTGCGGAGACTGCTTCTTTAAACTTTACAAACAAGTCCTTACGTAATCGTTTTATTTTTATTTATGTTACCTTTTCTTTTTCCCTCTTAAATCTCTTTTCTTTATATATTTCTTTTTGTTTTTTCTTTCTTTTTTTTTTTTTTTGTTCAACTGGTCCTCCTTTCTTATCAACTCGTATCGTCGTTGAACTACACTCGCAATGACAAAAATCGAGTTTTACGATTAATCGCAACAAGTTCTCAGGTTGGAGCGATAATTAAACGCGATTATCTTCGCGGCATCATGAGTAATTATAGGACAATCGGTTAACTCACCGTCGGAGAGCTCCCTTTCACTCCTTATTTTTTTTTCTTTTTTTATTTTTGTTGTTTTCCTTTTACTTTTACTTTTTCTCTTCTCCCTTTTACTGAACGTCGTTCGTCCGTGTAAACGCAGATGTTTAAATCTCTTCGAGTAATAGACGATGAGTCGCATCGAAACGAATATTATTCGTGTCGTTTTATCTCTCTCTCTCTCTCTCTCTCTCTCTCTCTCTCTTTCTCACTCTCTCTTCTCGTAGCATACTACATCTTTTTCTTTTTCTTCTCTACAGATTTTAATCTTCGTTGTATTATCATTGCCTCTTCGCACAACCACGAAGGTCTTCAGAAATGGCAATTGCAAGCTGTGAAAATTTCAACCACCTGTCGTCTTTCGTATACTATGTTAATGGCGAAAGGTATTCAAGAAAGTTGAAAGAAACAAAAATTTTACCTTTGAATTTTATATGCATGTGTCTACGTAAATACAAATTACATATGAATATTCTCGATTGCAATCTTTTAAGTTACTTTCTTAAGTATTAACTCGATTAATGTGATTGTATTCGAATGACTACTACTTATCGATTTATCCAGCAAGACTAAGCATTTATTTTCTTATAAAATTCTTACGTTATTTATGAATGAACGTTCATTTCACCTAATTGATTTATGATCGATACTCAATTTACTACACTTCGTTTCAAATGTTTTCAAGATTATTTTTATAATACTTATAACATTAAACAACTAATTTTCAAGCAAATTTATTCAAAGATCTATCAAATGTGTACGATAAACCGATTAGTTATGCCTATGAATTATTGACAAAATGGATCCTATTATAACGATATAATCTGACTACATAGGTGGAAAGAGCGTATTTTTCCCATTAAAATGGTACTTGTTTCACTTCTCTACGACTTTCGGTTGCGGAGATATCGCTTTCGAAAGATTTCCATTCATTTTCATAACATATGTACGTAGTACTACGAGTAGTACTACTTGTAGTACTACGTACATATGTTATGATTATGAATGGACATTCATAAAAATCTATGAATTCCAGGAATTTATATAGGTCACTACGTTTTTCCAAGAAATTATATAGGTCAGTAGGTCATCGTAAATAAAATTATTTAAATTGTTATATCTCCGAAACTAAAAATCGTAGAGACTTGAAACGGGTATCGTTGTAAAGGGAAATTTTTTTACTATTTTTTCATGCAATTGTTATTAACAATTTGTTATAAACAATTTGTCATAAACAATTTGTTATAAAAATTTTTCATATATTCATATCATACAATATGTATATATGCATATCATACATAATATGTATATATTTATCATATAATATATTAACAATTTGTTATTAACCGTTTTTTATAAACAATTAGTTATAAATAATGTTTTCCATAATTTTAATGTAAAAATTCGTCTAAAATTGATATCTCGTAATATGTCACACTATAAAGATATATATATATGCATATATATACATGCATATTAAAATTTAACAATTTGTTATAAACGATATGTTATAAACAATTCTCATTCCCCGTTTTCATAAATGTACTTGTTTATAACGTCATATCTTCGGAACTAAAACTCATAGAGACTTGAAATGGATATCGTTGAAAAGGGCAAATATTTTACTATTTTTTTATGTAATTGTTATAAACAATATATTATAAATAATTTTCATTCCCCGTTTTCAAAAATATAATTGTTTATAACGTTATATCTTCGGAACTAAAATTCGTAGAGACTTGAAACGGATATCGTTGAAAAGGGCAATTTTTTTATTATTTTTTCATTTAATTGTTATTAACAATTTGTTATAAACAATTTTTTATAAATAATCTTCATACCTCTTATTATCTTATTGAGTAAGACAATTCAATTAATACATATGCATACATATACGATATATAAATACGATATATAAATAATTTATTATTAATAATTACGATATATAATTATAATTCCAAATATTTACGAAATCCAAAATCTAAGAATTGTACAAACAAAAATTTTATAAGCAACGAAAGAAATAAAGTCGAGAAGAGAAAATACTTGGAAAAAAATTTTGTGGCTAAATCTCATTCTCTGAGGAATATATATATATATATATATATATATATATATATATATATATCCGTACATATCCTCTTTCAACCTCCTCCTACACCTGCATAATCGGAAGGACACGCGCCGAAGAAGGATTTGCATGTAGGCCAACCCGAAAAAGGATCGTGGGTATCCGGTCTCTCACTCTCTCTCTCTCTCTCTCTCTTTCTCTCTTTATCTCTCAGTCTCTCTCTCTCTCTCTATCTCTCTCTCTCTCTCTATCTCTCTCTCTCTCTCTCTCTTTCTCTCTCTGTCTAGGGGAGACTTAACTTTTGAGACCGGCAATTATACTGGTATTTACTGCCGAGCCCTGCCGTTTCACCGGCCATTGTGCTCCTCTCACGCATTTGCATCACTCCCCTCCTCACCCTTCTTTTCTGCGTAAGGGCGACTGTCGATTGTTTTAATGGCCGCTCCCGCAGGCTTTAGCCCGTAAACTTCATTGTTTAGGCACGCCCTTTTTACCAAGGCCCTTTTTCGTTGCCTGCATGCTACAACGAAAAACCTAACGACATATGTATGTATGTACATAACAGTTTTAAAAGAGTACCTTGTTTCCTATACAAGAACATTCCTTTTTCTTTAAGATGCGAGTCTCTCATTTTTTAGAAATATTATTCTCTAACTTTGCAATTTTTTTTCCAAGCCAAGTGGCACCATCATCTTCGAGTTTCCTCTTTCCTAACCACGTATGTACTTATTATCGTGTGTAACACGAACTTCTTTTCTTTTTTTCCTTTTTGCTTTACCTGCATGTATTTATTCATAAATAATAAAATAATAGATATAATAGAAAAAAACTATTATACAAAATTATATGTTATACGATAAATAATTGAAAAAGTTATAGTAGTAGTAAATTAGTATTAGCAGTAAAAGTAAAAATAAAAAAAGATATGGATATACGTATAACAATAAAATTGTATAAAAAGGAACATCTATTTCATGCTAAAAATTAGAATCACCTTAAAATAGTAGGAAGGCGTTCAAAACGATATAATAAAGAAACGAATAAATAAGGTTTTAAGGTGGCGTAGCTCGTATTCGCGTTACGCTAGAAGGCTAGGTAATTATCCGTGGATGCTTTTAATCGGCACAGGAACCATCGGCATAATCGCTGTGATTTAGCGTGGAGGGAAGCACGACGGGGTGCACCCAAACCCCCCGTCGAGCCCTTCGAGTCCTTTCAGTTTGAGGACGACCGAAAAGACTACGGTGAGAGTTCGGTCATTCCATAATCGTCCACCACCGACTGCGATTCACCTGCCTTTTTCAACGAAACTCGAACAGTAGTCTATCTCTTTTTATCTCTCTCTCTCTCTCTCTTTCTCTCTTTCTCTCTCTCATTCCCTTTCTCTATGCCTTTCTTTATATATATATTTCTTTTTATTTATTTGTATAGCTCATTATATTTCTCTTTTATTCTCGTAAGCCGTGAAACTTGGCACCAAAACTTGTCGAGAATAAAAATATCTCTGTTATCTTAGCTGTCGATTTGATCGATCATCCTATTAAAATATGTCTTATCGTTTGATTCTAGACAAATCCTTCTTTTTTTATATCCCATAGAAATTCTTGAATTTATAATTTATTTGAACTGAACAAAGAATTTGAATAATTTCGTTGAATATAAAATTACGAGGGAAGACATATGTGTATGTTAAATAAGATGACGTAGAAACAAAAAGGAAAGAAAAAATAAAAATATGATAATCAACGATAGTATTTACGATATCATAAAGAAGAATTACAAAGAAAAAAAAAGAGAAATAATATCGAATTATCAACATTATCATTAAACAAGCAAACTTAAAAGTTCACCTTGTTAACGAACGTAGCAAAGAAAAGAAGTATATTCACGAAAGACGAATGGTCATTCTTGGTCTATGAGTAAGCGAGCCAACGAAAGGCAAAAAGGAAAAGCGTCTCACTTGTTTAGCAATTTAAATCGTCGAAGAAGGACGTCGTCGTTGGCGTAATTAATGCGGCATAATATAGGCGTTTAGTTAGATCGCAAAACCGTGCGAGCGAGATCCATCCCTTCCATTTCTACATCACAGATAGCAAGAAAGAAAAAAGAGAGAAAGAAAAAGAGAGAGAGAAAGAGAGACCCCTATTAATTAATCATTAACACCGGCAGGCTTTCTCTTTGAAGAAAAGAGGACCAAGAGAAGAAGCGTTCATGCATTTGATTATAGATACGAGCGAGATAGCACGTATAAATTTGATTTCGTCCCTTCTTTATTCTTTGCTTAGTCAAGCAACTATCCTCATTAACACCGAGGGTTCATCACCGACGAGTCATTTTCAATAGTGTTTGTGTTGATGATGGTAATGTCTCGAAACTGGGTGGGTGATGCATTGTCTTGGGAATTAGTTCTTCGTGTGCACACGAACAGAGAAAGAAGAAGTGAAGGATCGAAAGGGTAGAGGAGGAATGGAGGGAGAAGAAGGAGGATGGTCACCGTCCTCTCGATCCCTCCTGCGAGAATCCTCGCTCGAGAACGGTCGATCACTTTAATCGATTTCGCTCGGGCTCGCGCAAGAAAACCGAACGGATCGTTAGATCGGCCCTTGATGAATGGCCGCATTATTCGCGAATGAACCGCCAATGAATATCGTTAATGAGAGAACGCCGCGTCGCGCCTTCTCTGTTTCTTTCTTTCTTTCTTTTGCTATCTCTTTCTCTTTCTCTCTCTCTTTCTTCTCTACCTTCTATGCGGATCCTCCAAAGAGATCTTTCAAACACTATCTCTTCTTCTGATCTTTTACTATCTTCACGGTTGAGTAATAATTATTAATTTTTTTTATTGGTTTTTTCCTTTTTTTTATATTGAATTTCTTTCGATATTTGTCATATCGATTGTTCTTATATAAATTGATATAAAAATTCTAATAAATACGTTTCTCTTATTGGCTACTTGGTAAAAATTGTTCATTTCTTTTTTTCTTTTATCATGATACAAAAAATTGTTTATATACAAAAATTGTTAATCTTCTCTTTGTTTTTCCCTCTTTCTCCCTTTCTTTCTCTTTTTCTCTGTTAATGAAATCTCGTTGTTTTTTGGAAGGAGAAATTTCAAAGATTTTGGGCGTTGGAACGAAATTGAGCGTGAAAATAAGACAATGGATCAGGTAAGGTTCAAAAAACGTTAGTTTCTCGGTTCTAATCGGTCGGAACTGTGGAACAGAAGCACTTTTGACGAAAAGAAGAAATTCCTTGTGATAAATTAAAAGAACTTATAAAAATGGTTCTCTCTAAAACTGAAACAATAGATTGAGGGAAGGAAAAGTCGCGGTAATATGTTTTCAAAAATGAGAGAGAGAGAGAAAGATAACGCGATGAACGAGCGTTTCGTCCGGCTCGTTTTCAAAAGACGATTTGAAAAATCGACGCTTAGAACGGGGCGGATCAGCGTGGTTAGCGAAAAGATTAGACCTACGAGCTCGAGACGTTTCCATTATAAAAGAAATTGATCTTCCTGAAGGAATTGATCTTTTTCTTCTTCTTTTTCACCTGCTTCTCTTTCAAAGGAGTCGTTATTCTGCTAGAATTTAAGAAACAGGTTCCTTCTTTTTGCTAAACAAAATTTTCCACTATCTTATTATTACCTACATCATTTCACACTTATTGGAACACCTAACTCGACTCCCAAAGAAATTTTTTTACAAATCTAAATTACATTAAAAAACTAAATTTACTTCCAACCTATCGTAATAACAAACGTGATTTATTGATCTCTACGAAATATAATAATAATATTTATAATATCATTAATTAAAGTTGTGTAATTAAAGTTTTTCGATATATTTTTTTTCTCCGTACCATAATAATATTTAGAATATCTATTAAAAAATAAAACATTTAAAATAAAAACTAGAGTTTAAACGTTCGATATGAAAAATATTATAAGCTGTTTATGCTAACGAGAACCCATTTTAAAAACCTGAATATAATAATAGAAAGAAAGAGACAGAGAACCTAGCTTGCATATGTGTATGTATATATATATATATATATATATATATATATATATATATATATCTGTGGGTGTATATGTGTATATATATACACATACATACATTCATACGTTGTTACTATACAACAAAAACCTCATATGCCTCCCCACCATTAAAAGTTGCAAACGATTCCATCCTAATGAGATACGAAGATGTTAATGGCCACTTTAATTGGGTTGTTAATTTTCGGAGATGAATTCATAGGTTAAAAATGCAAAAGCGTCGAGAGGGAGGATCCCTATGGATTAAATGGGCTGTTTCGAGAAGCAGCCGCCCCTGAGAACCGGAGCTTTCTACGTTTTTACATCGACTAATCCTCGAAATCGCCGCGTCGATCGTTTTAATATCATCGATTTAATATTAAATCGTTCTCTCTTTTTAGATCCTTCTTATTCCTATCATCGAATTCAACTCTCACACGCGTAACCGTATTCTAATTCTTATATTCTCGCATTTGTCTCTTTCACTACAACATTACGTATTATTTCTGAAATATACCCTCTAACATAACTCTCCCATTGAATTATTTTAACAAATATATCAAATTGTTAGCTTAAATTTATTTGTCAATACCATTGATCAGTCAATTTATAATTCTATTATTCTATATTAATTTTTTTAAAAATGTAGATTTTATTATATAAAAATAATACATTCTTTTTTTCTCTCTCTCTCTCTCTCTCTGTCTCTCTTTCTCTCTCCTTCGATAAAAATCGAGAAATCATTTAACAGTAAGATTTAAAAAAGAACGTAATTCGATTTACCAAAAAAATAGAAGAAGAAGAAAAAGAAGATAAAAAGGGAGAAAAGAAGGCAGCCAAAGGATCGATGTTACCTGCGTCCTCCATCAAACTATGAAATCTCGATTATCGCACGGAGTTTTCCGTGGCCCGCCCCGAGAAATTAGACATAGGACACGGGGTGTCAGAAACAGCGAGAGACAAAAGGAAATGAGAAGAAGGTAAGACCAGTCGAGAGAGATACGAGAAGAGAGAGAGAGAGAGAGAGAGAGAAAGAGAGAGAGAAAGAGAAGAAAAAAACAAAATGGTCCAAGAAAAAGAAGAAGAAGCTATGGAGAACAATGAGAAGAAGAATGCAGGCCTTGTGGTGTTAACAACGCTCCATTGTCGGCGATTATAGACATGTGCTTTTATCCATTCCCTCCTCTAACCCCTCAACTATACTTCTGTTTTTTCATTTTTTTTCTTCTTTTTTTCTTATTTTCT
The DNA here is from genome assembly GCF_014466175.1 of Vespula pensylvanica. Classification (NCBI taxonomy): domain Eukaryota; kingdom Metazoa; phylum Arthropoda; class Insecta; order Hymenoptera; family Vespidae; genus Vespula; species Vespula pensylvanica. The sequence continues at coordinate 1,483,254 of NC_057700.1, read as the reverse complement.
CCTTGGACATCACCGTGAATTTCAAGACCACCTTCCCACTGATTTACCTTTTTTGTTTTATACCAACCGAAAAGGAAGCCAACACCCCATTTTCGCGTCGAGAACTGCCCGATAAATTGTTTAATCCGCAACGAGATAGGTGTTGAAAAAAAAAGATAGTATGGGTGTGAGAAAGAAGGGAGACTTTTGTTCCCTCTTTGATGGATACATGCCGGCTGATTTTACAGATTTATTTTACGAACTATCATCGAACAGCAATTTCGTATTTTCGAATACTTCCTCTTTTTTCCTTTAGAATCGATTCTACGTTTCTTTTCGATACCTAAAAAGTGTTGCGACTATAATCAGGGTAGATTAATAAAGTCGATTAATATAATCGAAATTTTACTGATTATTAACGACAAAAACCAATGCATTTATCAGACAATTTTTTGAAATCCAAAAAAGTTTAGAATATCTATAAAAAGAGTAAATGAAGTTTTATAACTTTTTAATAAAATATTCGAATGGTTCGATTTAACGATCCGATGATCGTAGAAATAAACTGCAATTGCAAACACGTATCTATATATTATTCGTAATACTTTTGCATTCGACCTTCTCGAAGAGAAGAAAATCGGAACGAAGCCGAACGAGAAAGAATTTACATTCCCCTCGCGCTTCGCTTTATGGACGTCAGAAAAATCCATGGGAGCCGCCGAAGGCAAACTCTCGAGACGTCGGTCTAATAAGCGGTAATCATCGCTGTGCTTCGTTTCGCGTTGCTCTCGTGAAGCGCTACCGTGGAACATTTCTCGGACTATTCTAGACCGAAACCTTCTTCTCAAGATTCGAAATTGGACCGAAATCAGAGGGTTGCGAATATACTCTTGTACGGTTAACTACTTTACTCTCATATCGAAAAATACCATGCTCATAGAAAAGAATTTGGAATGATCTTCTCATATTTAAACATTATTATATAAAATAAAATATAATAAACAAATATTGGAACATTTTGAAGATTTAGATATCTATATATTTTATTTATTTATTTTAAGTATTGAACTTAGTTCACGAGTTCTTATCTAAAAGCTTGATAATATCCTTATTGACGCATCGTTCTTTGAGTTACTTTCTCGATAAAAAAAAGTAGGAGTGGGTTTAGCATATCGGAGTACATATATGCTTTTCTGATGACATATAACATCCTCGCAGATAAAAAAAAAGAAAATAAAATTCGAAACTATAAAAAATAATTTATATAAAAATGTGTTACAATTTATGTTTTTAATCGCAATTGAACAAATTATAATATACTTTCATATAAAAAGTTAAGATAAAAATCATGGAGTCATACCTATCTAAAAAAATTTCACAAATTTTCATTGAGATATATCGATGAAATTGATAAATAAAATTGCTATCGATATATTTTATTTACTATAGAATAACGTAAATAAATTGCAGCAATGAATCACCGAATTTCGCAGTCTCGAAGAGGCAGCCGATGCGGCTCGTTACCATTCGGGTTAATTGCACGACTGCACCCACGTACTCGTCCGGCTGCGATTACACGTGCGCATATTCCCCACTGTTTCCCTCGCTTCTTTATATCTCTATCTCTGTTTATCTTCCCTATTCGTGTCGTTAATTTTATTATTGTTATGCGTTCATTACGATGTCAAAAATGCTCAACAATATAATGCAAAGTTATTTAAAACGATTATGAAATACAACAAATTTTAAGATGCAAAATTTAGAAAAAATTGATACCATTCATTCGACATATTATTTCGTGAAATCTAACAAAAGTTTTAGAATTTTTAAATGTTTTGAAAAGAAAAGCAAAGAAAGAAAAAAAAAGAAATTTTGAGATTGATGATCGAAAAGTCTTTCGGTCCGTTTCACTCGCAGCTCCTCTTTGCCTTTCTCTTCGTTCGCATTACCTCGTCGAACAAAGGAGTTACTCGAGCAAGTCCTTCGAAGTCGATTTTTTTTTTTAACAGGGGAAGAGTTACCGGCAGCAAGATCATCCGAAGCATGAAAAGAGCCGTAGCCGTGTTTTAAGTCGCGCTTCCGTGAAAGCGAGATACGAAATCGAGTCATGCGATTACGAAATCACTATAAAATCTAATCCAACATTGATAGTTCCGTCTTATCACTCGCTATGAAGATTTCTGGGCGTAACTTCAACGATAGTTATCGACTTCCTCGACGTTTCGATTCGCTCGATCAACTGTAGCAATTAGATATATATTGTATATGAAACGATTCAAAGGGAATTAATCTACTGTAACATATCAATTCTAAGATCTCGTTCGTCTATTAAAATTTCTACTTCGATCGATCTTATATTGAAAAATTAATTTCTCTACAAAATTGACGTAGTATACGTCGGTGTGAGAAAAAAACACTACGCTAATTACAACATACGTATTAAGAACACGAGAAATTTACGATACGAAGTACCGATTAACATTTTGTTAAGATAAAATGAAACAAAACGTAACACGAATAATCATTATAATCTTAACAATTCCTAACGAAATTTCTAATAAACCAGAAGACTCATATTTCCAAACTATACCAAAATTCAACTTCTTCACTGAATCTAAAATATCCTAAAGATCTTAAAAAGATGGCAGCATCCATGGAAGATCGGAGGAAAAAAATAAAAGAAAAAAAAAAAAAAAGAAAAGAGAGAAAAAATCTCCAAAAAGCAAAACAAAGTAAAACAAAACAAAAGAAGTCGAAGGCTGTTCATCCTAGGTGGAACGAATGAAATGCGGGTATAAAAGCAGGATGGTAAGTCGAAACTCGCATATATGCAGATGCGATAGACTGACGAGATGGTCGCGATGACTGCGTCATGGACGGTTCCGGCTAGTGGTGCGCAGTTCCCTTTGAGTGTTCGTGCTTTGTCTCTCTATCTCTTTCTTTCTCTAGGCTGCTCACTCAGTACTCACCCTCGCCTCTTCCTTTCTACGTTCTGGCGCGCTTTGGTAGCCATAGCTATAGGGTTTATATACATATACATTTATAACGTACACATACATGTATTTTGATAAGTGTCTACATATATATATATATATATATATATATATATATATATATATACATACACGTCTGGCTGCACGTGCAACGACGTATATACGATTGGAGAGCTTACAAAGCGTGCCACGTTCCGGCGGCCGTGCTTCCTCCGGGTGTCCGCTCCAGTGGGCCAAACCAAGCGGCCAGCCCCGAACGACCGCTTGGACGACCGTTCGGATTGCTGACCTCGTTCTTCTTCTTTTTCTCGCCTAACTTTACGAACCAAAATTTCATCTCCCTAACTATTACTATCCTATCCTCTCCAATTCAAATTCATCCCCTTCGCGGATCTAATCGTTTTTTATTTAGAAATAATATCGTCCTATTAAATAATGATCAGCTATAATTAATAATTCAGCTAACTTATTTTCAATGGTAAATCGACTGAGAAGTAATAGAATTTTTTTTTTTTTATTTAATATAGGTACTGCGTATATGAAGATTTCTTACGATCGATTAACGTTTAATCTTATCTAGGAGATAGAGAAAGATCGAAGATTTTTTTTTTCAAAGAAATTGTACTGTCGGTGAGATCAGAAATAAATAGTACATGTAGTTTATCCAGACAAATATACGTTTTTTTATCGTAACGTCATAGACTCCCATGAAAGGTCATGGGTTATCATCCTTTCTTTTTTATTTTTAAGAATGTTAGCAAACGTTTGAGTGAAAAGATAGAGAGAGAGAGAGAGAGAGAGAGAGAGAGAGAGAGAGAAAGATAAAAAGAGAAAAGGATTTCTTGAATCCTCATTCATACGATTTGCTAACTAAACGACAGTTTTGTAAAATGCACGCGTTTTAATTCTCAATCAGAGAAGAAATGTTCTGTCAGGTCATCATACATGATACACTTTCGAGTTATCGTAAATCGTCTCGTTAAAGCCTACTGTTTTGTCTGGCCGATGAATATATCCGAGCCTCTATTCGAATTTCACGCTGCATGATTCGACTTCACGTTGAGTGTTTTCTATGCGTTTAGAAAAAGAATGATCGATAGAAAGTACGATTAATACCATTTCGTTATTACACAAATATTTTATATCGTTATACCAGCTTTGTTTTATTCACAATAATCAAAGAAATGAAAACTATTCATTACAAACAAGACACTTGCTACTTAAAAAATTTCCATAACTTATCTCTGAAATATTTCAAATCTCATTTAGAATAATCACAATAATCGTTAGTTAAAGTTCAAGTAAATAGCAGAACGAATAAATTATATGCGTCAAAAAGAACGAACTTTATAACTTAATATTTTGATCGTTGTAATATGAGCTTAAATAAAAAAAGATGAAAGGGGAAAAAAGAGCGAATAACGTTACATTATTTGTTCTATCAGATCTATGTACAGTCGTATTATTAATACATAGATGCACCGAACTCTATTAAAAGCATCTTGGCATGTCCTGCGAAGAGAAGGAAGACGATTTCTTCGTTCCCTCGTAAGTGGTCTTCGCAGGGTCATGACGTGCCCTATTCGCTGACCCCTGCCAAACGACGAGGATAGTTGAGATGCCCCCTGCGCGCACGCGATAACACGCACGGGTACAATGCGGAGCGTGTTTGTGTTTGTCGAGAGCTCTCCTCCCAAGAAATAAGAAGCTGAGTCGAAGGGTCGAAGGTCGAAAATACCGGCGCACGCAAACTTCCTTTACACTTTGCCGAACGTTTCTGTTCTAGACTCTACGAGTTTACGATTAGAATCGAAACAAAAAGTGATTGAGTAGGATGGAGATGCTATTAAATGAAATTGTTCCTAGCTTATATAAAATTAAATAAAAAAAGAAAAAAAAAGAAAACAACGAATAATTATTATAATGATATTCATTATACGATAGTTGTTAAAACTTGATAAATTTTAAATAATAAATAAATTTCGTATATATATATATGTGTGTGTATGTATATGTTGCAGTAATAAATTTATGAAATAGAGTTTCTATTTAAACAGTAAAATTTTCTACAACATTAATGTATCATATAACCGTCTTTTTTATCTTGATAAATCTTAATCATTTTATATTTTACTTCAAAATCGCTGCTCCACTTTTTTCCCCTCATCTTTTTTAACAACTTGTTATTTTTATCAAACTGTTAAGAGACACGTGTCATAATACACATTCTCAAAGAGAAAGAGAGACTAATCTATACTACGTTTCTTTCAGTAGATAATAACAAGAGGGAAAAAAACAAAGTAATATTTTGACCTTTCGTTTATTTTTATTCACACTGAAAGATAAGCCAAGCATAATTAGGTATGCATCAAGTAAGACGCAGTAACGAAGTGCTTTCCAGTTCGTTTCGATGGTTAACTCTTCTCTTTCTCTTTCTCTTTGTCTCTCTCTTTCTCTCTCTCTCTCTCTCTCTCTCTCTCTCTCTCTCTCTCTCTCTCTCTCTCTCTCTCTCTCTCTTTCACTGGTAATTAAACACGAACAGAGTCGAACCATGCGAGATATGCAAAGTTACATTCATTTCAAAACTCTCTTAAGATTTTTGAATCTTTTTTTCCTATTTTTCCAAGTTTTTCTTAAAAATTAAACTAACTTTAATTAACAATAAAAATATAAAAATTCTATAAATTTATAAATATATATTTTAGAGTATCCAATTATCCAAGAATAACAAAAATTATAACCATAAAAACTCTCATTAATAGTTAACAATTTCTAAATATATCTTTCAAACGATAAAACTATTGCGACACAGTTTTAATAGTAAATATTACGAGAAAGTTTTATCGAAGATACCAAAAAAAAAAAAAAAAAACAAACAAACTCAATAAAAAAAAATAAAAATAAAAATAAAATAAAAATCATCTTTGAAAAAGAAAACAATTTCCTCATAAGCTCTCTTATCTCTTGCCCAACTTGATTCAAGAGATTTAAAAAAGAGAATTCACACGCTTGAATTACAGAAGATCACGTGTAATATCTAAACAAATGCGTCAAAATGATTAAAAAAAAAAAAGGCAATGACAAAACATAAAAATCTTTTTCGATATTTAACTTCTAAGATTTGTCGTCGTTGTAATTAAACAGTCGTTGAATTATCTCTCAAAAAAATTGAAATAAAAAGTGAATGAAAAAGTGAGAGAGAAAGAGAGAGAGAGAGAGAGAGAGAGAGAGAGAGAGAGAGGGGGAAAGAAGAGAGAGTAATGATAACACGGTGAACTTTCAGTACATTGGAAAGTTTATCAAAACCCCACGCGAAGTCAGCTTCTTCGATTTATCTCTTACAACGATGCATAAACACTTATTAAAATGCGTTCGCGCGCACGATTGCGACCGAATCGAATAATAACTAGCTAGAGAAATTATCACATTTTTTTTCTTCTACTGGAAATGCTCGATTTCATCCAACTAAGTATAAAACAACGAATACTGTATATGAAACTTCTTGGAAAATTTTAATAATAATATCTTGACATTTTTATTACAATGATTAGTCAAATTGATTATGGTACTCGTGTAACTTAGTGCAAATTAAATTGGTAAATGATTCATTAATGGAAAGGCAATTATTTACGTCGATAAAAACGTCTCTTCAAGTAGAATCTTTTTTTTTTCTTTTTACATGCAACTGAGATAAGAAAGTCGTATCTTCCTTAATAAAAAATAATCCGCGAAATTTATGATAAATCTATGAGAATGAGGACGAGAGAACTGTGTTCTGAAATTATAATGAATGATCGTAACTATTCTAATATTTTGTTATTATATTCTTCACTTTTCATATATTTAATATATAATGTAAATAATAAATGTATATAACGTCGACAATTACAAATACCCAATAACAAATATATATATATATATATATATATATATATATATATATTATAATGAACGATGAAAAATTCATTGTAATATAATAAATATATTTTTTTAGTAATTAGAATACATGAATCAATATTATATAGGTATCGAAATTGGGAAAACGAATTTTTTTTCCTTTTAATATAAAAGAAAAAAAGAACTCAAATACGAAACTCAATCTTTCTCATCCATTATTCGTGAATTCTACGAAAGAACTGGACACGGTCGTTACTTCATCGAATCCGGCAACGAAAACCGCGAAATAATGATAGACCACGGTCAAAATACCGGTATGATTCGAGATTCGTTTACTTATTCCTCTTTTTTCAAGCTCTCCTTCTTCCTCGCTTCGATCGTTCCAACGAATGCACCTGCCGGTAATGCACTTTGTGTAATGCACGAGTTATCCTTGACATTATTCGGCAAAGCCGTCGTTTTCTTGTCGTTTATTCCTTAACAAACAACGAATTTCGAAAGCCCCATAACGAAATACGTTCTTAACTCTCTATTAATTTATTATTCATTGCCAAAAATTTCACTTTAAATTTATATTGAATAACATCGTCTTGAGATAAAGAAAAAGAAAATCTTTAAAAAACCGGCATAAAGTTTGAATCTTTAAAGATCACTACACAATCTTTATCACAAATAATTGAAAAGTAAAAATTGTTATAAAAGAAATTTCGAAAATTTATTATCACCTTGAAAAATCGCATTTTAAAAGGAAAAAAGGAAAGCAAAAGAAGAAAACAAAAAGAAATTATACTAAAAGGTATACTGAATGGAAGGTACGTGTAAAAGAGCTCGTAAACTGTCATTTAATCTTTTCGAAACTAAGACGGAAGGATTCAATGTCGGTGCTAATCGCACCTGTACGCGATCGTAACTCGTTTCCTGACATAGAAACGTGTTAGTAATTCCATGACGAAAGGGGATGCTCCTGATGTTTTACCCCTTAAAACTCATCGGCCCGCGGCAGCTTCCTGTCGCAGGAAACGTTCGAAGTTAAATGGGGGCGGTCTCGGCGAACCATGACCAAAGTCATATAATATGTACATATATGTGTGTGTGTGTGTGTGTATTCTTTATCTTTTTCTCTTTTCCTCTTAACAAAAAGTTTCAAAAATTAAAGAGTCCAATCGTTTAGTTGGTTTTACCGGTTTTAATACTTTTCCTTTTTTACTTTCACTCGATCAAATTATTAAAAGTAAAGAGATTTTCTTTTCTTTTCTTTTCTTTTATTTTTTCTGTATCTTTTTCTTTCTGCCGTGTTTAACCTGTTACGATCTCATTCAATATTTATTTTCTGGTTCGCTGATAACGATCCGCGATCCAGTAGTAGCTGACGATGACCGTTAATGGAAACTGGTTAACCGCTGTAAAATAGCTCGTAATATTAAATATGATATTTGTAATGGGTGATATTGATACTTTGCTACTGCTTTCAATATATGACGTTAGTTCTACCATCTAAGAATTATTAATCTAACGATATAAATAATATAACGAGATAAGTAGAATAGACTAGTAATAGGGTATTCTACGATGTTGAAACTTGTTCGTATGAAATAGTATCTTTGTGTTCTATATGTAAATGCTTAAATAGATATTAAATAGATGATATTTGTAAATTTTATCATGATGGGATGATTATACCTTGATTAAATTATATCGAATATTTTTTAAATATAAAATAGCACGTGTATATAAACGAGTGGACCTTTAAACTCTTCTCAATTAAATGAAAATCAATTTCAATCTGAAATCAATCTACCAGTTAATCGGAATATGAAAAATCATTGAAAAAAAAAAAAAGAAAAAAGAAGAAAAGAAAAAGAAAAAGAACAAACGGTTAGCAACTAGTATCTGAAGCCACGCTTCGATGCTTTTCGTCGCACAGCAGACATCCGCTTTTGATTTCTGTATCACGAAACAGGTGGCCACAAACGAAAGGGTCCCCTTGGACGCACTAGCTATTTCCGCTTACCGGTTTCCCTTGAGATTTGCATTCGAAACATCGCGCACTTGTCGCACACCGTCCATGTGATGCGACCAGGCAACCGGAAATCTTGTAATTAAGCCTCTCGGCAACTTCCAAACGATTCGACGATATTTCTTTAAACGTTACTGACTAACTTAGTAATATATATATATATATATATAATTTCATTCGCCGTAGGATCAACTTGCATCGATTAGTGTAATTCTATTAAAAAATTATCTGGTTTCCTTACTAATTAAAATTAATTAGTTAATTATTTAATTATTTAATTAATTAGGAAAAAAAGTTTCCAACTTGTATTTCCCGATTCAGTAGAATTTCTATAGCATTGTAACAACGATATAGTATAATTATTATGTAAAAAAAAAAAAAAACTAATTGGATATCGTTGTAGTAAAAAGATGAGACTCGCTGATTACACTCAATAATTAGCTGCTCCAACTTCTCTCGATATCGTACTGAGTATTCTTAATTTTTGTAGACCGTTAACGATAAGACGTATAAAGTTACGTTAATACGTAAATGAAAAGTCGGTATACTTTGGAGAAGATAGGCTTGAAATTTTTGAACATCGATTAAGAAACTCAGAAAATTGAGCAATCGAGTCAAGCGATTATTTTCTTTCCAAGCGAATAATTACCTCAGTACTTTCATCGTTACATTGGAAACCGTCGCATTATGCCCCAACGTAAGTCATCGATATAATTCGCGTAATAATAAACCTAATGACCGATACCCAGGAAAGATTATCGTAACCGATCGCGTGAACATGGCTATCATATCACACCCGTTACTTGCGATTAGCGATAATAACGATGATTCCCCGATTTAAACTCTTCTTCCTCTTCTTTTTCTCTTTCTCTTTAAACGCACTCTTCTTATATCTTATATCTTATATCTTTATTTTATAATCTTAACGAGATTTTTACCAAGATTGAACCTCTTTTTAACCTCATCGTTGAATACTTATACTCTTGTATCCTATCCTAACGTTCTAATCATTATACCCTTTAAATTTGGAAAAGAAAAGCAAGAGAAAAAAATTTTTAAACGAAATATCGATTAACCACAGAGACGTGGACAATAAATTAGCGTAGAAAATTACGACGGATGATATAAACTTAAGAAAAATATTATCGATTAGTGTTTAACGATTTAACGTATTACATTTAAGATTAAAGATCATTCAATGACGAAACAAATTCTATCGTATTTGATCACGGATATAATTAAATAAGAAATATATCGTTATGTATTCTATACTTAAATATTCCATACTTTTAATAGAAGGAAAAAAATGTAAATTAATTATTATTCTTAACAAGTAAAAAAGAGAATAAAGATGACTTTGTTTTTACTTGGGTAGATTTCGATCGAAATAATAATGAGCAGTTAAATACGAACAAGGAGCTTGTTCCATATGCGCATATATATATATACAAACGCGATCTGTACGTTTATAACTTCTTATTGACGTATAAAAACAACTAAAGAGAAACAGAGTATTGCCTTGCATCGAGTACAACAGCCATTATCGTACGAATACGTTGTTATCGATACAACGATCACAATGCTCAGGTTTTCTCATTTGTCCTTACATATTATTATAATTACTCTCGATAATTTTCGATTATTCTTAATGCATAATTTAATCACGAAACTTAAATCAAATAACAAACAAAAACCAAGTATAATAAAATAATTATTAAAAATGAATCAAATTATTCCAACATATTATTTGGCGACTTACAACTATTGAAATTATTATAAAATAATCGAACAAACGAAGTATGAATAAAAAAGATCAAATTTTGTGAAAAACAAAAGAAAAAAGAGTGAGAAAAAAATACAAAAGAAGAAAAAAAAGAGAGGACAAGTAATCTAATTAATCTTCACACCAAATCACTTAAAATATTAACCTTCCGTACCTTAATTTTCTCGACTCATCCAACGTAGATATATGCATTCACGTACCTTGAAAAAAATAAAAGAAGGAAAAAAAGAAAAGAAAAAAGGAACCCTCAAAAGAGACCAAAGGAACACGTTCTCGCAATTTGTCCATGTTCCCTAAACGTTAAGCTAATGAAATGAGTAAGACGATCAAGTGAAAAAGATAGATAGTCTTGAAACGTGTTTGGAAATTAACGCGGAAGCGAAGAGAGCACAGCACAGCACGGTCGACATCAAACTCGAAATGACGAAGGCCGACAGGCAAAGATGCGGAAAGATTGTCGTATACTTTTTTAATTAGTTTGCTCTGATGCGGCGCTTAAATTATAGTGACGAAGAAAAAGAGACGAGAAGAAGAACAAAAAGAATAAGAAAACAGATAAAGAGGGAAAAAGAAAGGATAAAGATAAGAATAAAGAAAATGAAAAATAAAATGGAAAAGGGGAAAAGAAGAAATGGACACGCACGACGATGGTTGGTTGAGTCGAGTCGGCACGAAAATGATTAATTGCACGACGAGGGACACGCGTGTTGCCAGTACGAACGTTCGACTACGTATGTGCCTTATTGTATTCGTGTTTACGTGTATACATTTATATGTATATAGAGAGAGAAAGACAGAAATGTATATATCTATATATATATATATATACATATATATGTATATACAAACAACAAACGACGCGAAGTGACCTTGCTACGCTGCGTCGTGGAACGTGCAGGAGCTCACGCGATACTTATCGCCTTGATTTACATCGCCGTTAAAGTCGTTGACGTGACACGACTCTCCCACCCTCTTCTCTCTTCCCTCTTTGCTCACATCTCCCTACCACCCTTCCTTACACCTTCCTATTCGCGGTGTAAGCCGCGGTTTATACGAAAGATTACATACGTGAATTGCTTTTCTTCCTTCGTCTACCTACTTACTTGTGTTTGCATGTATCTTTCTACTTCGTTTTCTTTCTTTTTTACTTTGATTTTTATTTCTATTTCGCTACAAAAGACTCGATCTCGCAAGATTTATACTCTCTTTCTTTTTTCTTTTTATCATATATTTTTTATATATAGAACATTAATATTTAATATGATATGTAGTTCGATATATGCCCATGTATATTGTAATTTTATGTCGTACTATATAATAATTTTAAACAACAAAATTTCTTTGATATTTGCAAATAATTTTATACGATTAATCGAACGTCTACGTTAAATATACTACAACTATTGTTCAGTGAAAAAGAAAAGAAAAAGGAAAAAGAAAGGTAGAGAAAGGTAATCAGACGTATTAACCATCGAAAATAATCAAATTTCTCTTTTTTAATGGCGACACGTGTAATTCGGATCATAAAGAATCTACGATTATTTCGAAATCTAATGGTAAAATCAGAGAGATCATTGTTCTTTTCGAGTGATGAGGAAAGAGAAACGAGTTAATAACGTTTTCTTCAGACGCTTGTTTTTTCTGATTGTAAGAGGAGTCGGAAGGTCCCACGAAAGTTTTTTTCTTGACACCGCAGGGGAAAAAAGATAAAGAAAGAGAGAGAGAGAGAGAGAGAGAGAGAGAGAGAGAGAGAGAGAGAGAGAGAGAGAGAGAGAGAGAGAGAAAGAGGCAGAAACAGATAGACAGACAGAGAGAAAAGAGATAGAAGAAGAGGATTCCGAAGTTGGAGGGTGCTGTCGGCGCCCCAGGGCGCACAATTAAACGTGATTATCCCTCATTAAGGACGAATTCGACGGACGAATGGGTGAGGGAGGTAGAGCTTGCGTAATTGTGGGAACGAATCGTTGCCGTTTTCTTTCTCTCTCTCTCTTTCTTGCTCTCTCTTTCTCGTTCTTTCTCTTTTTCTCTTTTTCTCTCTCACACATTTCTGGTTTCTTTCTAGATGGTCACCTTGATGGTAGCCCGCGGATCGTTGCGTGCACCCACGCTGAAAATCAGACTTGCCTTTCGGCGAATTCGTACGAAAGATCGACAGATTTAATCCTGATTTTTTTTCCATTATTCGATCGTTTCGTCACGCTCGAAATTTCGAGAAAATTTTCTTTCTCGTTCCGTTTCAATTCGTCCTTACTTATCAGAGACCGATAATAAATTTCATTCTTACAATAAAATGAAATATGTTATTGAATAATACAACGAATAATATATGGTTTTTTAGGATATTCATTCATAGATATATCTATATCAATATAATAGTAAAGAATATTGAGAGTAAGTTTCATAATTTATAAAATAATAGAAATAAGCTGTATCATATCGCATTTATAGAGACGCTTTTAAAATAATTTCAATGAAATTTCTTTCTTGTTCCGGTCAAATCAAATTCCTATGTTAATTAACATTAAACAACGAAAATGCTTCCTATTCATTATCAAAATAGGAAGTTTCACGCAATAATCGAATTTTTTTTCAAATTTAGCACGACTCGTTCTACGTTATCGTTTATAGTGTCAGCAAAGTGCAACTTCAGGAGTTTCCCATTGCTTTCCACGATTATAGTCGGCAAATTTCATCCAGCAAACGGAGATGCCAGTGCGTCGTTCGCAAATTGCACCCTTTACTGCAGCGATTAGCTTATCTCGTCGGCTGTCGTAATGGCGCACGCGTCCGGTATCTGCAATGTGTGCAAGAAAAGGAGAGAAAGAGAACGGTCGAGTTTAGTAAGAGAAAGGGGAACGGAGATAGAAACTAAAGGAGAAGGAGAGAGAGAGAGAGAAAGAGAGAAAGAGAGATCGTAGAGTTTATCTAAAGTCGGCATTACGTAGAGTCGACATCCGTGCTTAAATGGGAAGGCGTCGTAAAGCGATCCAATTACACTTGGATAAAGCATAATCCTTTATACTAGAACATTTCTAGTACTTTACTCTCTTTTTTCTTTAATTTTTACTTTGCAATAAATGTAACATAATCAAAAACTATCGTCCGATTTTAAAGATTTGCTACTTTAAATGATCTACCGAAGAAGGGTCTCCTCTTCTTCTTTTTCAACAAATATACCTTTCATCGTTTATTAAATTATCAGCTTGTTCGATTAGAATAAACGTTTTGTTATTTTTAAGAACGTCTATATCAATATATTATAACTCTGGAAAATTAGAATAGATCATTGGACCGGCCGATGATGCTGCGACATTTAAATATCCGTCGTTCCTCATTTTTTCTTGTCTTCTTTTTAAATAAAAAAAAAAAAATAAAAAAGATGAAGAAGGGAATAAAAAGAATGTCGTAATTTATTTATGATCCTGTGCAATAGGAAGTGGAAAACTGCTCCGTATTTCTAACGATTCTCTCGTTCCCCTTTTATTCCTAGAAATTCTTCCAACGAGTTCTTTCAAAGAGAGTACAACGAGTTTTCAGATTGTCAGTCTAGAAGCGTCGTTAGCATCCGTTCGTGGAGAAGTAAGTATTAGGAAGGCGTAACCAGTCGTCACACGAGTTTTCTAATGCATCTGCCTCTGAGTAAACGCGGAGAAACGCTTTCTATACGTCTTTCGTTCTCTTCCTCTCTCTCTCTCTCTCTCTCTCTCTCTCTCCTTCTTTTTTCTTTTTTTCTTCCTTTCTGTCTTGTACTCGTCTCCGAATGTATTTAAGAGTATATAGGAAGGAGCCCACAAGATCTTTTTCTTCTCGATTCGCCAAGCCGCTCGCGTCGGGCACACGAGCGTCACGTAAAACAAATATGACGTGGAAAAGGGACTGATCAAACAACAGGTGCACCTGTTAAAATGGGACCAGACGTGGGCTTCGTACAGAACCAATATATATACATATATATATATATATATATATATATATATATATATATATATATGTATGTTTCTTATTAGATAGAAGACGATTCCTTTCTTAATCATTCATTCCAGAATCCCAATTTTATATACATTCGTATGTATTTTCTTTTCTCTCAATTTTTTTTTATTAACAAATTATAACGCGAATATTTTCCTTATTAGTCGATAAAATTGAATTCTTTATTCTTTTTTTTTTTAGTTAATTAGATCATTTTTTTTCTTTTTCTCGAATAAAGTTATCCATCTCGTAAGGTTTGATAAATAGAGAGGATTTTTACCTTTGAAAGTTTTCTAAAGAAAATTTCATAGGAGAATCTTTCAAATTTGATGCATTCATGCGAGACAAGGAATCCCAATCTTGAGGATGAAATGATCTTATCTAGGGTTGAGTCTCGCGCGACGACGTGTGGTATCTAACCCGCCTGAGACAACATTTGAGGAACCTTAGAACCCTGAGTGCAGGTAGATATACGTTCAGGAACGTTCCTCTTCTCTGGGAAAGTCAAACAATCAAACATACCGGGACGCGCCAAACGTTGACTCGCGGCATACATTTCGTAGGGATCTCTCTCTTCTTTCTTCTTCTCTCTTTCTCCCCATCGCAAACAACCTGTCGCGATAATGATACACCGGATAACGGTAGATAAAACTACAAGAGAAAGAGAGAAAGAGAGAAAAAGAGAGAGAGAGAAAGAGGATGATCGTAGTGAGTGAAAATGAGGAGAAATATTGGTAGCACAAATAAAAAATTAAAATTATATATACGAATGAATGACAAATCGATCAATGCCAATATATTGAGTGAAAAGTGTCTTTTATAGTTTTCTCTGTCATCCTATAAATTATAAGACGTAATCTATATTTGAATTCATTGGATTTCGATTTCATTGGAATGAAATCTATTTTATATAGTTAAATTAAGAGAAAATTTCTATAATCGTAGTTTTGTATCAGTCAAGAATAAATTATTTGAATACCTATGAGATTTGTTAAAAAGAAGCGAAATAAAGAATTCTGGAAAGAAAAAAAAAAAAAGAAAAAGAAAAAGGACAATGAAATTAAGACTAATCAAGAAATTTGTCGAGAGAATGCCACCTGCAGCATGATATCGGCACAAAACCGGTAACATCGAGATATCCGTGGCGACTTGTCCTACAAGAGAAGATGGCACGTCTCGTAATTTCGAGCATGGTCTCGCAAAAATTTCTTAATTTCGACACGATGCGATCGTGACGGACGACGATGAGCTAATTTAACTCGGTGAAGGAGACCGAAACAACACCACGGGTGGTCCGTTAGTTCTTTTTGACCATCCTACTCTTCTTTTTCGCTTTTATGCTTTCTCTCTTTTACCAGACAATGACAGTAGATTATCCTTCGTCCTTAAGGCCAGACGAAAACTGACAACGCATCATGGATTTCGTCTCTCGCCTTTGGCAACTGGCACAGAATTGCATCGACCCTAATCTCCTTTTAAGAGCCCTTATCGTATATCTGTCTTTTTCTTTGCATATACTCGATGACCATTTGTCCCAGCTGACAGGTGAGTATTCCCTACATTTTGATTTATTCTACCGGGTTTAAATTATGGACATTTGGGATATTCTTTTGATACAACGCGTGTAATAATTATTCGTTGCAATGAAAGAAGTTTCGAGGACTATCCCAGTTGTCAGATTAGAAAAATTAGACTCGTTTGTATCGTTTTTTTAAATATCGACCGAGTCAAACGTTTATGATCCTATTTATTGATGTCATTGTGTTTAATGAATCTTAAATGTATCATAAATTAAATAAGTACTGTGTTGCTCTAATTTTTTATTTAAAGAAAAAAAAAGAAAAGGAAAAACGAAGATATATATTTTAAATACATTCACTCACGCACATACACCCACTCACACACTATACGTAAGACTGAAAATTTTGAAACTGTATCGAGGCATTAAATTAGAAATATCCCTTTTAAAAGTGCGAGACGATACCTTAGCTCGATCTCCAAAATTTAGTGATTCGGCCGATGTCTCGAGGCGAAACGAACAATTTAACACAATTTCAGATTGGCCACACTCGCGGAGTATGTGGCCATCCGGAGTATATACGGACACCTGTTTCTCAAGCTAATCGCCGTCAAACTATCTTGTATCTCAATTCGCGGTAGGCCAAAGAATATTGATTTTTTGCTCGGGCTAAAGTATAACGTCGTCTAACGACCGCGTATCATCATACCGGTCTCACCCGAAGCTGGACCAAACGGGAGATGAAGTTTCATCGCTGTGCTATGCCGTGCTGCGCTGCGTTGCACTACGCTGCGCTGCACCACGCCGCACCGGCTGCATTGCAGACTCCAACGCGAAAAAATCGATTCGCTCACGGTGGTCTCACTTGCCAAATTTTTGGCTCCCTAATCTTTATCTTTTTGTAAATTTGAAAACAATGATTTCTTTTTTTATGGAAATTTCGATCTAACATCATTCAACATAAGATTTATATATCTTTAATTATTTAATATTAGTTTTTAATCAAGTCAATTAATATATATATTTGCTTGACACAGTTGCTCAGTTTACACGACATAGATTTAATATAATTGTTTTATTATTCCTACTCGATAATATATTTCCACGCATAAAATATCACGCATTTGACACGTGTGGCCTATTTCAGAAAATTATATTATACTTAATATTATTATAAAAAATCGTTACTTTGCATAACTATTTAGACGAGAAACAGATGGGTTTTACTTTCGGAAATATCGATTTACGACAAGCTGACAAGGGGAAACATATAGTCCGACGAAAAGGACGATTACCTACGGTACGTGAATTTGTCGCCGTCTTCAGACCAGGAAGGACCTTCAATCCTGACAAATGATACGAGCTTGGTCCCGGTATTCGGCCACTCGGAATAATTACGCGGATCCTAAAATACGGGAAGCCGGACGAAGAGAGGAAAGAAAAACATCAACGATCGCGAGCGAGGTTAAAGCTTGAAAAATTAAGCTCGAGTGTCTTCTAAGAACGTCGGCATGTCTCTCGAAGCTTAAGCGGATCTGTTGATAAATGAACAGGATGAGAGAAGGATGTTATCCCACCTCCAATACCCCGTCTCTCTCTCTCTCTCTCTCTCTCTCTGCTCCTTTTTTTAACGATTTAAAAAAAAAACATAAAACTATAAGTTCGAAAATGAACGCTACTCGTTTTCTTTCTCTTCATTGATACTTTTAAACGAGTCAAATTATTAGCTGAATTAACGATGTATAATCTCTTTTTTTTTTCTTATTTTTAGTGTTTGAAAATAAATTGTATTATGTGAAAATTATGTTACAAGTTATATGGTTAATGCAGTGATACTAATAATACATTACTTAAAAGTATTGCACTAATAACTCATTATGATAATTACATTATATTAAATAAGTACACTTAGGAAATATTCATTTTCGTAAACTATGAACTAACGATGATTAATTTGATGGTAAAAAGAAAAAAGAGGAATAAATTAACACAGGTTGATGTAGAAAAAAAGAAAAAGTTAATGATATACCTGATTCCTTGATTGACTTTTCTTTCGCACGAATTTCAAGAGCAGGAATCACGAGTAATTAAGTACATCTACTATTCATGAATATATTGCATCGTTCGCGATATTTATCAAAACTTTTTCGTGTTCGTCGAGCGAAAAAATAGATTCCTCGTGCCGATATTAAAAGTCAGTCGAAAGAAAAGAAATGATTACAGAAAAAGAAAAAAATGATTATAGAAAAATAAAAAACTAAATAAAAGATAAAACGAACAATCGTATCGTTTAATTAAAGTTAAAGTTCAGTCGGGATAAGTTAATGACAGAACACAGCGACATTGGCGTGTTAGGTCCATGAAATAGGATCTCATTTCGCAAAAGACTGATATTAGAAAAACACTGGTCATTAACTCTGTAGTCCGTGACGACCGGACGACTCATTATCGCCGTCACGGATGCGTTCCTTTGTATTCAGTAGAAATAAAAAAGTGAAAGAAAATATTTTAACTACGATACTTGACCTTGTCTTATTAAGTCAAATAATGTATTAATTAAAGTAATAAGTACACGTTGGCGCGAGTAAAAATCTGTGAAAGTAAAGTTTTATTGATTTAGAGACAAAGAGAAAATGATGGCGGCTGTTATTTAAGAAAATGATTAATATCATCCTGACTGAACAGTATGGATTTTATCGCAGGATCTAAAATCTTCGAAGACTAATGATCCATTGAACGTCACGACGATCTTTCCTCGTACTTCGTCTTCCTTTCCGAAACATATTTTCCCTTTCACGGTCGTTTCGTTAAATAAAGACTATTTAAAGAATTAGGAAGGAGACTAATCGTTCGTTAGAAAGGACCAGCCCGTTCGACTCCCGTAAAAAAGTGTCAAAATTTGACCGATGATTCGTTAGAGACTTAAAAAAAAAAAAAAGTAGAAGAAGACGGAAATTCGTTGCAGTTAAGTAACTAAAAGAGAGATAGAAAGAGAACAGAGAAAAGAGAGATGACTGGTAAAAAGGGGGAGTATGATATTCGTGAACGAACACTCGTTTGTATAGGAGGATGTCCGTCTAGAGCAAAGAGAGACAGCGAGAGAGACAGCGAGAGAGAGAGAGAGAGAGAGAGAGAGAGAGAGAGAGAGAGAGAGAGACATACTTTTGAAGTACACGTATCGGAGTGTGTCGCGGAGGATGCACGAGGGGTCTGCCTACTGACTGAGAGTAACCTAATGACTGAAGCTTCCTGCGTTTGCAAACTGCACGAGAAGGGAGAAGCTTCCCTCTCGCAGGATATCCGATATTTAATCTGATTTCTGGATTACTCGTACTCCAATGCGCGCCGACGAAAATATACGCTTTGAACGAAGTGAATTGTTTACAATGAGATTGTCTCTCAACAAAACATATTTATTAACGAAACTACGTAATAATAAACTTAATGACATCTGCTTCTACTTTCGAACGGTATTAATAATTTTTTTTTTTTTTTTTAAAGAACACACACTTTCACCTTGATTTACCCAAAAAGATAATCATTGTCCTAACTAATGAGAGTAATTACAAATTTATTTTTTAATGAAAACGTAGACCTAATTATCCAACTCTAATGGAATATAATTTCAATCGTAGAAAGTATTATATATATATACAACATACGAATACGTGTGAATGCAATGAATCAGGATAAAAAAGGGAACTACGATCTCATCCTATCGTGACCTGATCTCGTCGTTTCTCCCGAAAAGGGTTTTTCTTACGTTACAAACAGGAAGTCGACTTTCCCTAGAGAATTCAACTTTTACCTTCTCTCTCTCTCTCTCTCTCTCTCTTTCTTTCTCTCTCTCACATACACATACGCTACCAAACTTTTCCACATGGTTCTCAGTCGCTTATGTTCCTTACTTTTCTAACTTCCGGTTTCACGACGAAGTCTCTCTCCTTCTCCTCCTCTTCCTCCTCCTCTTTCTTATATTTCTCACGCTAGAGTTAGAGAAGATCAGTACAATCCCCTTTCCTTCTTCGTACTACCGTGTACACGTTCTTAATTGCTAACCATTCAGAAGAACATGGAAGTAGAAACGTGAAAACTCTAATCATCGTTATGTCAGAACCAAGTTACCTTTATTTCAAAGAACTGCTATGCTTGGAAATGTCGAATCCTTTTAAATTCATTTAAATTAAATATATTTATTATCTGAGAGAAAAAAAGTATAAATCGATGTGAAAGAACCTTTACTGTCTGCACATTCTCTTCGCGATGACTTTACAAATTATAAAAAATCGAACTTCATAGGAAATTAAGAAAAAAAAAAGTTCCTAAAGACACGAAGAAAAAAATAAATCATTTAAAAACGAGTTAACAAAAATTATATTAAAAATTTATAACGAAAGGTTGATTATAAACAAGCAACGATATGATTTCAGCAACCCTTTTGATTCTTCGAACTAATTATTTATGCCTAACAATGATGAATAAAGTATTAAGAAAAAAAAGAAAGAAAAAACACAAAAAACAAAAAGAAGAGAAGAACAAAGAAGATGAATAAAATCATTGTGAAGGAAGCTTAATACGGCACGGGTCGTCGCGCACGATCTCGCGTGTCGTGGAGGGGATTGGCGCGCGTCGGCTTCTCCCAAGCGTGGAACCCTTTCCTCCTCCTCATCCTCCTTCACCTACTCTTCCTTCTGCTCCTCCTTCACCTCTTCTTTTTCTTCTTACACTGATCTCAGCATTACCTCAGTTCTAGACTAAACTGTTCGCATTCCTGAAACTTCGTTAACGGTGTCTTTGAATTTAAAACAATTAAAAAAAAGATGTATATATATATATATATTCCTAATTAAAAAGTTTGAAACAAAAAAAGAAATATTTAAATATAAAGATTATAAAAAGAAACAAGAGACAAAGAAAATAAAAAGGGAAAGAGAGAGCAAGACCTGGAATATTTACGATTCTTCCTCTTTTTTCTTCTTTTTTCTTTCTTTCTTTCTTTTGCTATACCCTATACTCCTTCGTAGATATTCGCTAGTAACTCTTTATCTTTAATGACGACACTGAACGAGATGAAAAAGTCTCGGCACCTTCGCGGATAATATACAGCGATGCTTTAACGACGCTCTCAAGAAATTCTTGCGGGTTCCATTATGGATGCTGCGTTAGTAGCAGCGACGAGAAAGTCCAAAGACCCACCGCAAAACAACATTCGCTTCGTCGTAACTCCTCTCTTTCTTTCTTTCTTTCTCTCTCTTTCTCTCTTTTTCTCTCTATTTTTATCTTTCTTTCTCTAGAACGTACTACGTATCGTTTCGAGATAACGACGATGTATGTCTTTAAATAGTTCTTTATCGAGTCATCGATCAACGTGACTCTCCTTCTCTCTCTCCTCTAGGACAAATCTGTATATTTTCTTCCTATCTATTTTTTCCTTAATCAATGTAATAACATTGTATCATAAATTGTGATAACTGTACGAATAAAAAAAAAAAAAGAAAGAAACATTGATAAATCAGTTCGAAAATAGAAATTAATTTATATCAATTATTCCGATTATTCGAGAATAGTAAGAAATATATTTATATTGAAAAGTATTACGTATATATTAACATATGTTTTATTATGTTATTTTCATCGATCGATTGAAACGAATCAATTGATAAATGTGATTATAATAAGTAGAATAATCGAGGATAAAGAAGAAAGGGATAATAAATCGGGATAAACGTATTTATCCATTTGTTTCGGTCAACGTCCCACGAATAGCTCGGATTCATAATGCAAGTATACGGTGACTGCCCATGACACGTTCACATGACCCTTTTCCACGGCGTCACAGTTCTCATGAAACAGTATACCGGTGCATGTGAATGGGAGACGTGTCGTTACGATACTTCCGGCGGATAGCTGCCTCACGAACACGAATAATACATACTATGAGACAGACAGAGAGAGAGAAATAAAGAGAGAGAGAGAGAGAGAGAGAGAGAGAGAGAGAGAGAATAAGAATATACGGAAGAGACTATGGTTGCGTATGGAACGAACAAACGACGAGTACCGATAACGTTTGCTATGATTATATCACTCGTTCCTTTAACGAGGTACCAGAAAAAAAATTTAGTTTAACGATGTTCTTTCCTTACCTTAGATAAGTAGATATCTATATATTCACGAAAGTACGTGAATTACCACTAATTTTTCATTCTTAAGAAAATACACGCTCAAAATGGAATAGAAACTCTACCTTGCGTCTATCTCTAAACGATTTGAAAATGTAGTCATTTACTAGTGAATGTAGTTAAATGGAATGTCGATTAATTCGATGAGAAATGCGATGATTAAATAATCGAATAGAAAGTGCATAGAATATGCAATATAGAATGTCCATTAGTTTATACGACGTATTTTTATTACTTAATTCTGTTTAATAAGTGATTTATTTTACTGCACTAGTATATAATAAAATGTAAAGAAAGAAGAAGAAAAAGAAAAAGCAAATTTTTTATCAATTAAAATACTTTTGCGTTATCAAACGAGTAATAAGGATTCTTTATTACTAATATTACATCTCGTTACGTTAATATACGTGGATAATAATCTACTGATTAATTTCCTAAATAAAATTTTAGAAAGTCAAATTAGATGATAACTATTCTTAAGAGTATACTACGAGCATCGTGCAACTTAGTAATAGAAAATCAAAATAATCTTTCTAGGAAGCATAATAAAACTGAGGAATACGATAACGATGTAATAAATAATTCGACGGAAGTCAGGCCGTGGGAGTCGAAGCTTCGTCTCTAAATCGTCTCCCGGATATACCATCTCGAAAGCCCAAACGAAGTCACGCGAACGGCACGACTCGCGGAAGAATCGGCCACGTATTCGTAAAGTCGTGTAGAATCTGTCGAGAGAACCCGTCGAGAGTTACTACTATACTCGTCGCAAAGGAAAGAAAATAAAATAAAAGAAAGAGAGAGAGAGAGAGAAAAAAAAATAATGAGAAATCACGTGTGCGAGTAAGCGCGTGAGAAGGAGATGCGAATCAGCGAATTCTGTGAAGCAGAAAGGATTTTAAAACAAATAAAAAAAAAAAAAGAACAAGAAGAAGAAGGAGAAGAAGAACGATTTCTCTGCTGTTCGGAATGTAAGAAACAAAGAAAAAATTACTTTTCGTTTAATTACTCAAATTTAACTTAAAAAAAAAAAATCAATAAATAAAAATTAACAGACGATTCTTTAAATCTGTATGGTATCTCGATTACTTAATTTTAGTTTCTTGTTTAATATTGTAACAAATTTTGTAGCATAGTTGTTTTATTTATAAATAAATAAGAAATCATTCTCTTCGAAGGTTCGCTAACAAACTAGACTTTTACGAGGTTTGGGTTATCAGCCCAAAACTCAACCCCTATTAGTCGCCTTTTACGACAAGCAGGGGATACTGTGGGTATATTCTATCCCCGACCCACAGGGGATATATCAAAAATACTTTGCTGACCGAAAAAAAGAGAGGAAAAAAACTTGCAGCCCGACCTAACACACGAAACCATATCGTACCCACTTTTGATGACCCCACATTCTTTCGTTATCGTATTAATTATCGAAATAAATAACAATCGAACAAGATTTCAAACACAATAATTCTCCTCTCTGTTAAAATATCGTACGATACGTGGACGTATCGGGATCGATGAAATAATTATTATCAGTAAGACGAGTTTCTTAGAAAACTTAGTCGTTCAAAGTCCATCATGAAGTGTCACGTGCCATATGTCCAATTGCGAAGATATCGATATCATCGAGTAGAAACGTCGTGATAGGCCAATAGCGACTCGATCATGGACTTTTACTTACATACTTTATTACCGTTTAATCGTTATCACTTAATTACCGCGTTCTCCCCAGTCAGGTCTGTCGCAAGAGGTCGAACGGGCCGTGGAACTTGAACGTGGATAAAACGAAAAAAAATATAACCCCTTCTTTTTATTATTATTTTTTTATTTTTTATTATTATTATTATTATTATTATTATTATTCCTTCTTTTTTTTAAGTTTTATCCAACGAACTTTATCTCCACCAGTGTCGTGAAAAAGAAAGAGAAAAAAAATAAAAAGGCAAGCAAGAAGCATAATCAGCATGATTTTCTACGTCTTAAATTTTACAAGATTTTTCCATATTTGAACATAATTTTATTATTAATTCGGTAGTTGGTTTAATAAAATATTTCATTGAATTTGTAAAACTTTAAAGCTCACTATGATATAATATCGGAGTAATAAAAAGTCAATCCACTGAATGAAACGTTTTTTGATAATAATGATTACGTGGATATTTTTTCACGCAATCATTATTATTAACCCCAAACTAAAAGTTTATCTTTCGATCGAGTAATAATATTTGGGCCATGGCAAGAGTCGATATTCACAGTACGAGGTTGGTCGCTCGTTAAAGGCATTAAAGAGCTTCGACTCGCCGCCTTCGGGTTATCGTCGTGCTAATAAAGCTGGCGTTACGAACACGGCGCATCGATAAGAAGCTCGTTTCGCCTCTCCTCCTGGTTCTCGATCTTCATCGTAAACGTGCGTAACACGCGAGCGTATCGGTAGATCGAGATAAAAGGTGCGCCAAGAATCGAACGAGGAACACCGGACACGTCAAAAGATCTGCTCGACTAATGTGAGACAGACTATAACTCGAATACCTTTTGTTTAAACATAATTGAACATTGTACAGTAGCAGTACTTAAATAAACACCTCACTCAATTTTCTTCGAATTAATACGTATGTAAAAAATTGTCGATCCATTTATTTCAAATAATATTGTAAAGATATTGATCAAATTACTTTTTATCACTTATAAATAATAATTATAAATGATTTCTTATATCTGTGTACAATTTTTAAACACTGATTATATTACTGAATATTACTATTTTAAAACTATATATATATTTTTTTAATTAAATTAATTACTTTTAATAAATTACATACTCTTAGGAATCAAGACAAATATCAAACAAGAAATAAAATTAAATCTTTAAAACGTCGAAGTTATTACCTTAGATATCTGATATTTAATTTTAGACAATTTTTTCTTCGGATATATTTTATCTATCCGTTCATCGATTAATCGATAACAGCAATATTTTTTTCTTTTTAATCGAAGTGAATATTTAAAAATCATATTTAAAAAGCGTTATTTTCAAATGCCAAATAAGTCGATTCATTTGACTTATCTGGCAAGACTTGAAACTAGTTTTTTTTTTATCTTTCAAAGATTTTCCGAGTGCACTCTTCTCGAAGTGCCACCTTCGCTCATTAATTTACATCGAACACTCGTTCTTCTCTTTCTACGCAGAAAAATGAAAAGAGAGAGAAAGAGAAAGAGAGAGAAAGAAAGAAAGAAAGAAAACAGTTCGAAGCGGGTCGAACAAAATAAATTTGCTTAGTCTGTTCACGCACGTCGCACGGTACTTCGTACGAGATGGACGCACGCGCGCCTACGACAGTTTACACGCATCATTATTGCACGATGGTAAAGTAAGTTTGTACTATAGTTAGTACCTTGTCTGGAAAAAGGATACGTTCTGTGGAATAAAAAACGAGATTCTTCGAGAGAATCATGGCAGTTCCACATAAAACCTTGAAAATCTTTCACAAATATATATATGTTCTTTTTTATTATTTTTAACTCATAAAATTTATTACTCGCACATTTTATATTAAATGTTACTGCATTGTGGATAAAAAAATTATCAATTAGAATATTATCATTAAAACAAGAAAAAAAAAAGAAGAAAAAAAAATAGAGAAACCTATTGGATCTTTTGAATATTTAATTTGCAATTTACATAAAATATGTTGCCGCGATATGGCGACGAAAACAAAAAGAAGAAAAAAGAAAGAAAAATTGATCAAATTTACTTTCACCGTCAAAAGACTCGCGTGACATCGTTCGAATACTCTCATTATTGGACTCTCGTATAACTACGTGAGTTATATAAAGGAAAATATAATGGAACATGATAGTTAATGAGAGCCCATCGTGCTCCTCGTTAAAGAAGCGATAAATATATGGTAGAAATGTTCCGCTCGTCGTTATCACCTACGCAAAGATACTTTTAAAAACGACTTACAACTCGACCAATCTATTTGAAATGAAAATTCAAATAGAGAATTATATGTATTATATTACTATAGATTATCTTTTCATATCTCGATTTTAAATCGATATCATCAATCGAATTTTTAATTCAAACATTTGTAAGAATCGAGTTCAAGACATTAATTTTTTTCTCAAATTTTTCCAATTTAAACGTTCAAGTTAAACCTCGTTCGTAAATATTTTTATAAAAAATTAAAGAATAGATATTTTACGTATGTATATGAATGATCATGAGTTTAAACAATGAGTTGTACTCAATATTGCAGACATTAAGTAACGAGCTTGGCACGTTTCATAGGCGTGTACTCGTGCCGTCTAACGAGAGAGTCTTAATTACCAAATAATAAGTTGACAACCGTGGAATCGAAGAAATTGCATACATATATTTTCTACGAAGACGTTACAGGGCAAGTTACCTTCATTCTCGATGATCGTATCCGACAAGATTATCGCTAGAAGAAACTCTTCTCTATGCTGCAAAACCGTTTTCTTTATTACACCCTTGAAACATATATATATATATATATATATATATATATATATGTATGTATGTATGTATGTATGGATGTATACATGTACATAGACAAGTACCTAACCAAAGTTCAACTCGCTGAAATTTATTACGGCACTCGAAACGACACGTGTTCCGGATAATAATCATAAACATCAGTCTCTATTTCCCTTACTTAGAAATTCTCAACTATGGCCACATAGATGCTAATTAAATGTTCTTTCATTAGCGATAACCGTTAAAACTCACCCTGTAGGTACGCTTTGGTCGACAATATTTTCTGTTTCACTACAATATTCATTTTATTCTAAAACTTATAATACTTTTATCGTTATTGTTCCATACGTATATATAATTAACGTTGCACAATATCTTTCTGAACGGTGAATAGTAAACAATTCTTTTTCTTTCTCTTTCTAGTTAATCGACTGAATTTTTATTGATGCCATAAAGAAAAAGAAAAAATAAGAAAAAAAAGGAAACAAAGAAAGAAAGAAAGAAAAAACACAAAAGAAAAACAAGAAAAAGAAAAAATGAATAAACCTTCTTCTTCTAGCTACTTAATACGCGGCGTACTTTATGGGATTCTCTCGCCCACAGCGGTAATTTACTCGAAGGCTCGGCATGCACTTCTTTCTCACTCTCGGTACCGTCCATCTTCCTCTCCACCCCCTTCTCACGTTCTTACCTTCTGTCTTCTCTTCGAGAAACTTTAATGACCCGCACCAAGCAAGAGCGCCGCGACTATCATCAGACCGATACGTGAGAACACGACGACGGAGGATCATCGCACGGTGACTCGCTAAGAATTAGCCTTCACGCTCTCTATCTTCAAGGTAGACGCGTCAAAAATGGACACACGAGGAATTTCATAGCCTTCGAATATTATTATTAGAATTTCATTCCATCAAAATGTGACCCTAATTTTCGTCAATTTCTAAAGAGGGAATTCTTTTTCTCTTTTTTACAAATTTTTTCTCAAAATTCTTTTCTCAACCTTAAAAGTCTTAAAGATCGCTCTTTAAATTTAATATAGGAATTAGAGACATTTAAAAACTTATAATCTACCGATAGGAATTCCACATAGGCGAGAATTTTCATGTTACTTTCTCTATAATGTCACTATATACTCAAATTGTATAACCGCATTAGGACACGTGGAATCTCATAGCTTCTGGGTGGTATTAGAAAACATGAATCTAATATAGATAAATTTTGATTATTCACATAATCAAAATATTACGAAAGAATATCTTTATTTTTCTAAACTTTCTTCAACCACGAAATTCCTAATAAAACATTTTAATTTAATATGAAATCAAACAAAGAATCCAAAAGAATCAAAAGAAAAGTGAGTGCCGATGTGAGATAAAATTATCCCATATAAAAAAAAAAAGAAATTAAAAAACAAGAAAAACCAGAAAAGAAAAAAAGGAAAGAAAAAAAGAAAAAAGATCGCTAAAACCGATAGTATACCTACTCGAATCGAACAAACAAGATTTTTATCCATCCACCGAAACATAATCAAGCTTAAGAAAGTAAATCTTACGTAAATTTAACACGCGAAACTACGAAATAAAAGCATCAAGACGATAAGAAGTCTGGACAAACGATATTGTTACTGAGGCTCTGGTCGTTCAAGAAGAAACATAGTATCGAGGATAACAGACTCAAGGGAGCCACCGAACGCGTAACGATCTTGAAACGTGGGAGGTAGAAGTCTGCTTCTCGCTTGGTGGATAAATTTACGCGATTTCTCGTCGTTACAGAGAAAATAAGGGATGGGAGGGAGGTAGGGAGGGATAGGAGGAAGGTTAAAGGAAAGGGAGGCTACGTTTTTGCGAGCTTACAAGTTTTACCCAGCGGTAACAACAGCATGGAAACGTCGTCGTCGTAGTCTCTCTCTCTCTCTCTCTCTCTCTCTCTCTCTCTCTCTCTCTCTCTCTTTCTCTCTCTTTCTCTCTTCCTTCCTCTCTCTTCGTGGTTGCTGCGACGTACGTAAGTTGTAACATAAATCTTCGGTAATTGATAATCGTGCGCGCGCGAGGTTTCAAGGCTCGTGAAATAAATAGTCGGCAATCGGCATGAATTAGCAATTAACTCGCGGCATGCGTTCTCACGTGACGCCTGCACATCGATAACCGTCTTGAGTTTATTAATTTCGAAAGCGTGTCATTAATTAATTCGACAATTAGTGTTTATTCGCGAAGAATGGAGAAAAAGAGAAGAGAAGAGAAGGAAGAAAGAAAGACAGAGGAGAGAGAGAGAGAGAGAGAGAGAGAGAGAGAGAGAGAGAGAGAGAGAGAGAGAGAAGTTGGGCACGATGTTATTTATTAATTATACGGCGAAAGCCGATCTCGACCTTTTCGTGATCGAAATTCGAAAGTAATTCGAAGATCAACTTATGGGA
Organism: Vespula pensylvanica; assembly: GCF_014466175.1. NCBI lineage: Eukaryota > Metazoa > Arthropoda > Insecta > Hymenoptera > Vespidae > Vespula > Vespula pensylvanica. Next base: position 1,454,007 of record NC_057700.1, on the reverse strand, counting down.
GGTGGATGAAGATCACAGGGTTACCACGTGAAACTCGTTAGTATTGATCAAATATTGTAGATCTACCATCGGATAATTAATTTGAGAAATATTCTTTAATATGGACCAAATTTTCTTTTATTTCTTTTATTTTATTCATTTCTTTCTTTTTTTCTTTTAATAGATATTAAAAATTAATTTCAACCAATCGTTCTTTTCAATTATTATAATAACAAAGTATTAATGAAAATTCTTTGGAATCTAATAACGAATGAAATACTTTCGTTTATCTTTTTCTATGAATAATGACAGATACAAATATCGAAGAAACTTTTATTTTCGTTCAGATTAAATGTGACTTCATATCGTATTTTTCAAGTATAAAATTTCCAAGATATCGTGTAATATAAAAAACAATGATCTCATCTTTTCTATAACGATGAAAGAAAGTGTTAAGAGGAGAAGACAGACAGAGAGAGAGAGAGAGAGAGAGAGAGAGAGAGAGAGAGAGAGGGAGAGAGAAATCGGCGCCATGCGTCGATGTAAAGAAGAAGGAATGAAAGAATGGAAGAAAGAGAAAGAGAAGTCCAAGAACACTATCGTATTTCTACAGAGCCTCCAGTAATGAGCTCCCTTACGTACTTGTAAGAATGCTACCAGACGCGTTTCGCGCATCGCCAAACGCGTTAAACACGCCAGCTGCTGGTACGCCATTGCTCTTTACTTCTCGTCCAAGACCTTCCCTTATTCTTTATCCTCCTTTTTTTTTCTCTCCCTTTGTCCCCACTATCATTCGTCTTTCTCTCTCATTTTTCTTATTTTCTTTATTTCTTCGATTTGTATGTTGCACGTTACCTTAATATACTATTGCAAATACGTATCGTATAATTAATGAACGCTTAAAACCGAGTGTCATGAAAATATACTAATATTAAAAAAAGAAAAATGTTTCTGTAAGATCAATCAAAGTTGATTTCAAAAGAAAAAATTGTTTCTTTCAGAAGTGTCAAACTACTCGAGCTACTATTATTCTTATTACACGCGCGACTATTTTCACGAGTGAAATCAATTTCTTATAAATCTTGCAATAACACGTCGTAGAAGAGATTGCAGCGTGAGATAAAAAAATTTTTAGAATTTTATCGACTCGAAGAGTTTTTTTCTTCGAACGTTAATTAGTAAAGACGTGCAATTATTTTCTAGAAAAATTGTCGCGGTCTATAAGAAGATAAGAAAAATATGATGAGAAGGAAGAAAACGATAAGAGAGAGAGACAGAGAGAGAGGGGAAGGACGATAGTTGGGATCGCGTCACGTGGCTCAGAGTCTAATAACTCGCGAAGGGGCTCTCTCTCGCGCGGTATGCGTCGAGATAATATTAATCTCCGGTCTCGTGTCGTGCTTACGTTCTTACAAGTACTCATGGTCTATCTCTTTCTATACTTCGGGCGGTGGCGTAGATGCAACGGAGGGTCTGCCGGCAGCGGAAAATAGTGCTTGCTTTTAAGGTCGTGAGGTCACATGCACGTTGCATGAAGTATCGCGTGGCTTCGTGGGATCGTGCAAGCCTCGGTGCGCAACAGAGACTCTTCTTCTATCTTCTTTTCATCTTCTCTCTCTCTTCGTCTATCTATCTATCTATCTATCTATCTATCTTGCTTTCTTACACTTTCATTTATGAAACGTTATCCTTGGACGGCTAGCAGGTGTTACGATTGTTCTCGATACGAAAGTGGACTACTCGTGTAACATGATTTTGATCGAGATTTATCTATTATAGATCTCCAGAATTTCAATTTCGAATGATGATCGAATAGGTTTACATCGGACTGGATTAATTTGAGATACATAGATAAATCGTCACAAAGAATATTACTTAAACCAGAAATGTTCAGTAAAATAAATTTTTATGTTTTTAATTGTGATATTATCACGAAATAACTTCGGACAAAATTCTTATAACTGTAATCTTACGGTTTATCTTCTCGAGCACTCTTCGAGATTCCAATCGGAATGCATCTAGATGGGAATCAAGATCGAGGAAGGACTCGTAACTTTAATCCTCCGACTCCGCAGGGTGGTTTTATAAAGATCTGCTTGGGTACTCTCTCAAAAGGGAGATTCGCCAATCCCGTTTTTTCGCTCTAGAATCTCGGCATCTTTGTCTCTCTTCGAGATCTGTTTCGAAGGGCAGAAGAAGAGGAAGAGGAAGAAGAAGAAGAAGAAGAAGAAGAAAAGGAAGAGGAGGAAAAGGAGGAGGAAGAGGAGGAAGAAGAAGAAGAAGACGACGATGAAGAGAGACAGAAACAGAGACGGAGACAGAGAGAGAAAGAAGAGGAAGAAGAAGAGGAGGCTAGCACCACGTGGGCACGTACACGCTCGCGCCACGGGGTGGAACGTTCGATTGGTAAAAAGCGATCGCTTCGAGTTATTTATTGCGCCCTTTCGGCTGGCTGCTTGCCTCTCGAAGAAGAGAGATAGAGATAGAGAGGGTTAGGGAGAGGAAGAGGACGAGAGAGAGAAAGAAAGAGAAAGAGAGAGAGAATACAGGACGATTCAAGTGGATAGGAGGAAGAGAGAAAGAAAATGGGAAGAGAAACATCGGTGCCGTTGCGCGGACCAAGAGATATCTTATCTTCACGGACACACACCGTGAAACGCGTATACTTATCCTCTTCGCCGTAGGCACGATACCATGCGGTGATAACCGACGCCTAGTATCTGATGTTCTTGCAAAAACAAAAGGCAAACTACGTCCTACGTTCTCGCTCTTGCTCTCTCCTACTCTTTTCTCTATTTCTTTCTCTATTTCTCTCTCTCTCTCTCTCTCTCTCTACTTTGCCATTTCATCCCTCATGGAAAGTATCTATCCCTTTTTCCAACTAAATAAAGTATATTAATGTTATTGAAACGATTCAGAGATCATTATTTTCAAGATGTTTGTACGTTCGATGTTTTCTATTCGATGTGTATATTTAAATAAAAATACTACGAAAAATATTGTTGTATAGCTTCGAACGTAAATATATTATTACAATTGTTGAATGATTGGAATAGCTCGTTCGGAACAATGAAATGCATACTTATATCATGGTATAAGTTATGCACATCATAAAGACGATTAACATAAGTCTGTTCGTCCTGAAGAACGTTGTATTACTTGTTCGTATCTTTGAAAGGACAATATTTTTCACTTCATTATCTCAAAGAAATCGAAAAAGAGTGACTGCTTGAGGGGAGACCGAAATAAAGACGAGCCGTATAACAGGGTCCAATAACCTCGGAGCAAAAGTGAAGAAAATAAGATAACCAAGGCTCGTACGAGCTTATCGATGACGAGAGCGTTCAATGTTCGTCCGAAATCTTTGCTGCCCGGAAGCTTTTCTCGTTCTTTCTTGATCGCAAATGCATTCTTCAAAAAACTTCTCCTCCAACTCTTCTCTCCCTTTCACTGTCTTCATGTTTCTTCTTTCCTCGAAAGAGACGCTACTCGAAGGCAATTCGAAGGAGAGACTCACGCCGACACTGCTCGAGTTTTGTTATTCCCTGACGTAAGAAAGAAAAAAGAAAAGGAAGAAAAGAAAAAAACGGACATATTGGTTTTACGTTCGCTTATTTACGAGACCATAAACTCTGCTCCAGGCGAGCCACGATCCGCCAAGTGCAGTGCGTTACATCTGAGAAGAAGGAGAAGAAGAAGAAAAAGAAAAAACAGAAGAAGAGTATATAAGGTGGTATCCGAGAAGATGAAGATGAAGAGAGAGAAAGAAACAGAGAGAAGGGGGATTAATAAATTTTGCTACGAGTTACCGGCTGCTGCTTGGAAGTGCCGACGAATGTCGATATTCATAGGAAATACGAAACGATTCTATATGTATATATATATATAAGTTCATTGTTCTTAAATCTTTACATTTTATATTTCGACATTTTCTTTTTATTTACTATTATATTTTAATATCTAGAAAAAAATAAACTAACAAAAATAAAAAAAAAACATAAATGTTATGGAAATCTATAATTTAACATTTGACGCGATCAATCTACAAAAAAGAAAAAAAATATCAAATCCCGTAATTTATATTTGTAGTAATTATCCCATAATTTATATTTTGTAATTCCATATTATAGTAATACGTCAATTAAGCACACTTAAATTCGAAAATTTCGAAATTGTCCCATTTCAGGAAAGTCTTGAATTACAACGCAGTAGTGATAAATATGTATATCCGCATCATTCAGACACGAACCGGTGATCTCTCTCTCTCTCTCTCTCTCTCTCTCTCTCTCTCTCTCTCTCTCTCTCTCTCTCTCTCTAGACATCCTAATTACAGTATGAACAAGAAGAAAATCTTCTTCCAAGCTTGATCATTCCACGGTAATAATCTCGGAAACGCGTCAATCGTAACCGAAACCTGCTCCCAGCAGACTCCTGAAACGTGCGACCGGTGGCTGGCTTTATGCGAGCGCCGTCTATCTCGGTGCAACCTGTAATTGCACTTAGCCTTCGAGAGAAAGAGAAAGAGAAAGAGAAAGAGAAAAAGAAAGAGAAAGAGAAAGAAAGAGAGAGAGGTAGCAGTCAGCAATAAACGGACTTCTGATTGCTATTGCTCAGCTTCGAAATGCGTGACCAAGTCGAAGTTGCTCGCTTCTACCTTTCTCCTTTTTCCCTTGGAGCATTTGACCTCCCTCCCCCCTCCCTAGCCCTTGCACACTCTCTTTTCCTTCTCTTTTATCCTCTCGTCTTCTACTTCCACGTTCGAGATTACCTCGGCATCACCCTCTCTCCTCTCCTTTCCATTCCTCTTCTCTTCTCTTCTCATCTCTTCGTGGCGCGACCTCCATGTACCGATCTCGCTTTGTCTTCCTCCCTGTCTCTCTATAAAAACACTCTCCCACAGAGACGAGAAACTAATTAATCTCCGTCTAATCGTCCTATCGCCTCGTCGACGTTACTAATGGACCAAAAGAAAAAAGTTAAGTAACGTAAAGAGATTGAACGAAAAAAAGAAGTGTCGTTTTAAACGCCATCAAAGGAGATTCAGAAGAAAATTATCGCGTTGCTTTGAAAATATGTTTACATCTATTTATCGTCTTCTAATTGTCTTCTTCTTTTCTTTGTGCGTTCTTAATAATCAATAATTTTATTAATCTTAACTATCTCTTTGTAATTATCAATTAGTACTGTCATTTCTTCTCCCTTGCTATATCGCATCAACATAATTATACACATAATACCACAATAATAATTATTACCGAGCCGTGATTCATTTACCCTTAACTTTCATTCATATTGAATACTATATCAGCACACTGATATATACACCGTATTATTAAATAATTATCATCGAAGCATTGCTCTCGCGAGATGTAACTATGAAAAAAGAAAAATAAAAAAAATCCTAGACGGGTCCGAATAAATTTCTCTCTTCTTCTCTTTCTCTCCACGTCTCATTCCATCGTACGAAAGAAGAAGAATAACCCGAAAAGTATTGTGTGTGTGCTCGTGAGCGCAAGAGAGTGGCACTAAAAGTTTCGGGGCGTGGGTAATAATTTACGATGCCGCACGGTAACTATCCGTAAGTACCGACGCGGACACCGCTAATGTTCGTCCTTATGCACCACCCTATATGTCTGGATACGTGAACGAAGAAAGAAGAAAAAAATAAAGATGGAGAAGAATGAAGAAAGAGAAAGGAAGGAAAAAGGGGAAGAAAAGAGAGGGTTGAAATGGCCACGAAGATGCCTCTAAGGCGTTCACCTTTACTACGCATAAATCTGCGGTCGAGACCGCCGCCACCACCACCGCCGTCACTACCACCACCAACACCACCATCAACACCACCACCACCAACACCACCACCACTATCGCCGCCGCCACCACAGCCGACGTCGTTTTAACATTTTACTGCCTTTCCTCGAAAGCCCGAATGCAGCTTGGATTCGTCCCTGAGAAAAAAAAAGAAAAAACCGACAGACACGCTCGAATAACGTCGTTCTCTCAATGTAGGTCTCTGTGTCTTCCCCTTTGTACCAAAAATACTTAACTTCATTTTGTAACTAAACGAGTTGAAGTTTTTTAACAAAATACATATAATGCGTCTGTCTATGTACCGATTTGTATTACGGATTAATGAGATTTTTTAACCATTATACTTTTAATAGTTACTTTTTTTTTTCAACGAAATATGAATATGTAGGTACACGAGAGTTTTTGTAATTATGAAATTAATGATATTTGTAATACTGACATAATCGTTCAACAATTATATTTTCTTCGTTATTAGAGAGATAAAATTAAATGAAAATACGTTCGCATAAGTTCGTATAATTTTCTATAAACCTGAAATATTTCCCGAACTAATAATTAGAAAAAGATATCCTTAATCGATTTACAATCTCTAACCACTCTCACTGGACGATTACAAGCTTCGTAAATCATCCGGTATAGGTAACTTTTCAAGGCCGCGATCTTTCGAAAGCGAAAGAGGCGTTTTACAAGGTTCGATTAATTAAAATCGTCGCGCGTAACTCGAACCCTGGCATGGTATCATTTAAATCACTAAATTAACTCACTTCAAATTTCACAAGGATACGCTTAAATCAGCTAAAGAAATAAGTGAGTAAGGGGGAGAGAAAGAAAGAGAAAAAGAGAGAGAGAAAGAGAAATAAAATTACTTTCTTATTAGATACTCGAACATCGATGCAGGTATTTCTACATGTGTAAGTACGAAATAGCTGTACAAGATTCTTGATTAAATATGTATACGCTGTACGTACATTATACGTATAAGACCGTACGCTATACATATAAGAAAGAAGGAAAGAAAGAAAGAGAAAAAAGAGAGAGAGAAAGAGAGAGAGAGATGTCTCGTGTGACTTTAATCAATATAAGATAGCCCGCAAGGAAGCAATTAATATAGTAATTAGCGTGCACGGCATTTACACGCCAGGAGACTCCTCCCATCTCTTTGCGTTTCGACTCGTATCGCTGTTCCATGTGAGTATGTGTCGTACATACATATAGATATGTATATATACAAAGCGAAGAAAAGTGCCTAGAGTCGCTGCACGTGGCGTTTATATGTGATACATATGAAGCACGTAAAACGTAATAACAATGCGTTGGCGGCTGCTCTCCGATCGCGCACGTGTGTGCCACGAGCGTGTTTCTTAGTAAGACAGAAAGAGAGAGAAAGAAAGAGAGAGAGAGAGAGAGAGAAGTCGAGGAAACGAGATTACGTAGGAGAAACTACCGAGAGAGGTAAGGATCTCTAGATGGTTAGAAACGGACGTGAGAAGCTCCGAGTTCCCACAGACGATACACGAAGAAATAAGAAGATCGAGAGATCTCTTCTCTATCATCTTGATCGAAGAAACTACGATGATAACGATAATCGATATTGAAGTTCTATTTTGCAAAAAATATAATCGAATGTTATTAAAAAAAAAATTATTATTTTACATATTTTAACACTGTCGTTCAAAAAAAAAAAAAAAAATCGAATAACTATTTAGTATATATTATTATATACAGAACAGATTCGAACCGACGATTAAAAAATATTTCGTTCGATATAGTAATACAATATTTCTATTATCTAAAAAACTACGAAAGAAAAAGCTCTTGCAAAACAATTAGTGCTACGCCAATAAACTATTTTATCGTACTAACACTTGTACAATGTTATTATTTGAACTTAGGCTTGCAACAAATTAAAATTCTTTCTCTAATAATCTATATTACTCGCAACAGATTAACTTCTTTTTTTTTAATAATCTATATTATCAGTTACAACTTTATCCAATATAAACACTTACTCTTACCTACAATTTTAAAAGGATATATAACATTATTGCAATAAAATTTTTAAATAAAAAATAAGAATAAAAATAGAGAAAGAGAAGGAGAAAGAGAGAGAGAGAGAGAGAGAGAGAGAGAGAGAGAGAGAGACACGTGGGATAAGCGGCGATCGGTAAAGAAATATCGACGTCGTATGCTCGCTGGTTTGAGCCATGCGAATGCATCCGATCGTATCTGTAATGCGATCGCTTTGGCACTGTATGGCGATAGCATCATTAACCCTCCGCGTACTGAACACCGGCTAAGATCTTGTTACGTGATATCCGAGCCTGGACCCGCGCTTCTGCTTCTATCTTTCTCTCTCTCTCTCTCTCTCTCTCTCTGTCTTTCTCTGTCCCTCTGTCTTTCTCTTTCTCTCTCTCTCATTCACAATACTCGCTAATTAAACGAACGGGTTAGCTTGGGCCTTAGCAAGAAGATAGAAGAAGGCGATTGCTTTGTTTTCGTACTGGGGACCACGCCACGCTTCCACAGCCAAATTAATTGGAGACGAGAAATAAAATAGAGGAATCGTGCAGACCTTTTTTCGAAACGTGGACGAACTGGACGTCACGTGGAGGGCCATGAGGACGTTTTAAACATTCACACATCCGTATGTATATTTATACACATACGTACAGGAATGAATTAACAATGGTATCGTCTGATTCATTAATGCTACTGTGCGATTTATATATATATCTATGTATGTATTTATGTACGCGTCTACGTAATATGGAATACTTGTAAATGTTTTTTTTTTTTTTTTTACAAGAGAAGGTGAATCAACGAGATCGAATATAAATCTTCGATCCTATCAATGTGAGATCGATCGTGAATCTTTTGGTCGTATCGTCATTGTTTCCGAGTTTTTTCTCTTCTCTTTTTGTCTTTTTGATAAATTAAAAAATCGAATTTATCGTGGAATCGATAAAAATTACATATAGAAAAGAAATATTGTGTTATATATATATATATATATATATATATATATATATACATATCATAAAAAATATCATAAAAAATAATCGAAATCGTTAAATATAATCATAAAAAATATCAAAATTATTTATTGTAATAATAAATAAATAATTATTCTGTGTAAATCTTAAAAATATACAAATCTAATAGTTACAAAAAATAAATCTTTTTTGTTCGATACATATCCAAACACACAGGCACGAATTATTAAATAAAAATTATCAATTTCTTTATCTCACTTCGATGTTGATTACGACACCCTCGATCGATCAGATTTTATTTATTTCTCCTTTCGTCGAAAGATACCCTCCGATATTCGAGCTGTTATCACACAGGAAACGATAACGTGCATACCTGCATAATCTTTCGAACCTTCAAACTCCAAACTTGATTTTTTTTCATGGCTACGTACGACTTATCTACGCCGTTGCTTTTCTTAACGAGAATATACGAGCGAAAGTTCGATAAAAATGAAATGATGCTATATAAAAATTTGTTGGAGAATGATTAGAAACGATTAGAGATATTTTTAATTTAATTTTGAAGATAAACACGTACTTTTTTTAATTAATTAGTACTTTTTTTAATTTAATTAGTACTATGAACAATTACAATTAACTATACTATTTTTCAATATCAATATTATTTTAATCGTTTCCAACGACATTTTAATACAATATCACGATAAATTATCTTATACGACTTTTTTAAAATAATGTATCTACCTGTTTATATAAAATTCGTTCCCATTATATTCGAAGAAACATTTTTCTGAACAATACACTTCGTTCTGGTGTTCTTCCAAGGAGAAAGATAATTAATACGAGATGCGCGCACACTTAGATCCTAATTTAACAGGTGTGGTTCTTTCTAAAAGCTTGCGTAAGTCACCAACGTGGATATATTTGAAAACAGGTGTTCCGGATGCCGATACAAATGCCGAATCAACTCGAAGACTTCGTGCTCTTTCGCCATTAGACGAGCTACTCATACGTTCTCACGATTACTAGCTATACCATAATACCATGAGAGAGAGAAACAGAGAGAAAGAGAGAGAGAGAGAGAGAGAGAGAGAGAGAGAGAGAAAGAGAGAGAAAGAAAGAGAAGAGGGAGAGAGTCTAGGCGACTGAGTGTCTGGACTCGTTAAAGGTCATTCGTTAATCTCGCCTTGAAACAAATCGTATACAGTTTGTTATTGTCCTTGAAGTTCTTTTAACTTATGCTGCTTACGATTATATCATGTACTATTATATTACGTAAAACTGTTTTTAATTAAGTAATAATATTCTGAATTAAATCTATCTTAGATATACAAGAAATATTAATCATTCGTTAGAAAATTTATTTTTTGGTTCTATCTAAAAAAAAAAATAATTATTAAAAAATGAAATTATAAAAAATTAATAAAACTCTGTGACAACATTTACATGTAAGATATAGTGTTATGATATGTATACTATTATTATTTGATTCACACGCTTACGAAATTGAATACCAAAATATATACCACCGACGTGTATTCTTTAATTTTATAAATTAATACAAATATATTATATCCTCTATTTTCTGTTACCGTCGTTAATAAGCGAGTGTCATTAATGTTTTACATGAAATCTATATAAATACATTGCCGATGTGTTAAACATAAATGTAATTATTATTTCGATACACGTATGTAATCGAGTAAAAACATAAATAGATACTTAATTAACAAGCTCATAAACTAGATCGTAATTTAAATCTCAAGTCCTAGGAAGCGTATACGCTCATCCTTCTTCTTTAGTTTAGTTCTCTAAGAAAAAAAAAAAAAAGAGAGAAAAAGGAAAAGGAAAGATCGAGAACTCGTTTCGAATACATCATGTCGAGACACGAATAATTATATTTTGTCAACCATCTTGGCACTCTCTTAACGTTCGTTCGATTCATCGTATAACGTTTTCTCTCGACGAGAGAAGCTTTAATTGGGCGCTTCGTTCATGAATAGATCTCATCTGCATACCCTGCTCTCTAACGAGGCCAAGAACATTGTCCGTTCGTAGAAGAGTGCTTGCTCATCTGCTAATTAATTAACCCCACATACATGCATATACATCCCGTTTAATAGTTTCTACCTATAGAAAAGGTTGACATTTTGACAGATAAGCAACATCTCGAACGTCGTTTATTATTTAAACACGTTCTCGGTACTTAAACTTTTGTCGATAATTAATATATATTAATTAAAGCAGCCATAGTATTACCATCTCCTATATTATCTTATCATGTCGAACTTTAATAGTCATATCTATATTTAACATATTAATTGAAATATATAATTTTATTTATATCCACATATATATGAATATAAAATATAATTGTTAAATGTATGTTAAAAAAGAAAACTACTTAGAAATTTGATTTTAAAGTCATCGAAGATGAAGAAAACTTTTAGGAAAGGTCATTTTAAATTTATGAAAAATGGTACAAAATCGCCCGAAGGTCGTTCGATCGAGTACGCTGAAACAGCAATCATCAAGAATGGAGATCGCGATGAACGAGAAGAGCGTATCGATCTCGTAGCCTGTACTTTACCTCGCACGACACGAACTCGAACGCACCCTCGAGGATTCGCCATTGTGATAGTAATTGTGAGCCTTCGAACTGAGAAGCAGAACCGGATCAAGCGGCCAATCCAGATCAGAGATCACGGCCGAGAGTTTTACCAAGACTCACTTCTGCTCGCGGGGTCACGATCTTGAATTTCACGAATACCCTCTCTTCTCGTCTTTTCATTTCTTCTTTTTTTTTTCCTTTTATCCAAAAGATCATTCCCTCGCAAAGATATACGTCTCCAGCATCCATTAAGAAAAACGTAATGAAACATTAATCATTCGAAATGTTAAAAGAACAAATTTTTGTAAACATTAATAACTTATCAAATTATATGATAAAAGAATCAATAGCAATAACAATATAATGATAATCCTTTTAACATATCCATGAAATTAAAAATCCAAAGGGATAACTATTTGAAGGAAGAAATTTCTTTCGTCTTCTATAGATGCATCCATTAGTCTCCCTCGATAGGATACAACGTAAATGCATTCTGCATCCTCGGCATAGTAAAAGGAGGAGCTAGAAGAAATCTTGACACGCGAATCGACAGCCGATGTATCCGATGTATCCGATGTAGTAGGTAGTACCGCAGGCTCGTTAAATGTCGAGTAATCTACCTTGAACTTTGCTCGTTTCGTGAGCGTCTAGTATGGGAGGATCATCGACTGCAGAAAACGCATTCCAGAGAATGGTGCAGGTGGCCGGGAAACTAGCTATCTATCTTAAGGATCTATCTTTTAAATGAAACTAAAAAGCAAAATTCTATCTATGTACTTGTATATATAGGTACACATGTAGAAATAGTATGCAATAGGAACGTTTCTCTAAAGATAACTCTGTAGCTTTGAAATCCATTGAATGGTAAAAAAAGGAGTCTTCCTATGCATTTGCAATTTAGAAAGGAAAGAGAAGAAAAGAAAAAAAAAAAAGATTAGATATCATATATTCAGGGACATCTGGAGCAACCTTCAATGGGAAAAGATAAGAAACAGAGATGCGGTTGCAGGTTGCAACGAAAGGTCGCCGAGAGTCTCGGGGATGAGTAGTTCCCACACTTGGAACGTACTCAGAACGCTAGGAGCTCGTGGGTCAGACCACTATGCGCCTCGTGATCGAAGTCGTGACCAATGCGATGTTACACGAAACAGAACCTACCCTTTTCTGATATTTGCAACCGTATATAATAAACGCCATCTTCTAGACTCTATCGTTAATCATTATTTTTTTACAAAATATTTTCCGATTGCACAAAATTCAACTTTCAATTTATTCTCCGATTACCGATACTAATACATACATTCTCTAATAAACTTAAATTTAAATCCAAACAAATTACATCCAATAACAAATGGAATATAACAGCCCTAAAAATATCGATTGAAGATACAAATCAGATACGCCTGTAGCAAAAGGAAAACGAAAAAAAAAAAAAAGAAGTATAATTTTTCTTAATGCTATTATCTGATACGATATTAGGACAGGAATTGTAATGGATAGAAATAGGAATTGAAAAGATTGGAGATTAATTTAATAGATTGGAAAGGAAGTATGGATGAAGAAGAGAAATGGAAAGAGAGTGGATGCCTCGTGTAACAGCGTCTGTAAGTGGCTCGGGGCACGGCGCGTGCAGGACGTGATTGCGTCCCGCGGTGCTCCCTCTCTCCTTTACTCGTCCACGCTCGCGACCACTTCCCTCCTCCATTTCCTTCACCTCTTTTGAACCCCTTCTCTAGCAGCAACAGCAGCAGCAGCAGCAGCAGCACCACCACCACCGCCGCCACCACCACCACCACCACCACCACCATCGCCACTATAGCACCATCACTACCACCACCATCACCATCGTCTGCCACTACCTCTCGCCACTTGCCCCTTTTCTGACTCCATTCCTACCTTCGATTCCTTTTGCTTCCATTTCCTCTCTTCTCCTCGCTTCTCCACGATGTAGAAGAGGAGAGGACGGCTCCCACCGCCTCCGCTCGAGCACGACTGCCGTGGTCGAGGCTCGTGCTGCTCTTACTGTTCTTACCGTCCTTCCATTGGCGTAACTATCACGATTTTCTCAACGATATATCCTAACTTACTCGACATTTCATCTCGAATAAATATCGAGTATAAATATAGAAATAGGATCGGTGAATAGGAATACGATCCTTCGTTCCATCTAACGATATCATTGATTTTATTTTTGACTCGTTATAGATTTTTTTTTTTTTTAAATATCTGTCCATTACGCCCAAGAAATTCTTTGAATCTTTATACAATCGTCGAACTTTGATTAGACTTTTATGTAAATCGTTTCAACCGACGAAATATACAATTGCTTCTTAAGAAATTAGGTATTCATAGTTAAACAGCAATTGTTACGCCAGTGTTCCTAGGCAAGGCGCGTGGCTGGAATGCGGCGCGACCGTGCTGTCGCTCGCGCGACTGGAACTCGCCATGCGCCAATCGGAAAGTCGAAAGAGAGAAGATAGGCTTCTCTATTCTATGACGTTTTCTCTTTATCTGACAGGATCAAAATCATTTTTGATCGAGGTGATTGTTCGGCTTTTCATAATAAACAATTTTGAAAATTTTTAACGATCAGGATAATTACTTGACTATACAAACGTACAGCTATCTCGTCCTATCTTCGAAGCATACACGTATATACCTATACTTTCTGTTTCAGCTATTCACCGATTTGCATACCAACAGAAACCAACTATACCTTTTCTTTCTCACGGATCATCTGGACTACCGTTTTTCTACTCTCTCGCTCTTCAAAGCTCATTACGTGTATCTCTCTTCCAGAAATCATATTTTCAAATTCCAAAGGTCGAGCGTTCGCCGTTTCTTCTTAACTTAACGATCACTTTAATGAACCTTAACATCGAAAACCTCAGTATTTCTGGAAACCATAATATACTACCACGAGATCTTACTACTTTCTATCTTCGAGACTAAAGCTCGAGTATCGAATTTCAATAAGTAATCATACTCAATAATTATCTATTCCATTTCATAGAGAACTTTAAATCGTCTTAAAGAGAGATATTAAGATTAATCGGACGTAAATATCATCAAATTGAAAAAAAAAAAAAAAAGAAAAAAAGAAATGTAGGAACGAGAGATATCTTTAGAAACCTCATTAGAAATTCTTTTGGATCTCACGATGTTGAAAAGAAAATAAAAATAATAAGAAAAAAGAAATAAAAAAAAAAATAAGAAAAAAGAAAGAAATAAAAGGAAGAAGAAGAAAGAAGCAAAGCGTTCGAGCTCGACACCCACTTCGTGGTAAACTCGAGCACGAATCATGATTTATGCTATCCATTGAAAAAGAGAAAGAGAAAGAAAAAAAGGAGAGAGAGACAGACAGAGAGAGAGAGAGAGAGAGAGAGAGAGAGAGAGATAGAGAGAGAGAGAGAGAGAGAGGGAAGCATATGGGCCCGAACTATATCATTGTTGCCATCACAATGGCACGAAATGCAATACTGCTCGTATGCACTGCTATCGGGTGCGCTTTCGCATAATGTGTCATAAATAGGCGGCGCATACGACGCCGCTTCGCATACCGTGCGCTGAAACAATAACCATTGTGGTGGCTGCGTCTGTTTATAAATAAGCTCTTATAAGTCCGAGCGAGAAGGTATATCCACGTGAGATTTCTATCTTGAAAAGGGGATGCCCTCTTGGACGTGGGTTGGGGCTGAAAGATGCCTTCATCGTTCCAACTTTTCTCCTGTTCCTTTTCAATTCTCACAATTATGATCATCTCTCACGTTTATTTTCCTCGATAATAAATATAATATTGTTTAATCTTGATGTTCTAGTCTACGTTTGTATATATTTAGAAAGATGTTTAGGCTGTAAAAAAGAAAGATGATTATATTTAGATTATCGATATGTTGATGATATATATATATATGTAAGGATATATTACATACTTTAATACATGTACATGTATGTAACTGTATATGACATGTTATAAATGTTATTTTTCTAGTTTTACTATTTTGTATAGATTATTTTTGGTTTGATTCGTACATTACTTTTATGTAGTAAACTCATTAATTATTCATGAATCAATTCAATGAAACGAAAATTAGTTAAATTTGATCGATCGATAAAAACAAATAATAAGAAAAGCTTTTAATTGTAAAATTGAACAAACAACATCGACGTAAAATATACTAAATTTGAATTGAATTTAAATGCAGCCATCAGCTCGACAGTACTTGCGTTATTTAGAATTATCATATATCGCAATTAATATCGACCCAGGTCTCACCACTTGGAGGTTGCTGCACACGGAGACCCACGGGCTAAAGACTCTACTATTAATATCATTTAAAGACTCTACTATTAATACCAATACTCTATTATTAGAACTAATTATATAGAATCATTTTTATGTATCTAATAAAAATTATTATAATTTGGAAAAGCAAACAAAATCAATCGCGAAACGAATCAAAAACTTTTTTCTAATCAATCGAGATTAGACGAAAATTTATGAATCCGTTTGATATCGACCTACCTACCCGATAAAGAATAGAGCACTTTATATGAAACTCTATTCTTAATTAACATGTGCGAATTGGTTGCACAAACTCCGATGTACATGATGTTGAAACTGAAACAGACTACAATGTTCATTATATTCACAGCCTATATACATTATATAAAGATTATGTATCTTATTAAGCATTATCTGATACTATATAAAGATATTATCTGAAAAGCAATAGAAATAATTTAATCCTGTAAAAGATTAATTCCTGTAAAAGATATCTTTCATGTTACATTATATATCTTATCTTATTATCTAACATTTAATTATATATATATATATATATGTGTATGTATAATTTTTCAAATGATTTCTTCAAACAGCATAGCTATCTGCGAACATAAAACATCTAAAACATTTTATAATTGAACAAGTAGCAATTAAAATAATGTGCAAATTTTATATAATAAATAGGCAACCACCTGCAAATATAAAACATCTTAATTATCTTATAACTGAAACAAAAATGCAATATTACATATATTATCTTATTATCTAACATTTAATTGTATATGTATATATGTAAACTCTCTTCAGGTGATACAAACAGCACAGCTACCTGTGAACATAAAACATTTAAAACATTTTATAATTGAACAAAAAACAATTAAAATAATGTGCGAATTTTATGTAAGAAATCAGCAATCATCTGTAAATATAAAACATCTTAACCATCCTATGATTAAACAAGGAACAATTAAAATAATATTCGAATTTTATACAACAAATTATCGGTAATTATTTGTGAACATAAAACACTTTATAATTAAATAAAAATTAAGATGCAAATTTTATGTAATGCACCAGTAACCTGTGAACATAAGAAATTCATAACATTATTACTTTCTGAAAATGAAACATACATTAAAATAACAATTATTTCACGCACATACATACTCACACACCGAAACGACAGCCAACCAAGAATGAAATTGAATCTTGCCAATTGAGATTATATTGCCTGAAACAGAAATGAATTACGTGGATTAATTAAAAGTTTCTTCAATATTTAAAATAATAAAAAAAAAAAAAAAATAAAAGAAGTAATTGCAGACGATTCAACCTCCATTGCTTTTTATCTTTTGCAGTTCCAATTCTTCATTCATATTCCCCGTAGTTAAATGTATTTATTTATATTATCTTTTTTCGACTTTTCATTGATTAAAGCATCTGGAAAACCTGAAACATAAATCTATTTTATAATGTGTTCGTAATCTTTTTTTTTTTTGTTTTTAATCCCATTGATAAAGGGATATTTTCCAATATTTAACCTTGCAGCTTTGAGATAGAACTATCTGTAACAGAAAATCATATAAAAGGGCATGTGTGGAAAGATGTAATTGTATATACAATCCATGGCTAAATATTTTCACTTTTGATAATTTAGTTAATATAAAAATCTAATAGTATATATATTTATAGCCACAGATTGTAATGCTAAAATAAGAAAAACCAAACATTAAAATAGCAAAAAAATGAGCATTAAATATTCTGATTTCTCAATGCATTAGAAAATAAGTTTTATCTTTAAACAAAATTACGAAATTATGCGTGGTTTTTATGTACAAATATATGAATTAAAAAAAAAATTCCATACAAATTCCATACAAAACTGTTTAATATATCTACAAAATTTAAATTTTAATTTGATGCATTTTGCAAATTATTCAAGATACGTTATGAAAAAAAGGAACAGTGATAATTTCACAATATATAAGAATTAATTTAATTCGCGTTTAAAAAAGGGTAAAAGTATACTGCATACATAAAATGCATACGCAATTTTGTATACCGCCATAATCATATCCATAATGAGATCAAATCTATATTTAACCAATAAATTACACATATCTTGTTTTATTACGTTTATACTAACGCGAAGTATACAGTTACATCAAGTGT